>NW_027185264.1:147500-155000 GCF_022577435.1 Embiotoca jacksoni
GAGGTTGTCATGCTAATCATGGGCTGTGTGTGTGTGTGTGTGTGTGTGTGTGTGTGTGTGTGTGTGTGTGTGTGTGTGTGTGTGTGTGTGTGTGTGTGTGTGTAGCTTTGCTGTTGATCTTCCAGTCAAACACACACATACAACAGAGACAAACTGCAGAAGTGTTCTGGTTGGCTCTGATTGGTTGATGAAGCAAGAGTGACCTGTGACCTTTGTCGCGCTGAACACATGAAAATACATTTTTTTAATCAGTTCTGATGGTTTTTAATAAACAAATTGATAAATATCTGTTTTTAATTGATCTGCAGCTGTTTCTGCTGAGTCAGCGTTTGGGTCTCTTTAAAAGCAGCAGCTGCTTCAAAGTAAAGATGAACCTGAGAGAGGAAATGACTCGCATCAGATTAACAGACAGAGCTGCCAGCAGCCCCTAAATCACACACACACACACACACACACACACACACACACACACACACACACACACACACTCACACTCTCTCTCTCTGAGGCAGTACATTACCATCACTATAATTCCTCCTCACACTGCAACTACATTTTCTACCTCATAGAGCATATTAACTCCGAAAGTGTGTGTGTGTGTGTGTGTGTGTGTGTGTGTGTGTGTGTGTGTGTGTGTGTGTGTGTGTGTGTGTGTTTTCACTGTCAGAGTGTGTGTTCAGTTTTAGTGTGTGTGTGACTTCTATTCTTCATGGAGATAAATTTGTAGTCTGTCCTAATTTCCTGCTCGTAAATATGAGCAGTAATGGAGTGTGTGTGTGTGTGTGTGTGTGTGTGTATATGTGTGTGTGTGTGTGTGTGTGTGTGTGTGCCGGGTCTTCCCTGCTTATCATATAACAAATTGAAAGCTTAATCTGTCCTGCGTGTAGATTTATGACCTCGATCACTCGCACTTTCTCTCTGCTCGCTGAGTGGAGGAAGGGGGGGGGGGGGTTACCACGGCGATAAGACTGCCTGTCTGTGTGTGTGTGAGAGCAGCTGATCAGAGGTCAGAGGTCACGCTGACAGACAGGTTACCTTCAGACAAACAGGAGCACGACTTCATCGAGTCTGAAAGCAGATGGAAATTATGAATGGAGAAAAACCTAAAACAACAATAACAAATAATAATAATATATCACAAGAATAACTATAAGAATATAATAACAATAATAATAACAATAACAATAACAATAATATTAGGAGTTCGTTAAGGTACAACACGTACAAATTGACAAAACTGGCCACTAAATTCAAAATGGCAGACTTCCTGTTGAGTTGAGGTCATGGTGCCAAGAGACTTTTCTGTAGATCTCGGTGTGATACACATGTCCACCGAGTTTGGTGCATGTAGGTGAAAGTAGCCACATGGCTGCTGTTTGGGGGCGCTAATGAGGCATTTGGCCACGCCCACTCGTGTCAGCGTGACTTGTGTGTTTCTCGTATATTTAAAGACACCAAAACGATAATTCAGCTTGTAGAAAAACATTTTGAGGAACAAAATAGCCTTCGTCTCAGAGGAACAAGGTCAAACACCAAAAGATGCTTAGGACAGATGCTGACTCAGCAGAAACCATAGGCGACGGTTGCTGACTCAGCAGAAATTGAAGGGGACGGTTGCTGACTCAGCAGAAACCGTAGGGGACGGATGCTGACTTAGCAGAAATCGAAGGGGACGGTTGCTGACTCAGCAGAAACCATAGGAGACGGTTGCTGACTCAGCAGAAATCGAAGGGGACGGATGCTGACTCAGCAGAAATCGAAGGAGACGGTTGCTGACTCAGCAGAAACCGAAGGGGACGGATGCTGACTCAGCAGAAATCAAAGGGGACGGTTGCTGACTCAGCAGAAACCGAAGGGGACGGATGCTGACTCAGCAGAAATCAAAGGGGACGGTTGCTGACTCAGCAGAAACCGAAGGGGACGGATGCTGACTCAGCAGAAACCGAAGAGACGTCTGATCTGAAGCTCACCTGAGTGCAGGGCAGAGCGTTCACCTACACAGGTGACGCCCCATCAGCACTGTTCCTGTTTCCAACAGTTAAACCCATGAGGACATTCATTCATTCATTCATTCATTCTATCCATGAATCAGCTGATTATAGATTATTGATATTTGTAGGGGAACATTTGAGTCTGTTGTACATCAAGAAAAGGAACAAACTGTGTCAGTGTGTGTGTGTGTGTGTGTGTGTGTGTGTCTGTGTGCGTGTGCGTGTGTGTGTGTCTGTGTGTGTGTGTGTGTGTGTGTGTGTGCGTGCGTGCGTGCGTGCGTGCGTGTGTGTGTGTGTCTGTGTTCAGGGTTACAGGTGACAGTGATACAGAGTGTGTCCTCTGGATTTGTTCACTGGGTCGACATGCTGGTTCTGTAGAACCACCGTCGGAGCATCCTGCTCCCTGATTGGTCCAGAGCCACCGGGTCCTGGACTCCACAGATCCAGCTGTCTGTCTGCTGTTGGTGTTCTGTGAGAAGTGTTGTGGATCCAGAACCGGGCCCTGGGGAACTCCAGGTCCCACATACACTGCTTTATGAAAAACTTGGGTCCAAATATGTCCCCCAGTTTGGGAAGTGGGTCACAGAGATGAAGATCATTATCATCATCATCAGATTATACTACAGACAGACAGACGTTTATCACTGATCAGCTGATCAATAAGAAGATAACCCGATCTGATTGGTCAATGTCTCAACAGGTTCTTCCTCAAGTTCTTCCTGAAATGTAACCAGAACTGTCTGAAGAATGCAGGGAACCCCCGAGACATGAGGAGGTTCCAGGTAACACATACACACAAACACACACACACACACACACACACAGACACACACACACACACACACACACACACACACACACACACACACACACACACACACACACACACACACACACACAGATGAATTCATTTCCCTAAAGGGCAGGACGTGGCTTTGGAGGACCTGCTGTACCCATAATGCACTGCAGTGGGCAGCCCGAGGCTTATTGCTTTGCAGATAAAATATGAGAGGTCAACAGGGACGGACTGTCTGTCTACCTGTCTACGTGTCAGACAACATATAAAATGTTGAAACTGAGACATTTTATTGTTTTATGTAAAATATCTGCTGATTTTGAATCTGATGGACAGTTTTCCACTTCACCTCAATCCATCTTCAATGATCTCGGTCCAGAGAAGGCGGCGGTGTTCCTGGATCATGTTTCTATCTGGTTTCTTCTTTGGAGAGTTTTAACATCATTTGTGGACGCAACGATGAACTGTGTTCACAGACGATGGTTTTCACAAGTGTTCCTGAGCCCATGCAGTGATTTCCACTCTAGAAGAGTGTGTTTTTAATGCAATGATTTGCATGCTGACATCAAATTTAAAATGAGCAGAAATATTTTATAAAACAATGAAATGCCTCAGTTTCAACATTTGACATGTTGTCTTTGGTCTGTTGTTTATTAAATAGGAGTTTATATGATTTATAAATCATCACATGCTGTGTTATTTACGTCACATGACTTCAGCAGGTGACTTTATGTCTTCAGTGGCGAATTATTAAACAGATGTAGCTCCATTAACGTCTAGAGTCTCTGAGTGTCTCTGAATGTTTTTGAATGTCTCTGAATGTCTCTGAGTGTCTCGTGTCTCTGAGTGTCTCATGTGTCTCTGAATGTCTCTGAGTGTCTCTGAGTGTCTCTGAATGTCTCTGAAGATTAACTGACTAAAGACGATCAGAAGTCTTCATTTCATCAGACACTTCACCACGACAACCAGTTGACGGCCAATCAAGGACAACCAGCCGCCAGGGATCTTCCAATCATTGATCAGCTGTTATCACATCAGCCTTAACAGGAGGAGACAGGAGGACACAGGAAGAGGAGGCAGAAAGAGGAAACAGGAGGAGAAAGGAGGAGACAGGATGAGACAGGAGGAGGAGACAGGAGGAGATAGGAGTAGACAGGAGGAGGAGACAGGAGGAGGCAGAATGAGACAGGAGGACAAGCCAGAAGGAGACAGGAGGAGGAGGCAGGAGGAGGCAGGAGGAGACAGGAAGAGGAGACAGGAGGAAGCAGGAGAAGACAGGAAGAGGATGGCTGTTAGAGGAAAATCTCCTTCGTCTCCTCTTTGTCTCACACAGTAACTCCTCCACGCTGCGCTGGTCAAGCTGACAGGATGTTGAGTCCAGTTAAACCAGAAGGAGGTGGGGGTGGGGGGGAATCAGATGAGTGTGACAGGTGAAGTGAGGTGAAGCCTGCGGACTCGGGGCTGCGGTTGTCGTGGCGACAGCAGGGTGAAGGATGTGCTGGGTAGTCACCGTGGCGACAGAGAAGACACCTCTACTCGCTCTCTGTGCGACCTTCTGCTCCGTTGCCATGGATCACCGGCAACAACCTCGCCATGGCAATCGTCCGGAGATGATGAATGGCCACGGCCTGGTGACTGTGACATAACACAGGGGGCGGGGCCACAGTCAATGTTCATTTGTTATTTTGTGGTCGCCGTTTTTATTTCAAGGTTTCAATTCTACTGTTGTTTGTTGAGTTTTGGATGTTTTCATCTGTCTGTTATAACTAAAGTTGTGTGTGTGTGTGCGTGTTTGTATGTGTTTCCAGGTGGTGGTGTCTACGACAGTCAACGTGGACGGTCATGTCCTCGCCGTCTCCGACAACATGTTCGTCCACAACAACTCCAAACATGGCCGTCGGGCGCGGAGGCTGGACCCGTCCGAAGGTAGGAAGTGTTTTATATGTGTGAACCAATCAGGAGCTTCCTGAGGTCAGAGGTCAGAGTGGAGGACGCAGCGTCTCTGCTGTGTGAGACAGACACGGGACATCCGTCTGTCCTCAGTCTGAGTCCTCCAGCCTCCACCTGGAGTGTCTCTGATCAGTGAGTGTGAAGCTGGTGAAGAGCTGCAGCACACACACACACACACACACACACACACACACACACACACACACACACACACACACACACACACACACACACACAAATGTAATTCGGTCTTTGAAGAGAAATCACCCCAGTGGATTGTGGGTAGGAAGACCAGACGCCTCACCGTCCCCAGAGAAGACAGTGTGTGTGTGTGTGTGTGTGTCTTTTCGCGGGCCGTTCAACCTCTTTAATTGCCCTCCTAATTAAAGACAGTAACCATGGAAACCCCCCCTCCCTGTCAGGGGCAGCAGGGTCCCGTGGGTTTGAACCGTCTCTCCTCAGCACACTCAGCTCCAAACGAGTCTTCACATTTAACATCATGAGTCTCTGCAACACTTCCAACCGAGCGCTTAGTGAAGACGTGGACATGAGAGGACCAGATCCTGAGGACATGTTGGGACTAGATTTTAGGACATGTAGGGACTAGACTTTAGGACATGTTGGGACAAGACTTTAGAACATGTAGGGACTAGACTTCAGGACATGTTGGGACTAGACCTTAGGACATATAGGGACTAGACTTCAGGACACATCGAGGACCTGAAGTCCTCAAGGAATAAAACAGAAAGAATAGAATAAAATAGAATAACATTTTATAGATCACAATATAATACAACAGAATAGAACATATTAGAATAGAATAGAATAGAAATTAGTAGAATAAAATATAATAAAACATATTAGAATAGAACAGAGCAGAACAGAATAGAAAAGAATAGAACAAATTAGAATAGAATAGAGGTTAGATGCTGTAATGTCATTTGAAGTCATCAGTGGTTAGATTAGCTTCCCTGCCTCACACACCTCACACACACACACACACACACACACACACACACACACACACTCTCTCTCTCTCACACACACACTACTTTCATTTCACTTTATAATTAATCTGCAGCCGCACTTGAAAGAAGAGAGAGAAGTAGTCATTACCGGCCGAGTGTGTGTGTGTGTGTGTGTGTGTGTGTGTGTGTGTGTGTGTGTGTGTGTGTGTGTGTGTGTGTGTGCTTGTGTGTCTGTGTGTGTGTGTCTGTGTGTGTGTGGTGTGTGTCTGTGTGTGTGTGGTGTGTGTGTGTGTGTGTGTGTGTGTCTGTGTGTGTGTGGTGTGTGTGTGTGTGTGTGTGTGTGTGTGTGTGTGTGTGTGTGTGTGGTGTGTGGGTCTGGAGTCAACTAAGCTGAAGCGGATAAAACCCACGACCCAATTAAATGACGGTGTGTGTGTGTGTGTGTGTGTGTGTGTGTGTGTGTGTGTGTGTGTGTGTGTGTGTGTGACTTTCTGTAGTACAGCAGTAATGTAGATCAGTGGTTTCCAACCCGTGGGTCTGGACCCCTCAGAGAGGTCGTGAGATAAATCTGAAGGGTCGTGACATCATCAAAGGGAAATCCAGCCGAAAAAATTCTGACAAAGTTGGATCAGAAAGTTCTGTTTAAGTTCTGTCGCTGAAGACTGAGTAGCAGGGGGCGGAGCCAAGTTCACTGAGTGACAGGGGGCGGGGCAACATGAAAATTACATTATATTTATCTTTCTGTCTCTGTCCCTCTGTCTCTGTCCCTCTGTCTCCTGTCCAGCAGCCACTCCCTGTATTAAAGCCATCAGTCCCAGTGAGGGTTGGACGACGGGCGGAGCCACCGTCATCCTGATTGGAGACAATTTCTTTGACGGCCTGCAGGTCGTTTTCGGCACCATGCTGGTGTGGAGTGAGGTAACACCAATCGATCAATCAATTAATCAATCAATCAATCAACCAATCAATTAACTGATAACTCCCCCTCCCCCCACAGCTGATCACCCCCCATGCGATCCGGGTCCAGACTCCACCCCGTCACATCCCCGGGGTCGTCGAGGTCACGCTGTCCTACAAGTCCAAACAGTTCTGTAAAGGAGCACCAGGACGCTTCGTCTACACAGGTGAGACCGGACAATCACAGCCAGTCACAGCCAGTCACAGCCAATTACAGCCAGTCACAGCCAGTCACAGCCAATCACAGCTAGTCACAGC
Source organism: Embiotoca jacksoni (assembly GCF_022577435.1). NCBI lineage: Eukaryota > Metazoa > Chordata > Actinopteri > Embiotocidae > Embiotoca > Embiotoca jacksoni. The sequence goes on from NW_027185264.1 coordinate 154,421, forward strand.
CAGTCACAGCCAATCACAGCTAGTCACAGCCAACCACAGCCAATCACAGCTAGTCACAGCCAACCACAGCCAATCACAGCCAGTCACAGCCAATTACAGCCAGTCACAGCCAATCACAGCCAGTCACAGCCAGTCACAGCCAACCACAGCCAGTCACAGCCAGTCACACCCAATCACAGCCATTCACAGTCGGTCACAGCCAATCACAGCCAACCACAGCCAATCACAGCCAGTCACAGCCAGTCACAGCCAATCACAGCCATTCACAGCCAATCACAGCCAGTCACAGCCAATCACAGCCAATCACAGCCATTCACAGCCAATCACAGCAACCACACAGGCAGACAGGCAGACAGACAGACAGACAGGCAGGCAGGCCGACAGACAGACAGACAGACAGACAGACAGGCAGACAGGCAGGCAGACAGACAGACAGACAGACAGACAGACAGGTCACACTCACACACGCACATATACACTCACTCACACTCACACACATACACACACACACACACACACACACACACACACACACACACACACACACACACACACACAACACATGCACACACTCACATAT
>NW_027185264.1:167500-230000 GCF_022577435.1 Embiotoca jacksoni
CGTGAATAAAGCAGCAGCTCGTGTGACGCCGTCTCATTTTCTTTAGATAGATAGATAGATAGATAGATAGATAGATAGATAGATAGATAGATAGATAGATAGATAGATAGATAGATAGATAGATAGATAGATAGATAATTAATAGATAGATAGATAGATAGGTAGGTAGGTAGGTAGGTAGGTAGGTAGATAGATAGATAGATAGATAGATAGATAGATAGATAGATAGATAGATAGATAGATAGATAGATAGATAGATAGATAGATAGATAGATAGATAATTAATAGATAGATAGATAATTAATAGATAGATAGATAGATAGATAGGTAGGTAGGTAGATAGATAGATAGATAGATAGATAGATAGATAGATAGTTAGTTACTTTATTAATCCCCAAGGGGACATTTTTTCACTACAGCAGCATTTATAGATACAGGAAAGAAATAAAATAACAGTAAAAAATATTAAATATAAAAATGCACAGAACATACAATAAAATAGAATAATTAAATCAAAACTAACTAAACAATAGTGCAAAGATTTTTGTTTTTTTGTATTTAAACAAACAAGAAAAACAGACAGACAACAGTGTTATTGTTGTGTGATGGATTTTTTGAGAGGGTGGACAGGATTATCCAATATGGATAATAGTTTCCTCAGCGTCCTCCTCTCCACCACCTTTTCCAGACTGTCCAGTTTGCAGCCAATGATGGAGCCGGCCTTCTTAACCAGCTTGTTAAGTCTGTTGGTGTCTCTGGCTCCAATGCTGCCCCCCTCCCCCCCCGTTTCCCCCCAGCAGACTACTAGAAGTACAGTTCACTGGCCACAACAGATGGTAGAACATCTCCAACATCTCACTGCACACATTGAAGGATCGAAGTTTCCTCAAGAAAAAGAGTCAACTCATCCCCTTCTTGTAGACAGCGTTGATGTTGGTCTTCCAGTTCAGTCTGTTGTCATGGAGACACCAGGTACTTGTACTCCTCAACTATGTCCACCTCCTCTCCCAGAACACTCAGCGGTTGTGGAGCCGTCGTCTTCCTCCTGAAGTCGACCACCATCTCTCTGGTCTTGGCCACGTTCAGGAGGAGGTGATTTCTACCAGCCCACTCCACAAAGTCCTCCACTACTGCCCTGTACTCATCCTCCCATCCATCCCTTATACACCGTTCACTGACTCCTCCTCCCGTCCATCCCTTATGGTAGGTAGGTATTTACTTTATTAATCCCCGAGGGGAAATTTTTTTCGCTACAGCAGTATACAGAAGCAATAAGATAATAATAGAAATAATAGAATAAAATAATAGAATAGAATAGAATAATAGAAAACAACAAAATAGCAGTAAATAGCAGTAAAAAAAAATCTAAAATCTAAAATGCACAGTATATACAGTACATTATATATCTATATATATTATATACAAACAAACCAAGAAACACAGTCAACATATATATATATATATGTATATATGTATACGTATATATATATATGTTGACTGTGTTTCTTGGTTTTATATGTATATATATATATACAGTACAGTATATATCTATATATATTATATACAAACAAACCAAGAAACACAGTCAACAGTGTTATTGTACTGTGATGGATTTTGCCAGAGGTGAGTTATTGTAGTCTTATTGTAGTGGGCAGGAATGATCTCCTGTATCTGTTCTTGTGACAGCGGAGCTGGAGGAATCTTTGAGAGAAAGTGCTCCGCTATCCCTGCAGCAGGTGGTGGAGAGGGTGGACAGGATTATCCAATATGGATAATAGTTTGTTCAGCGTCCTCCTCTCCACCACCTTTTCCAGGATGTCCAGTTTGTAGCCGATGATGGAGCCGGCCTTCTTAACCAGCTTGTTAAGTCTGTTGGTGTCTCCGGCTCCAATGCTGCTCCCCCAGCAGACCCCAGCGAAGTACAATGCACTGGCCACAACAGACTGGTAGAACATCTCCAACATCTCGCTGCACACATTGAAGGATCGAAGTTTCCTCAAGAAAAAGAGTCGACTCATCACCTTCTTGTAGACAGCGTTGATGTTGATCTTCCAGTTCAGTCTGTTGTCATGGAGACACCAGGTACTTGTACTCCTCAACCATGTCCACCTCCTCTCCCAGAACTCTCAGCGGTTGTGGAGCCGTCGTCTTCCTCATGAAGTCGACCACCATCTCTCTGGTCTTGGCCACGTTCAGGAGCAGGTGATTCCTTCCCGCCCACTCCACAAAGTCCTCCACTCCTGCCCTGCACTCCTCCTCCCGTCCATCCCTTATACATCCTACCACTGCAGAGTCATCAGAGAACTTCTGCAGATGTCTTGACTCTGAGTTGTTCTGGAAGTCAGTTGTGTAGAAGGTGAACAGGAAGGAGACAGAACAGTTCCCTGAGGAGCTCCAGTACCACTGACCACCGTATCAGACAGCACACTGCCCAGACGGACAAACTGTGGTCTGCCTGTCAGGTAGTCATTGATCCAGGAGACGGTGGACGCGTCCACCCCCTCTACCCCCCCACCACCCGCAGCTTCTCACTCAGCAGCAGTGGTTGGATGGTGTTAAATTCACTGGAGAAATCAAAGAAAGTGATTCTCACAGAGTCACCGGTTCCATCCAGGTGAGACTGAGCTCGTTGCAGCAGGTAGATGATGGCATCGTCCACTCCCACATGAGGCTGGTACGCAAATTGCAGATGGTCCAGAGAAGATTTCACCAGCGGCCTCAGGTGGGCCAAGACCAGCCTCTCCAGCACCTTCATCACATGAGATGTGAGGGCAACCGGTCGGTAGTCGTTGAGGCCAGATGGAGTCGTCTTCTTGGGGACTGGAACCAGACAGGACGTCTTCCAAAGCACCGGGACCTCCTCCTGCTTCAGGCTCAGGTTGAAGAGGTGTTGTAGGACCTCAGCCAGCTGGACGGCGCAGGTCTTCAGGACCACGGGGCTGATGCCGTCAGGTCCTGCAGCCTTGCGCTGGTGGATTCTCTCCAGCTGTCTCCTAACCTGGCCAGTGGTCACAGATAGGAGGGTAAGGGGTTGTGGGGGGAGGGGGGGGGTCAATGGAGGAAGAGCCCTTTGAGATTGAGGGCTCTATACAGTTCACCAGGGGGCGCAGAGGGGGGAAGGGGGGAGGCAGCAGAGGTGTTTGGGAGGTGTGAGGTGTGGAGGAGACAGATGAGGGTGGTTAACTAAACCTGTTGAAGAAACAGTTTAGTTCATTTGACCTCTCCAGGTTCCCCCTGGTTGTTCCTCTCCAGGTTCCCCCGGGTTGTCTCTCTCTCCCCTTGAACCCAGTAATCTCCTTCACACCGGTCCACACCTCCCTCACTTTGTTCTACTGGAGTTTGGCCTCTAGCTTCCTCCTGTAGGAGTCCTTGCACTCCCTGAGCTTCTCCTTCAGGTGGCGCTGCACTCTCCTGAGCTCCTCCCTGTCCCCAGACCTGAAGGCTGCTTTCTTCTGATTAAGAAGCACCTTCAGGTCACTGGTGATCCACGGCTTGTTGTTGGGGAAGCAGTGTACAGTCCGTGATGGTACGGTGGTGTGTTCACAGAATTTAATGTATTCTGTGATACAGTCCGTCCTGCTGTTGATGTCCTCCCCATGTGGTCCACACAGCACGTCCCAGTCCGTGGACTCAAAGCAGTCCTGCAAGGCGTCTTTAGCCTCCTGTGTCCACCTCCTCACAGTCCTGGTGGTCACAGGCTGCCTCTGCACCAGGGGAACATACTTGGGAGTCAGCAGGACCAGGTTGTGGTCTGATCTACCAAGGGGGAGAAGGGCAGTAGTACTGTATGCATCCATGGCATTAGCATACAGTCGGTCCAGAGTTTTATTGTTCCGTGTGGGGCAATTAACATACTGGTGCAAAGTTGGCAGTACTTTATCCAGACTGGTTAAAGTCTCCAGTAACTAACAAAAATGCACCGGGATGCTTAGTCTGCAGTTTGGACACAGTGGAGTAGATGGTGTCCACTGCTGCCTCTGCATCAGCTGATGGAGGAACGTACACAGCGATAACAATGGCGGACGTGAACTCCCTCGGCAAATAATATGGGCGCATCCCCACGGCTAGCAGTTCAATGTCCGGACTACAGAAACGTTCCTTCACACACACGTGGTCGGGATTACACCACCTCTCATTCACATAGACTTCAATCCCTCCACCTTTCTTCTTGCTGCTCCGAACAACGTCTCCGTCCCCCCGAACAGTCCTGAAGCCGGGTACGGCCGCGCTGTGGTCCGGGAGATGTGAGTGCAGCCATGTCTCGGTGAAACACATGATGCTGCACTCCCGGTACTCTCTCTGGGTCTTTACCAGCGCCGAGCTCGTCCGTCTTGTTGACCAACGACCTCACGTTCCCCATTAAGATCTCCGGTACCGCTGGTTTGTATTTCCTCCTCTTCACCTTCATCTTAGCTCCAGTTCTGCGACCCCGACGTCTTCTCCGAAGTTCAACGGGGATCTCAGGCCTCGCTCCGGGCAGCAGCAGTAGGGGCCGACTCAGCGCAATCAGCTGATCACCCGAGTAAACAATAACAATGCCCCGAACCAGAAACGTAGAAAAATTAGGGTCCATTGTCTGACTGTTAACTTAACACACGAGAGAAGAAAAAAACAACAACTCCGAAGAGGAGAAAGGCTTAAAAAATACCAATAACAACACACTCGGGGAGGGGGGGGGGGGGGGGGCTGCTGCAACAGGCTGCCGCTAGCGCGGCACCATCTTAGGCATTATACACCGTCCACTGCAGTCATCAGAGAACTTCTGCAGATGTCTTGACTCTGAGTTGTTCTGGAAGTCAGTGGTGTAGAAGGTGAACAGGAAGGAGACAGAACAGTTCCCTGTGGAGCTCCAATACCACTGACCACCGTATCAGACAGCACACTGTCCAGACGGACAAACTGTGGTTTGCCTGTCAGGTAGTCAGTGATCCAGGAGACGGTGGATCACAACCTCTGTAAACCTCTTTAATCCGATTCATTCACTGGGCCTCTGGTTCTGGTTCTGGTTCTAGTTCTAGTTCTGGTTCTGATTCTGGTTCTGGTCGTGATCGTGGTCCTTCAAACTGATCCCAGTGTTTTATAAACGGAATCATCGGCTCCAATTTGGTTTTCATCACCCACAATCATAATTCAAACAGTTTACGTGAACGAATCCACACATCGACTCACTGCAACAGGAAACAGGAAGTAGCTACAGGAGGACAAGCAGCTCACCTGGAGAAAGGTGCATCCATCAGGCCGTCCTCTGAAGGTGTCACCAGTTCAGGATGAGACAGGAAACCTTTTAAAGGAAATTAACGAGGCTGAGATGATTCATGATGAGTGTAACACAGGTTCGACTGGGTTCTTGAAGGAACCGAGTCCAGAACACCACCTGACCTGCTGCAACTCATTCAGGTTCTCCACGACATACTATGACTTTTTTTGGACAACATATTTGTGTTTTTTCTCCAGTCTACTGTTTTTATATATTATTTCTTTAGAGTCATCATGAAGCTCAGGAGGAGAAACTTTTTTCACTACTGACCGAATGTTGACTCGTGTTTTGATGCTGAGTGGATCTGAGACGTTCCTCCGAACAAAGAACCAGAAAGTTGCATTCAATGTCGACGACTGCCTGACAAGATATCGGATGCAATGCGTATGTGAAAGCAGCGATTCATCGGTTCGGAGCTGCAAACATACAAAATGGAGACGGATTTAAATACGATGACCCTCCTGACAAAGACCTGGCTGACTGGACACGTAGTCCTTGTCCTTGTGTGTCCAGAAGATATAGCATGTCGTCTAAAATATGATGAAAAAAAACAATCACACTATAGCATGTCGTCTATAATATGATTAAAAAAAAACATTATAGCATGTCATCTAAAATATGATTAAAAAGTCACACTATAGCATGTCGTCTAAAATATAATAAAAAGTCATACTTTGCCATGTCGTCTATAATATGATGAAAAAAAGTCTCACTATAGCATGTCGTCTATAATATGATTAAAAAGTCATACTATAGCATGTCGTCTATAATATAATAAAAAGTCACACTATAGCATGTCGTCTATAATATGATTAAAAAGTCATACTATAGCATATCGTCTAAAATATAATTAAAAAGTCATACTATAGCATGTCGTCTATAATATAATAAAAAGTCATACTATAGCATGTCGTCTATAATATAATAAAAAGTCACACTATAGCATGTCGCCTCTAATATGATTAAAAAGCCATACCATAGCATGTCATCTAAAATATGATTAAAAAGTCACACTATAGCATGTCGTCTAAAATATGATTAAAAAGTCACACAATAGCGTGTCTTCTAAAATATGATTAAAAAGTCACACTATAGCATGTCGTCTATAATATAATAAAAAGTCATAAAATAGCATGTCGTCTATAATATAATAAAAAGTCACACTATAGCATGTCGTCTATAATATAACAAAAAGTCACTATAGCATGTCGTCTATAATATAATAAAAAGTCATACTATAGCATGTCGTCTATAATATAATAAAAAAGTCACACTATAGCATGTCGTCTATAATATGATTGAAAAGTCATACTATAGCATATCGTCTAGATTATGATTAAAAAGTCACACTATAGCGTGTCGTCTATGATTAAAAAGTCACACTATAGCGTGTCATCTATAATATGATTAAAAAGTCACACTATAGCATGTCGTCTAAAATATGATAAAAAAGTCTCACTATAGCATGTCGTCTATAATGTAATGAAAAAAGTCATACTATACCATGTCGTCTATAATATAATAAAAAGTCATACAATAGCATGTCGTCTATAATATGATTGAAAAGTCATACTATAGCATATCGTCTAAAATATAATTAAAAAGTTACACGATAGCATGTCGTCTATAATATGATTAAGAAGTCACAGTATAGCGTGTCGTCTATAATATGATTAAAAAGTCATACTATAGCATGTTGTCTAAAATATGATTAAAAAGTCACACTATAGCATGTCTAAAATATGATTAAAAAGTCACACAATAGCGTGTCTTCTAAAATATGATTAAAAAGTCATACTATAGCATATCGTCTAAAATGTAATTAAAAAGTCACAATATAGTATGTCGCCTCTAATATGATTAAAAAGTCATACTATAGCATGTCGTCTATAATATGATTAAAAAGTCATACTATAGCATATCGTCTAAAATATAATTAAAAAGTCACACTATAGCATGTCGTCTATAATATAATAAAAAGTCATACTATAGCATGTCGTCTATAATATAATAAAAAGGCACACTATAGCCTGTCGTCTATGATATAATAAAAAAGTCTCACTATAGCATGTCGTCTATAATATAATAAAAAGTCACACTATAGCATGTCGTCTATAATATAATAAAAAAGTCATACTATAGCATGTTGTCTATAACATAATAAAAAGTCATACTATAGCATGTTGTCTATAACATAATAAAAAGTCATACTATAGCGTGTCGTCTATAATATAATAAAAAGTCATACTATAGCATGTCGTCTATAATATAATAAAAAGTCACACTATAGCATGTCGCCTCTAATATGATTAAAAAGTCATACCATAGCATGTCGTCTATAATATGATTAAAAAGTCATACCATATCATATCGCCTAAAATATAATTAAAAAGTCACACAATAGCATGTCGCCTCTAATATGATTAAAAAGTCATACCATAGCATGTCGTCTATAATATGATTAAAAAGTCACAGTATAGCATGTCGTCTATAATATGATTAAAAAGTCACAGTATAGCGTGTCGTCTATAATATGATTAAAAACTCACACTATAGCATGTCGTCTATAATATGATTAAAGTCACAGTATAGCATGTTGTCTAAAATATGATTAAAAAGTCACACTATAGCATGTCGTCCCTAATATGATTAAAGTCACACTATAGCATGTCGTCTATAATATGATAAAAAGTCATACTATAGCATGTCGTCTAAAATATAATAAAAAGTCATACTATAGCATGTCGTCTATAATATAATAAAAAGTCACACTATAGCATGTCGTCTATAATATAACAAAAAGTCACTATAGCATGTCGTCTATAATATAATAAAAAAGTCATACTATAGCATGTCGTCTATAATATGATTGAAAAGTCACACTATAGCATTTCGTCTAAAATATAATAAAAAAGTCACAATATAGCATGTCGCCTCTAATATGATTGAAAAGTCATACTATAGCATATCGTCTAGATTATGATTAAAAAGTCACACTATAGCGTGTCGTCTATAATATGATTAAAAAGTCACACTATAGCGTGTCATCTATAATATGATTAAAAAGTCACACTATAGCATGTCGTCTATAATGTAATGAAAAAAGTCATACTATACCATGTCGTCTATAATATAATAAAAAGTCATACAATAGCATGTCGTCTATAATATGATTAAAAAGTCATACTATAGCATATCGTCTAAAATATAATTAAAAAGTTTCACGATAGCATGTCGTCTATAATATAATAAAAAAGTCATACTATAGCATGTCGTCTATAATATGATTGAAAAGTCACAATATAGCATGTCGCCTCTAATATGATTGAAAAGTCGTACTATAGCATATCGTCTAAAATATGATAAAAAAGTCACAAAATAGCATGTCGTCTAGATTATGATTAAAAAGTCACACTATAGTGTGTCGTCTATAATATGATTAAAAAGTCACACTATAGCGTGTCATCTATAATATGATTAAAAAGTCACACTATAGCGTGTCTTCTAAAATATGATTAAAAAGTCACACTATAGCATGTCGTCTAAAATATAATAAAAAGTCACACTATAGCATGTCGTCTATAATATAATAAAAAGTCACACTATAGCATGTCGTCTATAATATAACAATAAGTCACTATAGCATGTCGTCTATAATATAATAAAAAAGTCATACTATAGCATGTCGTCTAAAATATGATAAAAAAGTCACAATATAGCATGTCGCCTCTAATATGATTGAAAAGTCATACTATAGCATATCGTCTAGATTATGATTAAAAAGTCACACTATAGCATGTCGTCTATAATATGATTAAAAAGTCACACTATAGCATGTCGTCTAAAATATGATTAAAAAGTCTCACTATAGCATGTCGTCTATAATGTAATGAAAAAAGTCATACTATACCATGTCGTCTATAATGTAATAAAAAGTCATACAATAGCATGTCGTCTATAATATGATTAAAAAGTCATACTATAGCATATCGTCTAAAATATAATTAAAAAGTTACACGATAGCATGTCGTCTATAATATGATTAAAAAGTCACAGTATAGCGTGTCGTCTATAATATGATTAAAAAGTCACACTATAGCATGTCGTCTATGATATGATTAAAGTCATACTATAGCATGTTGTCTAAAATATGATTAAAAAGTCACTCTATAGCATGTCGTCTAAAATATGATTAAAAAGTCACACAATAGCGTGTCTTCTAAAATATGATTAAAAAGTCACACTATGGCATGTCGTCTAAAATATAATAAAAAGTCACGCTATAGCATGTCGTCTATAATATAATAAAAAGTCATACTATAGCATGTCGTCTATAATATAATAAAAAGTCACAATATAGTATGTCGCCTCTAATATGATTAAAAAGTCATACAATAGCATGTCGTCTATAATATAATAAAAAGTCATAAAATAGCATGTCGTCTATAATATAATAAAAAGTCACACTATAGCATGTCGTCTATAATATAACAAAAAGTCACTATAGCATGTCGTCTATAATATAATAAAAAGTCATACTATAGCATGTCGTCTATAATATAATAAAAAAGTCACACTATAGCATGTCGTCTAAAATATGATAAAAAAAAGTCACAATATAGCATGTCGCCTCTAATATGATTGAAAAGTCATACTATAGCATATCGTCTAGATTATGATTAAAAAGTCACACTATAGCGTGTCGTCTATGATTAAAAAGTCACACTATAGCATGTCGTCTAAAATATGATAAAAAAGTCTCACTATAGCATGTCGTCTATAATGTAATGAAAAAAGTCATACTATACCATGTCGTCTACAATATAATAAAAAGTCATACAATAGCATGTCGTCTATAATATGATTGAAAAGTCATACTATAGCATATCGTCTAAAATATAATTAAAAAGTTACACGATAGCATGTCGTCTATAATATGATTAAGAAGTCACAGTATAGCGTGTCGTCTATAATATGATTAAAAAGTCATACTATAGCATGTTGTCTAAAATATGATTAAAAAGTCACACTATAGCATGTCTAAAATATGATTAAAAAGTCACACAATAGAGTGTCTTCTAAAATATGATTAAAAAGTCATACTATAGCATATCGTCTAAAATGTAATTAAAAAGTCACAATATAGTATGTCGCCTCTAATATGATTAAAAAGTCATACTATAGCATGTCGTCTATAATATGATTAAAAAGTCATACTATAGCATATCGTCTAAAATATAATTAAAAAGTCACACTATAGCATGTCGTCTATAATATAATAAAAAGTCATACTATAGCATGTCGTCTATAATATAATAAAAAGTCACACTATAGCATGTCGTCTATAATATAATAAAAAAGTCATACTATAGCATGTTGTCTATAACATAATAAAAAGTCATACTATAGCATGTTGTCTATAACATAATAAAAAGTCATACTATAGCGTGTCGTCTATAATATGATTAAAAAGTCATACTATAGCATGTCGTCTATAATATAATAAAAAAGTCAGACTATAGCATGTCGTCTACAATATAATTAAAAAGTTACACGATAGCATGTCGTCTATGATATGATTAAAGTCATACTATAGCATGTTGTCTAAAATATGATTAAAAAGTCACACTATAGCATGTCGTCTATAATATAATAAAAAGTCATACTATAGCATTTTGTCTAAAATATGATTAAAAAGTCACACTATAGCATGTCGTCTAAAATATGATTAAAAAGTCACACAATAGCATGTCTTCTAAAATATGATTAAAAAGTCACACTATAGCATGTCGTCTATAATATAATAAAAAGTCATACTATAGCATGTCGTCTATAATATAATAAAAAAGTCATACTATAGCATGTTGTCTAAAATATGATTAAAAAGTCACACTATAGCATGTCGTCTAAAATATGATTAAAAAGTCACACAATAGCGTGTCTTCTAAAATATGATTAAAAAGTCACACTATAGCATGTCGTCTAAAATATAATAAAAAGTCACACTATAGCATGTCGTCTATAATATAATAAAAAGTCACACTATAGCATGTCGTCTATAATATAACAAAAAGTCACTATAGCATGTCGTCTATAATATAATAAAAAAGTCATACTATAGCATGTCGTCTATAATATGATTGAAAAGTCACACTATAGCATTTCGTCTAAAATATAATAAAAAAGTCACAATATAGCATGTCGCCTCTAATATGATTGAAAAGTCATACTTTCGCATATCGTCTAGATTATGATTAAAAAGTCACACTATAGCGTGTCGTCTATAATATGATTAAAAAGTCACACTATAGCGTGTCATCTATAATATGATTAAAAAGTCACACTATACCATGTCGTCTATAATATAATAAAAAGTCATACAATAGCATGTCGTCTATAATATGATTAAAAAGTCATACTATAGCATATCGTCTAAAATATAATTAAAAAGTTTCACGATAGCATGTCGTCTATAATATAATAAAAAAGTCATACTATAGCATGTCGTCTATAATATGATTGAAAAGTCACAATATAGCATGTCGCCTCTAATATGATTGAAAAGTCATACTATAGCATATCGTCTAAAATATGATAAAAAAGTCACAAAATAGCATGTCGTCTAGATTATGATTAAAAAGTCACACTATAGCGTGTCGTCTATAATATGATTAAAAAGTCACACTATAGCGTGTCATCTATAATATGATTAAAAAGTCACACTATAGCGTGTCTTCTAAAATATGATTAAAAAGTCACACTATAGCATGTCGTCTAAAATATAATAAAAAGTCACACTATAGCATGTCGTCTATAATATAATAAAAAGTCACACTATAGCATGTCGTCTATAATATAACAAAAAGTCACTATAGCATGTCGTCTATAATATAATAAAAAAGTCATACTATAGCATGTCGTCTAAAATATGATAAAAAAGTCACAATATAGCATGTCGCCTCTAATATGATTGAAAAGTCATACTATAGCATATCGTCTAGATTATGATTAAAAAGTCACACTATAGCATGTCGTCTATAATATGATTAAAAAGTCACACTATAGCATGTCGTCTAAAATATGATTAAAAAGTCTCACTATAGCATGTCGTCTATAATGTAATGAAAAAAGTCATACTATACCATGTCGTCTATAATATAATAAAAAGTCATACAATAGCATGTCGTCTATAATATGATTAAAAAGTCATACTATAGCATATCGTCTAAAATATAATTAAAAAGTTACACGATAGCATGTCGTCTATAATATGATTAAAAAGTCACAGTATAACGTGTCGTCTATAATATGATTAAAAAGTCACACTATAGCATGTCGTCTATGATATGATTAAAGTCATACTATAGCATGTTGTCTAAAATATGATTAAAAAGTCACTCTATAGCATGTCGTCTAAAATATGATTAAAAAGTCACACAATAGCGTGTCTTCTAAAATATGATTAAAAAGTCACACTATGGCATGTCGTCTAAAATATAATAAAAAGTCACACTATAACATGTCGTCTATAATATAATAAAAAGTCATACTACAGCATGTCGTCTATAATATAATAAAAAGTCACAATATAGTATGTCGCCTCTAATATGATTAAAAAGTCATACAATAGCATGTCGTCTATAATATAATAAAAAGTCATAAAATAGCATGTCGTCTATAATATAATAAAAAGTCACACTATAGCATGTCGTCTATAATATAACAAAAAGTCACTATAGCATGTCGTCTATAATATAATAAAAAGTCATACTATAGCATGTCGTCTATAATATAATAAAAAAGTCACACTATAGCATGTCGTCTAAAATATGATAAAAAAAAGTCACAATATAGCATGTCGCCTCTAATATGATTGAAAAGTCATACTATAGCATATCGTCTAGATTATGATTAAAAAGTCACACTATAGCGTGTCGTCTATGATTAAAAAGTCACACTATAGCATGTCGTCTAAAATATGATAAAAAAGTCTCACTATAGCATGTCGTCTATAATGTAATGAAAAAAGTCATACTATACCATGTCGTCTATAATATAATAAAAAGTCATACAATAGCATGTCGTCTATAATATGATTGAAAAGTCATACTATAGCATATCGTCTAAAATATAATTAAAAAGTTACACGATAGCATGTCGTCTATAATATGATTAAGAAGTCACAGTATAGCGTGTCGTCTATAATATGATTAAAAAGTCATACTATAGCATGTTGTCTAAAATATGATTAAAAAGTCACACTATAGCATGTCTAAAATATGATTAAAAAGTCACACAATAGCGTGTCTTCTAAAATATGATTAAAAAGTCATACTATAGCATGTCGTCTATAATATGATTAAAAAGTCATACAATAGCATATCGTCTAAAATATAATTAAAAAGTCACACTATAGCATGTCGTCTATAATATAATAAAAAGTCATACTATAGCATGTCGTCTATAATATAATAAAAAGTCACACTATAGCATGTCGCCTCTAATATGATTAAAAAGTCATACTATAGCATGTCGTCTATAATATGATTAAAAAGTCATACAATAGCATATCGTCTAAAATATAATTAAAAAGTCACACTATAGCATGTCGTCTATAATATAATAAAAAGTCATACTATAGCATGTCGTCTATAATATAATAAAAAGTCACACTATAGCATGTCGTCTATAATATAATAAAAAAGTCATACTATAGCATGTTGTCTATAACATAATAAAAAGTCATACTATAGCATGTTGTCTATAACATAATAAAAAGTCATACTATAGCGTGTCGTCTATAATATAATAAAAAGTCATACTATAGCATGTCGTCTATAATATAATAAAAAGTCACACTATAGCATGTCGCCTCTAATATGATTAAAAAGTCATACCATAGCATGTCGTCTATAATATGATTAAAAAGTCATACCATATCATATCGCCTAAAATATAATTAAAAAGTCACACGATAGCATGTCGCCTCTAATATGATTAAAAAGTCATACCATAGCATGTCGTCTATAATATGATTAAAAACTCACACTATAGCATGTCGTCTATAATATGATTAAAGTCACAGTATAGCATGTTGTCTAAAATATGATTAAAAAGTCACACTATAGCATGTCGTCCATAATATGATTAAAGTCACACTATAGCATGTCGTCAATAATATAATAAAAAGTCATACTATAGCATGTCGTCTATAATATGATTAAAAAGTCATACTATAGCATGTCTTCTATAATATAATAAAAAGTCACTATAGCATGTCGTCTATAATATAATAAAAAGTCATACTATAGCATGTCGTCTATAATATAATAAAAAAGTCAGACTATAGCATGTCGTCTACAATATAATTAAAAAGTTACACGATAGCATGTCGTCTATGATATGATTAAAGTCATACTATAGCATGTTGTCTAAAATATGATTAAAAAGTCACACTATAGCATGTCGTCTATAATATAATAAAAAGTCATACTATAGCATGTTGTCTAAAATATGATTAAAAAGTCACAATATAGCATGTCGTCTAAAATATGATTAAAAAGTCACACAATAGCGTGTCTTCTAAAATATGATTAAAAAGTCACACTATAGCATGTCGTCTATAATATAATAAAAAGTCATACTATAGCATGTCGTCTATAATATAATAAAAAAGTCATGCTATAGCATGTCGTCTATAATATGATTTAAAATTCACACTATAGCATGTCGTCTCAAATATGATAAAAATGTCACAATATAGTATGTCGCCTCTAATATGATTAAAAAGTCATACTATAGCATGTCGTCTATAATATGATTAAAAAGTCATACTATAGCATATCGTCTAAAATATAATTAAAAAGTCACACTATAGCATGTCGTCTATAATATAATAAAAAGTCATACTATAGCATGTCGTCTATAATATAATAAAAAGGCACACTATAGCCTGTCGTCTATGATATAATAAAAAAGTCTCACTATAGCATGTCGTCTATAATATAATAAAAAGTCATACTATAGCATGTCGTCTATAATATAATAAAAAGTCACACTATAGCATGTCGTCTATGATATAATAAAAAAGTCTCACTATAGCATGTCGTCTATAATATAATAAAAAGTCATACTATAGCATGTCGTCTATAATATAATAAAAAGTCACACTATAGCATGTCTTCTATAATATAATAAAAAGTCATACTATAGCATGTCGTCTATAATATAATAAAAAGTCACACTGTAGCATGTCGCCTCTAATATGATTACAAAGTCATACCATAGCATGTCGTCTATAATATGATTAAAAAGTCACACTATAGCGTGTCGTCTACAATATGATTAAATAGTCACACTATAGCGTGTCGTCTATAATATGATTAAAAAGTCACACTATAGCGTGTCGTCCATAATATCATTAAAAAGTCACACTATAGCGTGTCGTCTATAATATCATTAAAAAGTCACAATATAGCATGTCGCCTCTAATATGATTAAAAAGTCATACTATAGCATGTCGTCTATAATATGATTAAAAAGTCATACTATAGCATATCGTCTAAAATATAATTAAAAAGTCACACTATAGCATGTCATCTATGACATGATTAAAGTCATACTATAGCATGTTGTCTAAAATATAATTAAAAAGTCACACTATAGCATGTCATCTATGACATGATTAAAGTCATACTATAGCATGTTGTCTAAAATATGATTAAAAAGTCACACTATAGCATGTCGTCTATAATATAATAAAAAGTCACAATATAGCATGTCGCCTCTAATATGATTAAAAAGTCATACTATAGCATGTCGTCTATAATATAATAAAAAGTCACACTATAGCATGTCGCCTCTAATATGATTAAAAAGTCATACCATAGCATGTCGTCTATAATATGATTAAAAAGTCATACTATAGCATATCGCCTAAAATATAATTAAAAAGTCACACGTTAGCATGTCGTCTATAATATGATTAAAAAGTCACAGTATAGCGTGTCGTCTATAATATGATTAAAAACTCACACTATAGCATGTCGTCTATAATATGATCAAAGTCATACTATAGCATGTTGTCTAAAATATGATTAAAAATTCACACTATAGCATTTCGTCTAAAATATGATTAAAAAGTCACACAATAGCATGTCTTCTAAAATATGATTAAAAAGTCACACTATAGCATGTCGTCTAAAATCTAATAAAAAGTCATACTATAGCATGTCGTCTATAATATAATAAAAAGTCACTATAGCATGTCGTTAATAATATAATAAAAAGTCATACTATAGCATGTCGTCTATAATATAATAAAAAAGTCATACTATAGCATGTCGTCTATAATATGATTGAAAAGTCACACTATATCATGTCGTCTAAAATATGATAAAAAAGTCACAATATAGCATGTCGCCTCTAATATGATTAAACAGTCACACTATAGCATGTCGTCTATAATATAATAAAAAGTCATACTATAGCATATCGTCTAAAATATAATTAAAAAGTTACACGATAGCATGTCGTCTATGATATGATTAAAGTCATACTATAGCATGTTGTCTAAAATATGATTAAAAAGTCACACTATAGCATGTCGTCTAAAATATGATAAAAAAGTCACAATATAGCATGTCGCCTCTAATATGATTAAAAAGTCATACTATAGCACATCGTCTAGATTATGTTTAAAAAGTCACACAATAGCGTGTCGTCTATAATATGATTAAAAAGTCACACTATAGCGTGTCGTCTATAATATGATTAAAAAGTCACACTATAGCTTGTCGTCTATAATATCATTAAAAAGTCACACTATAGCATGTCGTCTAAAATGTGATTAAAAAGTCACACTATAGTATGTCGTCTATAATATAATAAAAAGTCATACTATAGCATGTCGTCTATAATATAATAAAAAAAGTCATACTATAGCATGTCGTCTATAATATGATTGAAAAGTCACACTATAGCATGTCGTCTAAAATGTGATTAAAAAGTCACACTATAGTATGTCGTCTATAATATAATAAAAAGTCATACTATAGCATGTCGTCTATAATATGATTAAAAAGTCACACTATAGCGTGTCGTCTAAAATATAATTAAAAAGTCACACTATAGCATGTCGTCTATAATATAATAAAAAGTCATACTATAGCATGTCGTCTATAATATGATTAAAAAGTCATACTATAGCATATCGTCTAAAATATAATTAAAAAGTCACACTATAGCATGTCGTCTATAATATAATAAAAAGTCATACTATAGCATGTCGTCTATAATATGATTAAAAAGTCATACTATAGCATATCGTCTAAAATATAATTAAAAAGTCACACTATAGCATGTCGTCTATAATATAATAAAAAGTCATACTATAGCATGTCGTCTATAATATAATAAAAAGGCACACTATAGCCTGTCGTCTATGATATAATAAAAAAGTCTCACTATAGCATGTCGTCTATAATATAATAAAAAGTCACACTATAGCATGTCTTCTATAATATAATAAAAAGTCATACTATAGCATGTCGTCTATAATATAATAAAAAGTCACACTATAGCATGTCGCCTCTAATATGATTAAAAAGTCATACCATAGCATGTCGTTTATAATATGATGAAAAAGTCACACTATAGCGTGTCGTCTACAATATGATTAAAAAGTCACACTATAGCATGTCGTCTATAATATGATTAAAAAGTCACACTATAGCGTGTCGTCTATAATATCATTAAAAAGTCACACTATAGCGTGTCGTCTATAATATCATTAAAAAGTCACACTATAGCGTGTCGTCTATAATATCATTAAAAAGTCACACAATAGCATGTTGTCAAAAATATGATTAAAAAGTCACACTATAGCATGTCGTCTATAATATAATAAAAAGTCACAATATAGCATGTCGCCTCTAATATGATTAAAAAGTCATACTATAGCATGTCGTCTATAATATGATTAAAAAGTCATACTATAGCATATCGTCTAAAATATAATTAAAAAGTCACACTATAGCATGTCATCTATGACATGATTAAAGTCATACTATAGCATGTTGTCTAAAATATGATTAAAAAGTCACACTATAGCATGTCGTCTATAATATAATAAAAAGTCACAATATAGCATGTCGCCTCTAATATGATTAAAAAGTCATACTATAGCATGTCGTCTATAATATAATAAAAAGTCACACTGTAGCATGTCGCCTCTAATATGATTAAAAAGTCATACCATAGCATGTCGTCTATAATATGATTAAAAAGTCACACTATAGCGTGTCGTCTACAATATGATTAAAAAGTCACACTATAGCGTGTCGTCTATAATATGATTAAAAAGTCACACTATAGCGTGTCGTCTATAATATCATTAAAAAGTCACACTATAGCGTGTCGTCTATAATATCATTAAAAAGTCACAATATAGCATGTCGCCTCTAATATGATTAAAAAGTCATACTATAGCATGTCGTCTATAATATGATTAAAAAGTCATACTATAGCATATCGTCTAAAATATAATTAAAAAGTCACACTATAGCATGTCATCTATGACATGATTAAAGTCATACTATAGCATGTTGTCTAAAATATAATTAAAAAGTCACACTATAGCATGTCATCTATGACATGATTAAAGTCATACTATAGCATGTTGTCTAAAATATGATTAAAAAGTCACACTATAGCATGTCGTCTATAATATAATAAAAAGTCACAATATAGCATGTCGCCTCTAATATGATTAAAAAGTCATACTATAGCATGTCGTCTATAATATAATAAAAAGTCACACTATAGCATGTCGCCTCTAATATGATTAAAAAGTCATACCATAGCATGTCGTCTATAATATGATTAAAAAGTCATACTATAGCATATCGCCTAAAATATAATTAAAAAGTCACACGTTAGCATGTCGTCTATAATATGATTAAAAAGTCACAGTATAGCGTGTCGTCTATAATATGATTAAAAACTCACACTATAGCATGTCGTCTATAATATGATCAAAGTCATACTATAGCATGTTGTCTAAAATATGATTAAAAATTCACACTATAGCATTTCGTCTAAAATATGATTAAAAAGTCACACAATAGCATGTCTTCTAAAATATGATTAAAAAGTCACACTATAGCATGTCGTCTAAAATCTAATAAAAAGTCATACTATAGCATGTCGTCTATAATATAATAAAAAGTCACTATAGCATGTCGTTAATAATATAATAAAAAGTCATACTATAGCATGTCGTCTATAATATAATAAAAAAGTCATACTATAGCATGTCGTCTATAATATGATTGAAAAGTCACACTATATCATGTCGTCTAAAATATGATAAAAAAGTCACAATATAGCATGTCGCCTCTAATATGATTAAAAAGTCACACTATAGCATGTCGTCTATAATATAATAAAAAGTCATACTATAGCATATCGTCTAAAATATAATTAAAAAGTTACACGATAGCATGTCGTCTATGATATGATTAAAGTCATACTATAGCATGTTGTCTAAAATATGATTAAAAAGTCACACTATAGCATGTCGTCTAAAATATGATAAAAAAGTCACAATATAGCATGTCGCCTCTAATATGATTAAAAAGTCATACTATAGCATATCGTCTAGATTATGTTTAAAAAGTCACACAATAGCGTGTCGTCTATAATATGATTAAAAAGTCACACTATAGCGTGTCGTCTATAATATGATTAAAAAGTCACACTATAGCTTGTCGTCTATAATATCATTAAAAAGTCACACTATAGCATGTCGTCTAAAATGTGATTAAAAAGTCACACTATAGTATGTCGTCTATAATATAATAAAAAGTCATACTATAGCATGTCGTCTATAATATAATAAAAAAGTCATACTATAGCATGTCGTCTATAATATGATTGAAAAGTCACACTATAGCATGTCGTCTAAAATGTGATTAAAAAGTCACACTATAGTATGTCGTCTATAATATAATAAAAAGTCATACTATAGCATGTCGTCTATAATATGATTAAAAAGTCACACTATAGCGTGTCGTCTAAAATATAATTAAAAAGTCACACTATAGCATGTCGTCTATAATATAATAAAAAGTCATACTATAGCATGTCGTCTATAATATGATTAAAAAGTCATACTATAGCATATCGTCTAAAATATAATTAAAAAGTCACACTATAGCATGTCGTCTATAATATAATAAAAAGTCATACTATAGCATGTCGTCTATAATATGATTAAAAAGTCATACTATAGCATATCGTCTAAAATATAATTAAAAAGTCACACTATAGCATGTCGTCTATAATATAATAAAAAGTCATACTATAGCATGTCGTCTATAATATAATAAAAAGGCACACTATAGCCTGTCGTCTATGATATAATAAAAAAGTCTCACTATAGCATGTCGTCTATAATATAATAAAAAGTCACACTATAGCATGTCTTCTATAATATAATAAAAAGTCATACTATAGCATGTCGTCTATAATATAATAAAAAGTCACACTATAGCATGTCGCCTCTAATATGATTAAAAAGTCATACCATAGCATGTCGTTTATAATATGATGAAAAAGTCACACTATAGCGTGTCGTCTACAATATGATTAAAAAGTCACACTATAGCATGTCGTCTATAATATGATTAAAAAGTCACACTATAGCGTGTCGTCTATAATATCATTAAAAAGTCACACTATAGCGTGTCGTCTATAATATCATTAAAAAGTCACACTATAGCGTGTCGTCTATAATATCATTAAAAAGTCACACAATAGCATGTTGTCAAAAATATGATTAAAAAGTCACACTATAGCATGTCGTCTATAATATAATAAAAAGTCACAATATAGCATGTCGCCTCTAATATGATTAAAAAGTCATACTATAGCATGTCGTCTATAATATGATTAAAAAGTCATACTATAGCATATCGTCTAAAATATAATTAAAAAGTCACACTATAGCATGTCATCTATGACATGATTAAAGTCATACTATAGCATGTTGTCTAAAATATGATTAAAAAGTCACACTATAGCATGTCGTCTATAATATAATAAAAAGTCACAATATAGCATGTCGCCTCTAATATGATTAAAAAGTCATACTATAGCATGTCGTCTATAATATAATAAAAAGTCACACTATAGCATGTCGCCTCTAATATGATTAAAAAGTCATACCATAGCATGTCGTCTATAATATGATTAAAAAGTCATACTATAGCATATCGCCTAAAATATAATTAAAAAGTCACACGTTAGCATGTCGTCTATAATATGATTAAAAAGTCACAGTATAGCGTGTCGTCTATAATATGATTAAAAACTCACACTATAGCATGTCGTCTATAATATGATCAAAGTCATACTATAGCATGTTGTCTAAAATATGATTAAAAAGTCACACTATAGCATTTCGTCTAAAATATGATTAAAAAGTCACACAATAGCATGTCTTCTAAAATATGATTAAAAAGTCACACTATAGCATGTCGTCTAAAATCTAATAAAAAGTCATACTATAGCATGTCGTCTATAATATAATAAAAAGTCACTATAGCATGTCGTTAATAATATAATAAAAAGTCATACTATAGCATGTCGTCTATAATATAATAAAAAAGTCATACTATAGCATGTCGTCTATAATATGATTGAAAAGTCACACTATATCATGTCGTCTAAAATATGATAAAAAAGTCACAATATAGCATGTCGCCTCTAATATGATTAAAAAGTCACACTATAGCATGTCGTCTATAATATAATAAAAAGTCATACTATAGCATGTCGTCTATAATATAATAAAAAAGTCATACTATAGCATGTCGTCTATAATATGATTGAAAAGTCACACTATAGCATGTCGTCTAAAATGTGATTAAAAAGTCACACTATAGTATGTCGTCTATAATATAATAAAAAGTCATACTATAGCATGTCGTCTATAATATGATTAAAAAGTCACACTATAGCGTGTCGTCTAAAATATAATTAAAAAGTCACACTATAGCATGTCGTCTATAATATAATAAAAAGTCATACTATAGCATGTCGTCTATAATATGATTAAAAAGTCATACTATAGCATATCGTCTAAAATATAATTAAAAAGTCACACTATAGCATGTCGTCTATAATATAATAAAAAGTCATACTATAGCATGTCGTCTATAATATGATTAAAAAGTCATACTATAGCATATCGTCTAAAATATAATTAAAAAGTCACACTATAGCATGTCGTCTATAATATAATAAAAAGTCATACTATAGCATGTCGTCTATAATATAATAAAAAGGCACACTATAGCCTGTCGTCTATGATATAATAAAAAAGTCTCACTATAGCATGTCGTCTATAATATAATAAAAAGTCACACTATAGCATGTCTTCTATAATATAATAAAAAGTCATACTATAGCATGTCGTCTATAATATAATAAAAAGTCACACTATAGCATGTCGCCTCTAATATGATTAAAAAGTCATACCATAGCATGTCGTTTATAATATGATGAAAAAGTCACACTATAGCGTGTCGTCTACAATATGATTAAAAAGTCACACTATAGCATGTCGTCTATAATATGATTAAAAAGTCACACTATAGCGTGTCGTCTATAATATCATTAAAAAGTCACACTATAGCGTGTCGTCTATAATATCATTAAAAAGTCACACTATAGCGTGTCGTCTATAATATCATTAAAAAGTCACACAATAGCATGTTGTCAAAAATATGATTAAAAAGTCACACTATAGCATGTCGTCTATAATATAATAAAAAGTCACAATATAGCATGTCGCCTCTAATATGATTAAAAAGTCATACTATAGCATGTCGTCTATAATATGATTAAAAAGTCATACTATAGCATATCGTCTAAAATATAATTAAAAAGTCACACTATAGCATGTCATCTATGACATGATTAAAGTCATACTATAGCATGTTGTCTAAAATATGATTAAAAAGTCACACTATAGCATGTCGTCTATAATATAATAAAAAGTCACAATATAGCATGTCGCCTCTAATATGATTAAAAAGTCATACTATAGCATGTCGTCTATAATATAATAAAAAGTCACACTATAGCATGTCGCCTCTAATATGATTAAAAAGTCATACCATAGCATGTCGTCTATAATATGATTAAAAAGTCATACTATAGCATATCGCCTAAAATATAATTAAAAAGTCACACGTTAGCATGTCGTCTATAATATGATTAAAAAGTCACAGTATAGCGTGTCGTCTATAATATGATTAAAAACTCACACTATAGCATGTCGTCTATAATATGATCAAAGTCATACTATAGCATGTTGTCTAAAATATGATTAAAAAGTCACACTATAGCATTTCGTCTAAAATATGATTAAAAAGTCACACAATAGCATGTCTTCTAAAATATGATTAAAAAGTCACACTATAGCATGTCGTCTAAAATCTAATAAAAAGTCATACTATAGCATGTCGTCTATAATATAATAAAAAGTCACTATAGCATGTCGTTAATAATATAATAAAAAGTCATACTATAGCATGTCGTCTATAATATAATAAAAAAGTCATACTATAGCATGTCGTCTATAATATGATTGAAAAGTCACACTATATCATGTCGTCTAAAATATGATAAAAAAGTCACAATATAGCATGTCGCCTCTAATATGATTAAAAAGTCACACTATAGCATGTCGTCTATAATATAATAAAAAGTCATACTATAGCATATCGTCTAAAATATAATTAAAAAGTTACACGATAGCATGTCGTCTATGATATGATTAAAGTCATACTATAGCATGTTGTCTAAAATATGATTAAAAAGTCACACTATAGCATGTCGTCTAAAATATGATAAAAAAGTCACAATATAGCATGTCGCCTCTAATATGATTAAAAAGTCATACTATAGCATATCGTCTAGATTATGATTAAAAAGTCACACAATAGCGTGTCGTCTATAATATGATTAAAAAGTCACACTATAGCGTGTCGTCTATAATATCATTAAAAAGTCACACTATAGCATGTCGTCTATAATATAATAAAAAAGTCATACTATAGCATGTCGTCTATAATATGATTGAAAAGTCACACTATAGCATGTCGTCTAAAATGTGATTAAAAAGTCACACTATAGTATGTCGTCTATAATATAATAAAAAGTCATACTATAGCATGTCGTCTATAATATGATTAAAAAGTCACACTATAGCGTGTCGTCTATAATATGATTAAAAAGTCACACTATAGCATGTCGTCTATAATATAATAAAAAGTCATATTATAGCATGTCGTCTAAAATGTGACAAAAAAGTCATACTATAGCATGTCGTCTATAATATAATAAAAAAGTCACACTAAAGCATGTCGTCTGAAATATGATAAAAAAGTCACAATATAGCATGTCGCCTCTAACATGATTAAAAAGTCATACTATAGCATATCGTCTAGATTATGATTAAAAAGTCACACGATAGCTTGTCGTCTATAATATGATTAAAAAGTCACAGTATAGCGTGTCGTCTATAATATGATTAAAAACTCACACTATAGCATGTCGTCTATAATATGATCAAAGTCATACTATAGCATGTTGTCTAAAATATGATTAAAAATTCACACTATAGCATTTCGTCTAAAATATGATTAAAAAGTCACACAATAGCATGTCTTCTAAAATATGATTGAAAAGTCACACTATATCATGTCGTCTAAAATATGATAAAAAAGTCACAATATAGCATGTCGCCTCTAATATGATTAAAAAGTCACACTATAGCATGTCGTCTATAATATAATAAAAAGTCATACTATAGCATATCGTCTAAAATATAATTAAAAAGTTACACGATAGCATGTCGTCTATGATATGATTAAAGTCATACTATAGCATGTTGTCTAAAATATGATTAAAAAGTCACACTATAGCATGTCGTCTAAAATATGATAAAAAAGTCACAATATAGCATGTCGCCTCTAATATGATTAAAAAGTCATACTATAGCATATCGTCTAGATTATGTTTAAAAAGTCACACAATAGCGTGTCGTCTATAATATGATTAAAAAGTCACACTATAGCGTGTCGTCTATAATATGATTAAAAAGTCACACTATAGCTTGTCGTCTATAATATCATTAAAAAGTCACACTATAGCATGTCGTCTAAAATGTGATTAAAAAGTCACACTATAGTATGTCGTCTATAATATAATAAAAAGTCATACTATAGCATGTCGTCTATAATATAATAAAAAAGTCATACTATAGCATGTCGTCTATAATATGATTGAAAAGTCACACTATAGCATGTCGTCTAAAATGTGATTAAAAAGTCACACTATAGTATGTCGTCTATAATATAATAAAAAGTCATACTATAGCATGTCGTCTATAATATGATTAAAAAGTCACACTATAGCGTGTCGTCTAAAATATAATTAAAAAGTCACACTATAGCATGTCGTCTATAATATAATAAAAAGTCATACTATAGCATGTCGTCTATAATATGATTAAAAAGTCATACTATAGCATATCGTCTAAAATATAATTAAAAAGTCACACTATAGCATGTCGTCTATAATATAATAAAAAGTCATACTATAGCATGTCGTCTATAATATGATTAAAAAGTCATACTATAGCATATCGTCTAAAATATAATTAAAAAGTCACACTATAGCATGTCGTCTATAATATAATAAAAAGTCATACTATAGCATGTCGTCTATAATATAATAAAAAGGCACACTATAGCCTGTCGTCTATGATATAATAAAAAAGTCTCACTATAGCATGTCGTCTATAATATAATAAAAAGTCACACTATAGCATGTCTTCTATAATATAATAAAAAGTCATACTATAGCATGTCGTCTATAATATAATAAAAAGTCACACTATAGCATGTCGCCTCTAATATGATTAAAAAGTCATACCATAGCATGTCGTTTATAATATGATGAAAAAGTCACACTATAGCGTGTCGTCTACAATATGATTAAAAAGTCACACTATAGCATGTCGTCTATAATATGATTAAAAAGTCACACTATAGCGTGTCGTCTATAATATCATTAAAAAGTCACACTATAGCGTGTCGTCTATAATATCATTAAAAAGTCACACTATAGCGTGTCGTCTATAATATCATTAAAAAGTCACACAATAGCATGTTGTCAAAAATATGATTAAAAAGTCACACTATAGCATGTCGTCTATAATATAATAAAAAGTCACAATATAGCATGTCGCCTCTAATATGATTAAAAAGTCATACTATAGCATGTCGTCTATAATATGATTAAAAAGTCATACTATAGCATATCGTCTAAAATATAATTAAAAAGTCACACTATAGCATGTCATCTATGACATGATTAAAGTCATACTATAGCATGTTGTCTAAAATATGATTAAAAAGTCACACTATAGCATGTCGTCTATAATATAATAAAAAGTCACAATATAGCATGTCGCCTCTAATATGATTAAAAAGTCATACTATAGCATGTCGTCTATAATATAATAAAAAGTCACACTATAGCATGTCGCCTCTAATATGATTAAAAAGTCATACCATAGCATGTCGTCTATAATATGATTAAAAAGTCATACTATAGCATATCGCCTAAAATATAATTAAAAAGTCACACGTTAGCATGTCGTCTATAATATGATTAAAAAGTCACAGTATAGCGTGTCGTCTATAATATGATTAAAAACTCACACTATAGCATGTCGTCTATAATATGATCAAAGTCATACTATAGCATGTTGTCTAAAATATGATTAAAAAGTCACACTATAGCATTTCGTCTAAAATATGATTAAAAAGTCACACAATAGCATGTCTTCTAAAATATGATTAAAAAGTCACACTATAGCATGTCGTCTAAAATCTAATAAAAAGTCATACTATAGCATGTCGTCTATAATATAATAAAAAGTCACTATAGCATGTCGTTAATAATATAATAAAAAGTCATACTATAGCATGTCGTCTATAATATAATAAAAAAGTCATACTATAGCATGTCGTCTATAATATGATTGAAAAGTCACACTATATCATGTCGTCTAAAATATGATAAAAAAGTCACAATATAGCATGTCGCCTCTAATATGATTAAAAAGTCACACTATAGCATGTCGTCTATAATATAATAAAAAGTCATACTATAGCATATCGTCTAAAATATAATTAAAAAGTTACACGATAGCATGTCGTCTATGATATGATTAAAGTCATACTATAGCATGTTGTCTAAAATATGATTAAAAAGTCACACTATAGCATGTCGTCTAAAATATGATAAAAAAGTCACAATATAGCATGTCGCCTCTAATATGATTAAAAAGTCATACTATAGCATATCGTCTAGATTATGATTAAAAAGTCACACAATAGCGTGTCGTCTATAATATGATTAAAAAGTCACACTATAGCGTGTCGTCTATAATATCATTAAAAAGTCACACTATAGCATGTCGTCTATAATATAATAAAAAAGTCATACTATAGCATGTCGTCTATAATATGATTGAAAAGTCACACTATAGCATGTCGTCTAAAATGTGATTAAAAAGTCACACTATAGTATGTCGTCTATAATATAATAAAAAGTCATACTATAGCATGTCGTCTATAATATGATTAAAAAGTCACACTATAGCGTGTCGTCTATAATATGATTAAAAAGTCACACTATAGCATGTCGTCTATAATATAATAAAAAGTCATATTATAGCATGTCGTCTAAAATGTGACAAAAAAGTCATACTATAGCATGTCGTCTATAATATAATAAAAAAGTCACACTAAAGCATGTCGTCTGAAATATGATAAAAAAGTCACAATATAGCATGTCGCCTCTAACATGATTAAAAAGTCATACTATAGCATATCGTCTAGATTATGATTAAAAAGTCACACGATAGCTTGTCGTCTATAATATGATTAAAAAGTCACACTATAGCATGTCGTCTATAATATGATTAAAAAGTCACACTATAGCGTGTCGTCTATAATATGATTAAAAAGTCACACTATAGCGTGTCGTCTATAATATAATTAAAAAGTCACACTATAGCATGTCGTCTAAAATATGATTAAAAAGTCACACTATAGCATGTCGTCTATAATATAATAAAAAGTCACTATAGCATGTCGTCTATAATATAATAAAAAGTCAGATTATAGCATGTCGTCTAAAATGTGACAAAAAAAGTCATACTATAGCATGTCGTCTATAATACAATAAAAAGTCATACTATAGCATGTCGTCTATAATACAATAAAAAGTCATACTATAGCATGTCGTCTATAATATAATAAAAAGTCATATTATAGCATGTCGTCTAAAATGTGACAAAAAAATTCATACTATAGCATGTCGTCTATAATATAATAAAAAGTCATACTATAGCATGTCGTCTATGATATAATAAAAAAGTCTCACTATAGCATGTCGTCTGTAATATAATAAAAAGTCACACTATAGCATGTCGTCTATAATATGTTTAAAAAGTCATACTACAGCATATCGTCTAAAATATAATTAAAAAGTCACACGATAGCATGTCGTCTATAATATGATTAAAAAGTCACAGTATAGCGTGTCGTCTATAATATGATTAAAAAGTCACACTATAGCATGTCGTCTATAATATAATAAAAAGTCACACTATAGCATGTCGTCTATAATATAA
Source organism: Embiotoca jacksoni (assembly GCF_022577435.1). Taxonomy (NCBI): domain Eukaryota; kingdom Metazoa; phylum Chordata; class Actinopteri; family Embiotocidae; genus Embiotoca; species Embiotoca jacksoni. The sequence goes on from NW_027185264.1 coordinate 196,537, forward strand.
TAAAAAGTCATACTATAGCATGTCATCTATAATATAATAAAAAAAGTCATACGATAGCATGTCGTCTATAATATGATTGAAAAGTCACACTATAGCATGTCGTCTATAATATGATTAAAGTCATACTATAGCATGTCGTCTATAATATAATAAAAAGTCATACTATAGCATGTCGTCTATAATATAATAAAAAATCATACTATAGCATGTCGTCTATAATATAATAAAAAGGCACACTATAGCTTGTCGTCTATGATATAATAAAAAAGTCTCACTATAGCATGTCGTCTATAATATAATAAAAAGTCACACTATAGCATGTCGTCTATAATATGATTAAAAAGTCATACTATAGCATATCGTCTAAAATATAATTAAAAAGTCACACGATAGCATGTCGTCTATAATATGATTAAAAAGTCACAGTATAGCATGTCGTCTATAATATGATTAAAGTCATACTATAGCATGTTGTCTAAAATATGATTAAAAAGTCACACTATAGCATGTCGTCTAAAATATAATAAAAAGTCACACTATAGCATGTCGTCTATAATATAATAAAAAGTCACACTATAGCATGTCGTCTATAATATAATAAAAAGTCATACTATAGCATGTCGTCTATAATATAATAAAAAAGTCATACTATAGCATGTCGTCTATAATATGATTAAAGTCATACTATAGCACGTTGTCTATAATGTAATAAAAAAGTCATATTGTAGCATGTCGTCTATAATATCATTGAAAAGTCACACTATAGCATGTCGTCTGAAATATGATAAAAAAGTCACAATATAACATGTCGCCTCTAATATGATTAAAAAGTCACACTATAGCGTGTCGTCTATAATATGATTAAAAAGTCACACTATAGCATGTCGTCTATAATATGACTAAAAAGTCACACTATAGCATGTCGTCTATAATATAATAAAAAGTCAGATTATAGCATGTCGTCTAAAATATGATGAAAAAAACAGTCATACTATAGCATGTCGTCTATAATATAATAAAAAAGTCACACTATAGCATGTCGTCTAAAATGTGACAAAAAAAAGTCATACTATAGCATGTCGTCTATAATATAATAAAAAGTCACACTATAGCATGTCGTCTAAAATATGATTAAAAAGTCACACTATAGCATGTCGTCTAAAATATGATGAAAAAAACAGTCATACTATAGCATGTCGTCTATAATATAATAAAAAAGTCATACTATAGCATGTCGTCTATCATATGATTGAAAAGTCACACAATAGCGTGTCTTCTAAAATATGATTAAAGTCATACTATAGCATGTTGTCTAAAATATGATTAAATAGTCACACAATAGCGTGTCTTCTAAAATATGATTAAAGTCATACTATAGCATGTTGTCTAAAATATGATTAAATAGTCACACAATAGCGTGTCTTCTAAAATATGATTAAAGTCATACTATAGCATGTCGTCTAAAATATGATAAAAAAGTCACAACATAGCATGTCGCCTCTAATATGATTAAAAAGTCACACTATAGCATGTCGTCTAAAATATGATTAAAAAGTCACACTATAGCATGTCGTCTATAATATGATTGAAGTCACACTATAGCACGTCGTCTATAATATAATAAAAAGTCATACTATAGCATGTCGTCTATAATATAATAAAAAAAAGTCATACTATAGCATGTCAACTAAAATATGATTAAAAAAAAGTCACACTATAGCATGTCGTCTATAATATAATAAAAAGTCACACTATAGCATGTCGTCTATAATATAATAAAAAGTCATACTATAGCATGTCGTCTATAACATAATAAAAAGTCATACTGTAGCATGTCGTCTATAATATAATAAATAGTCACACTATAGCATGTCGTCTATAAAATAATAAAAAAGTCATACTATAGAATATCGTCTATAATGTAATAAAAAGTCACATTATAGCATGTCGTCTATAAAATAATAAAAAATCATACTATAGAATATCGTCTATAATATAATAAAAAGTCATACTATAGCATGTCGTCTATAATATAATAAAAAGTCATACTATAGCATGTCGTCTATAATATGATAATAAAAAGAGAGACAGTGTTTCTTATCATTGTGTGTTTTTTCGCTTTGTTTTTCATATCTCTTGGTGGTCAGTCTCTCTGGTTACCGTGGTGATTGCAATGTCTTTCAGTGCTGAGGACAGAAACAGAGACAGATTAACGAGGTTCTGTTAAACTGTTCTGGTCCCTCAGAGACACAAAAGAACAAACAGGAAGTGATTAAGATGAATCTGTGATAACCTCCAAACCTCATTATGACTCTATTTATTTCTCTGGATTTGTTATTTCACTCCATCACAGTCAGACGGGGGAGGGAAAAGAAAGGGGGGGGGAGGTTGCCGTGGCTGGTGTTACCTTTACACTGTTCCGCCACATCCTACCGGATCGAGAGACCTTTGACCTTTGAGAGTTATTAAAGGGAGATTCCAACATTTAAAGTTTTGGTTTTCTGACAACGTTGAAATGTTCCTTTAAACATCTTGTTACTGAGAGAGAGAGAGAGAGTGTGTGTGTGTGTGTGTGTGTGTGTGTGTGTGTGTGTGTGTGTGTGTGTGTGTGTGTGTGTGTGTGTGTGTGTGTGTGTGTGTGTGTGTGTGTGCGGCTGGATACAGAAAAATAATCACATTTTATCCTGCAAAAGAAGAACACACAAGGACACACACACTCACTCGGAGCTCAGGGGCCTCCCTGAGGACCTGATTGAGAGCAGGGAGCTCTGGTTGCCGTGGCAGCAGCAGCTCCCCTCCTCCATCAACATTCGTTTTTTCATGGATTTTTTTTTTTTCTTAGTTGTCCTCCATCTGTCTGTTTGTTTCTGTCTTTAGATTATTATTGATTTGATCAATCAGACTCCAGATGGATCCAGATGACTGTAGATGACTGTAGATTACTCTAGATGACTGTAAATGACTCTAGATGACTGTAGATGACTGTAGATGACTGTAGATTACTCTAGATGACTGTAAATGACTCTAGATGACTGTAGATGACTGTAGATGACTCCAGATTACTGTAAATAACTGGAGATGACTGGAGATGACTGTGGACGACTCCAGATGACTCTAGATGACTGTAAATGACTGTAGATGACTGTAGATGACTGTAGATGACTGTGGATGACTCCAGATGACTGTAGATAACTGTAAATGACTTCAGATGACTGTAGATGACTCCAGATTACTGTAGATGACTGTAGATGACTGTAGATAACTGTAAATGACTCCAGATGACTGTAGATGACTGTAGATAACTGTAAATGACTCCAGATGACTGTAGATGACTGTAGATGACTCCAGATGACTCCAGATGACTAGATGACTGTAGATTACTCCAGATGACTGTAGATGACTCCAGATGATTGTCGATGACTGTAGATAACTCCAGATGACTGTAGATGACTGTAGATTAATCCAGATGACTGTAGATGACTCCAGATGACTGTAGATGACTGTAGATTACTCCAGATGACTACAGATGACTGTAGATGACTGTAGATGACTCCAGATGACTGTAGATTACTCCAGATGACTCCTGATGACTGTAGATGACTGTAGATTTCTCCAGATGACTGTAGATGACTCTAGATGATTGTCGATGACTGTAGATGACTCCAGATGACTGTAGATGACTCCAGATGACTGTAGATGACTGTAGATTAATCCAGATGACTGTAGATTACTCCAGATGACTCCAGATGACTGTAGATGACTCCAGATGACTGTAGATGACTCCAGATGACTGTAATTACTCCAGATGACTCCTGATGACTGTAGATGACTGTAGATGACTCCTGATGACTCCAGATGACCTGAGCAAGTCTGTTTGAAGTGCTGTAATTCAACACCTGCTGTGTGACATCACGGTCGTAGCTAAAGAGGAAACAGGAAGCTGTAGAGATCTGCTTTCATCTTTTTTGTTGTTATTGACCGGTGTTTTTTTTACAGAAGTGAACAGTTTATTTGTTGTTGTTTACAGGAAGTTGGTGAGTTGAGCTGAGCATCAGTTCTTCTCTTTTCTTAAAGACACCAGCAGCCTTAATGACATCAGAGACGGAGACAGATGCTCTCCATTACTGCCGATCGATAGACAACCTATTGATCGCTCTCGTATTGATCCGGAGACATCGACACTCTGTGACCTGTCTCACCTTGTCTGATCGTCCAATCTGGATGTTTACATCAGCCGCAAACAAAAGGTGTCTGTGTGTGTGGTTGTGTTTGTGTGTGTGTGTGTGTGTGTGTGTGTGTGTGTGTGTGTGTGTGTGTGTGTATGTGTGTATGTCCGCCCACCTGTGTCCTCATTAGTGATTTGATTGGATCGTTCCGTCTCACCTGACCAACATCAGCAGTTGTTAAGACTCAGAGAAAGTTTCCGTCCAGCGTGTCTGAACTGGGAGGTTATTCGATAACTCCTGTTCTCTGTATAAGATAAAAAGATGTTGTACAAGAATGTTCCCAAACGCATCACGGTGACGCACACGGAGGATCAATCACCTTCATCAGGAAATATTTACAGTTATTGATCAACATCAGTAGCTGAAGACCTGAAACTGGAGCAGAGAAACAATTTAACTAACAGCAGAGTGTTCATGAACCCAAGCACTGATTTCACTGATTTCACTGATTTCACCACAGAATTGCTGGTTTTTAAACAACTGACCAGTAGATTTTGGGGCAAATTTTTGGGGAACAAAATCTTCAACACGATGCTGGCTTTGAAGTGTTGCCATGGTGTCATCACAAATGTTCACGTGCCATCCTCATCTTACTTCATCCCGTCCTTGTGTTCATCACGTCCTCGTCTTTATCACCTCGTATTCATCACCTCCTCATCTTCATCACGTCCTCATCTTCATCACATCTTCATCACATCCTCTTCTTCATCACCTTCTCGTCTTTATCACCTCCTTGTCTTCATCCCCTCTTTATCTTCATCATGTCCTCATCTTCATCAATTCCTCATCTTTATCACCTCCTCGTCTTCATCATCAATCACGGAGGGATACTAAACCGTAGAAACTTCCTCTGATAAACAACATATCAATCAGCCAATCGGTTCACTGAGTCCGCAGACGTAGTGTCGCCGTGACGACCAGTGGCTGTACACACAGGGTGGGGTTTGGGGGGAGGGTTCCCCTGAGACCGGCCATGTTTGTTGATTAAACTAAAACAAGACAAACAAAGAGACAAAACAAACTAATTACCTGCAAACAAACCTGATGGCTGAGAGCGCTAACGAGGCTTAACGAGGTCACACACTGTTTACACACAGGTTCCAGGGGTGTGTGTGTGTGTGTGTGTGTGTGTGTGTGTGTGTGTGTGTGGCTGGTTTGTAAGATGAATGCTTACAGGATGTAGCGACATCAAGATAACGTTCCATCAGTGTTTCCTGAACACTCACACACACACACACACACACACACACACACACACACACACACACACACACTCACACACACACACACACACAGGTGAATAATTGATGGTTCAGTGTGGTGGAGCTAAAACACTGTCTGCTTTTAATAAAACAACGTGTGTGTGTATTGAATAAAATATTTGCTGTCATGTCAACAGATGAATTATGAATTGACACATTATGGAGACGGTCTATCAATCACAGACACACACACAACCACACACACACACACACACACACACTGTTTAACTGTGACCCACAAACCTGGTTTATAACAGAGGAAGGAAGGAAGAAAGGAAGGAAGGAAGGAAGGAAGGAAGGAAGGAAGGAAGGAAGGAAGGAAGGAAGGAAGGAGGTGAGAGATAACAAAGGAACAGGAGGATCAAAGTCAGTTTATCAAACTGAAATTATTAATATCAATAACTGAATTGTGTGTGTGTGTGCGTGTGTGTGTGCGTGTGTGTGTGTGTGTGTGTGTGTGTGTGTGTGTGTGTGTGTGTGTGTGTGTGTGTGTGTAATTGAGTTTCATGGGGCCTAAATATGATCCATGTTTGTTGTCACGGTGACAAGTGAGCGATTATCATCCTGGCTTTCTAATATTACCCTGAACACACACACACACACACAGACGCACACAGCAGAGCCAATATATGAAAGAGAAAACAGGAAACCAGAAAAACATGAAAAACAAGTAAACGTGATGAAAGGTCCTCTAGGTGATCAGGAAACATCTCGAACCAGGAAGCTGCCTTCTCTCTAGCCTCCCCAAACTCCGCCCACACCTGACGGTTGTTACAAATATTATCTAATGGATTTGAATGGAAAGTAATTAAAAGTGAACATCAACACTGTTAACCCCAACACACACCCACACACACACCTCCATCTGTGTGTGTGTGTAAGTGTGTGTGTGTGTGTGTGTGTGTGTGTGTGTGTGTGTGTGTGTGTGTGTGTGTGTGTGTGTGTGTGTGTGTGTGTGTGTGTGTGTTAATCCTGGTTAAATTAATGAGAAGAAAGTTAATTTGTGGTTTTGACCCTTTTCAGCTCAAAAAGGATTAAACACACAATACAAAACACACACACACACACACACACACATCCACACACACACACACACACACACACACACCCGGAGTGAGTCGCGGCTGTCAGCTGACTTCCATCTAATAACGCTGCATCTCCTCTCTGATTGTTTCCGTTATTATTTTCCTCTCCAGGTGAACTTCCTGCCGGCCGCTCGGCGCTGATAAATACTGGTGATGGATGTCGGCTCGGTCCGGTTCTCCTCTCAGACACACTATTATTCTTATCATCTTCTTAACATTATAACACTGCACTGTTATCAGGGGAGCAGAGAGGAGGTGCTCTGATAGACTGTCACCTCCTCCTCCTCCGATAGCATCACACAGATGAGAGGAGGAGGAGGAGTGGGGGATGGGGGGAGGGAGGGGTGAATGACAGAGATATTAACACTGTGGAAGATTTGAGAGGTGATTTACTCCATGACAAATGACCCAGAGAGGAGGCGGAAGAGGAGGTGGAGGAGGAAGAGGAGGAGGAGGAGGAGGAGAAGGAGGAGGAGGAGGAGGAGGAGGTGTGGACAGCTCCCATTATAGAAGTAAATATGATGTAATCTCCCTCCTCAGACACTTGGTGTAAAAACCTGGCACAGGAAGCAGCATTTCAACTTAAAAGTTCTCAGGTTTCGCAACAAAGTTTGAGTCCAAACATTTTAGTTTTTAACAGGAAGGAGCAAAATTATAATCACGTCCTCTGTCAGGTCAAAGGTCAGTACCACTTCAGATGACTCCAGATATAACAGAACCTTGCAGTGTAGTACCACTGAGGACCACAAGGGGCTGTCTCCGTAGACTCCATCTGTAGTACCACTGAGGACCACTAGGAGCTGTCTCTGTGTCAGTAGATAAACTCCTCATGATCAGTGTTTCCTTCTGAAAAGAATTAATCTTTCATTACATATTAGGACTCAGGTATGTTGGGGGCGGGGGTGCTTCTGGAGTCAGGTGGGCGGGACATCGTGTCAGACCCGCCCCTCGCTCCTCCCCAGCTCATCCAAATATGGTCACTTCTAACACACACTCACACTCACACTCACACACGCACTCACACTCACACTCACACACACACTCACACTCACACACGCACTCACACTCACACTCACACACACACTCACACTCACACTCACACTCGCACACGCACTCACACGCACTCACACACACACTCACACACTCACACACACACAATCACACGCACTCGCACACTCACACTCACACACACACTCACACTCACACTCACACTCGCACACGCACTCACACGCACTCACACACACACAATCACACGCACTCACACTCACACTCACACACGCACTCACACACACACACACACACACTCACACTCACACACGCACTCACACACACACTCACACACACACTCACACTCACACTCGCACACGCACTCACACACACACTCACACACTCACACACACACGCAATCACACGCACTCGCACACGCACTCACACACACACTCACACTCACACACACACACACACACTCACACTCACACACACACACACACTCACACTCACACACGCACTCACACTCACACTCACACACGCACTCACACACACACACACACACACACACTCACACTCACACACGCACTCACACACACACTCACACACACACATCCTGATTTATAACCTACATATTAACGAATCAAAGTATCAATAAACTGATATTAGTTATTGATAAATGATGTCCCCTGACTTCCTGAAGTGAAACCTGAGTCTCGGCGGACAGTGATTGGCAGGTTGGTTAGGTGGACTGTCATTGGCTGGTTTGCTCCGGGTCCCTCGGAGGCAGCTGATTGGTTGGAACAGTCTCCGCTCCTCTGTCTGTTTACACATATGTGATTTGTTTCTATTTACATGCTGAATGCGGGTTATTACCGCCATAATTAAGGCGCCATGGCGACCAGTCCCGTCTTCATATCTGCCAATAAACCACCGCCCAAACGCCCGGCACCACCGTGCAGCAGGGAATCATGGGAATGAAATTAGCTGTTGATTTGGAGGGTGTGTGGCGGCCGCAGCGCCGCTCAGGTTAAATGAAAAGATGACTGCCATCGGTTTGGCGGGGCTGTTCATTTGTTAGCGGACGCCGCTGGTTCGATTCCCCGGAGGCCGCAGTCATCGCCGCGGCAACCTGCCCGCATCGCATCAGTGCTGCGGCAACGGAGATGGGAATATGAAGGGAGATGATGTTCCCCCTGGAAACACAGCGTAAATAAACTCTTATGGAAATGTCCGTCTGTAATGTCGTTTTGTCACAATCAATTTCCCATTACCTAGCACCGTGGCAACGTATACATAATATATCACACAGAGTAGCAAACACACACACACACACACACACACACACACACACACTGCGGTGACTTTCAGGGAAATTCAGTTTGAACAGCGAAGACGGAAAGATGAAAAGAAACCTAGAGGGATGAAGAACAAGGTTAGTATGTAGGGGGGAGGTGATGCGACCAATCAGCATCATCCATCAGTGATGTCATCATTGGTTTGTGAACGTTATGAATCCTCCAGTTCAGATTCTGTCCGTCACCATCTTTGCTAGTTCGGAGCGGTTTGGAGCAGGAAGTGACCATATTTGGACGAGCTGGGGGAGGAGCCAGCGGTGGATCTGACCGATCTGATTGGAAACCTGACGATACTACGTCCCGCCCACCGATAGCTGTAACCTGACTGCACCACAGGCCTGTCAATCAAACAGACACGCCCCCAAAAACAGGTCTTCTTGAATCTTCTTTTCTAATGAATGAGGGATTATTTTCAGATGGACCTCCAGAAAACTAATAAGAAGGAGTGACTTTAGCCTGCCCCCCACCTCCTCCCGCTCACTTCGTGTGAGTCTTTGTTCAGGAAATGAAACTGAAAATCTACATAAAGTTACTCCAAGAGTTGATTCTGTCTCTCACACACACACACACACACACACACACACACACACACACACACACACACACATACATCCACATACACATACACACACATACACACACACACACAGTGATAATCTGATACTAATAAAGCTGCAGTGTGTTTGTCAGAAGGCGCCTGGTGACCTTTACATGATGATGAAAGACAAATGTCAGGAGTGTAACAGTGTGTGTGTGTGTGTGTGTGTGTGTGTGTGTGTGTGTGTGTGTGTGTGTGTGTGTGTGTGTGTGTGTGTGTGTGTGTGTGTGTGTGTGTGTGTGTGTGTGTGTGTGTGTTGGGGGGGGGGGTGTGACTGGTCCGTGGCTTTGTCAATAAGTTTCAAACAAACTCTGCTCTGCATCCAAACAACAGCAGCCGTGTCAGAGGTGACATTTACACTAAACATCACCGGTTACTACGGCAACACAATAACTCAGGAGGACATCTTGGGAAGTCAGAGGTGGGGAAGACAGGGACCCCGGAACCTGCTGACCAATCAGAGGTCAGGTGGTCACCTGTCGTCAGGTGCATTTCAGTCCTGAGGAGGAGGAGGAGGAGGAAGAGCAGAAGGAAGAGAAAGAAGGACGAGGAGGAAAAAGAAGGAGGAGGAAGAGGAGGAGGAGAAGGACAAGGAGGTGTTTTATTGTTGTGTACTTGTGAGTGTGTGTGTGTGTGTGTGTGTGTGTGTGTGTGTGTGTGTGTGTGTGTGTGTGTGTGTGTGTGTGTGTGTGTGTGTGTGTGTGTGTGTAAGTGTGTGTTAACTCTGTATTTCTGTGTTTTGTCCATCTAACCGTCAGCTGACAGCTGATTGGTTGCTGACAGCAGGAGTCTGCAGGTGTTTGAAGGCGGTGCGTTTGAGTCCGGCCTGCAGGCACGGAAACGACGGCGCTCTGAAGACGTTTGAAGGTCTGCGGGGAAAATCTTTAAATCTGCTGAATACAACAACATCCTGCTGCTGTGGGCCACTCTGTGTGTGTCTGTGTGTGTGTGTGTGTCTGTGTGTGTGTGTGTGTGTGTGTGTCTGTGTGTGTGTGTGTGTCTGTGTGTGTGTGTGTGTGTGTGTCTGTGTGTGTGTGTGTGTCTGTGTGTGTGTGTGTGTGTGTGTGTCTGTGTGTGTGTGTGTGTCTGTGTGTGTGTGTGTGTGTCTGTGTGTGTGTGTGTGTGTGTGTGTCTGTGTGTGTGTGTGTGTGTGTGTGTGTGTGCGTGCGTGCGTGCGTGCGTGCGTGAGGCCAAGAGAGGATTGAGATGTCTCCAGTTTAGATTCTGCTGAGGCGGCGTTCAGACAGTTAGTGAGAGCTGTTTACGCTTTTGTCTTCTACACAAGAACTAATTGAATCTGTGTGTGTGTGTGTGTGTGTGTGTGTGTGTGTGTGTGTGTGTGTGTGTGTGTGTGTGTGTGTGTGTGTGTGTGTGTGTGTGTGTGTGTGTGTGTGTGTGTGTGTTATAGATGGCAATAAAAAGTGCAGTCGAAGTTGTTTTAATGTTTCATCTTTAGAGAAAAAAATGTGAGACTGATGCATATATCTATTAATACTACCGATACTTCTATTAATACTACCACCAATACTTCTGTTAATACTACCAATATTTCTATTGTACTACCAATACTTCTATTAATACTACCGATACTTCTATTATACTACCGATACTTCTATTAATACTACCGATATTTCTATTATACTACCGATACTTCTATTATACTACCGATACTTCTATTATACTACTGATACGTCTATTATACTAACGATACTTCCATTAATACTACTGCTACTTCTATTAATACTACCGATATTTCTATTAATACTACCGATACGTCTGTTATACTACCAATACTTCTATTAATACTACCGCTACTTCTATTAATACTACCGATATTTCTATTAATACTACCGATACGTCTGTTATACTACCAATACTTCTATTAATACTACCGATACTTCTATTAATACTACTACCAATACTTCTATTAATACTACCGATATTTCTATTATACTACAGATACTTCTATTATACTACCGATTCTTCTATTATACTACTAATACTTATATTAATACTACCGATACTTCTATTAATACTACCAATATTTCTATTATACTACCGATACTTCTATTATGTATATGTATATTATATTAATACTACCGATACTTCTATTAATACTACCAATATTTCTATTATACTACCAATACTTCTATTATATATATTATATTAATACTACCGATACTTCTATTATATATATATATATGCTGCAGGCTGCTAGCGGCAGCCTGTTGCAGCAGCTCCCCTCCCCGAGTGTGTTGTTATTGGTATTTTTTAAGCCTTTCTCCTCTTCGGAGTTGTTGTTTTTTTCTTCTCTCGTGTGTTAAGTTAACGGTCAGACAATGGACCCTAATTTTTCTACGTTTCTGGTTCGGGGCATTGTTATTGTTTATTCGGGTGATCAGCTGATTGCGCTGAGTAGACCTACTACTGCTGCTGCCCGGAGCGAGGCCTGAGATCCCCGTTGAACTTCGGAGAAGACGTCGGGGTTGCAGAACTGGAGCTAAGATGAAGGTGAAGAGGAGGAAATACAAACCATCGGTACCGGAGATCTTAACGGGGAACGTGAGGTCGTTGGTCAACAAGACGGACGAGCTCGGCGCTGGTAAAGACCCAGAGAGAGTACCGGGAGTGCAGCATCATGTGTTTCACCGAGACATGGCTGCACTCACATCTCCCGGACCACAGCGCGGCCGTACCCGGCTTCAGGACTGTTCGGGGGGACGGAGACGTTGTTCGGAGCGGTAAGAAGAAAGGTGGAGGGATTGAAGTCTATGTGAACGAGAGGTGGTGTAATCCCGACCACGTGTGTGTGAAGGAACGTTTCTGTAGCCCGGACATTGAACTTCTAGCCGTGGGGATGCGCCCATATTATTTGCCGAGGGAGTTCACGTCCGCCATTGTTATCGCTGTGTACGTTCCTCCATCAGCTGACGTAGAGGCAGCAGTGGACACCATCTACTCCACTGTGGCTAAACTGCAGACTAAGCATCCCGGTGCATTTTTGTTAGTTACTGGAGACTTTAACCAGTCTGGATAAAGTACTGCCAACTTTGCACCAGTATGTGAACTGCCCCACCCGGAACAATAAAACTCTGGACTTACTGTATGCTAATGCCATGGACGCATACAGTACTACTGCCCTCCCCCCCCCCCCCTTGGTAGATCAGACCACAACCTGGTCCTGCTGACTCCCAAGTATGTTCCCCTGGTGCAGAGGCAGCCTGTGACCACCAGGACTGTGAGGAGGTGGACACAGGAGGCTAAAGACGCCTTGCAGGACTGCTTTGAGTCCACGGACTGGAATGTGCTGTTTGGACCACATGGGGAGGACATCAACAGCAGGACGGACTGTATCACAGAATACATTAAATTCTGTGAACACACCACCGTACCATCCTGGACTGGACACTGCTTCCCCAACAACAAGCCGTGGATCACCAGTGACCTGAAAGTTCTTCTTAATAAGAAGAAAGTAGCCTTCAGGTCTGGGGACAGGGAGGAGCTCAGGAGAGTGCAGCGCCACCTGAAGGAGAAGCTCAGGGAGTGCAAGGACTCCTACAGGAGGAAGCTGGAGGCCAAATTCCAGCAGAACAATGTGAGGGAGGTGTGGACCGGTATGAAGGAGATTACTGGGTTCAAGGGGAGAGAGAGACAACCAAGGGGAACCTGGAGAGGAACAACCAGGGGGAACCTGGAGAGGAACAATCAGGGGGAACCTGGAGAGGTCAAATGAACTAAACTGTTTCTTGAACAGGTTTAGTTCACCACCCTCATCTGTCTCCTCCACACACCACACCTCCCAAACACCTCTGCTGCCTCCCCCCCTCCCCCCTCTGCGCCCCCTGGTGAACTGCATAGAGCCCTCAATCTCAAAGGGCTCTTCCTCCATCTACACTTCGACCCCCCCACCCCCCTCTCTGTGACGACTGGCCAGGTTAGGAGACAGCTGGAGAGAATCCACCAGCGCAAGGCTGCAGGACCTGACGGCATCAGCCCCGTGGTCCTGAAGACCTGCGCCATCCAGCTGGCTGAGGTCCTACAACACCTCTTCAACCTGAGCCTGAAGCAGGAGGAAGTCCCGGTGCTGTGGAAGACGTCCTGTCTGGTTCCTGTCCCCAAGAAGACGACTCCATCTGGCCTCAACGACTACCGACCGGTTGCCCTCACATCTCATGTGATGAAGGTGCTGGAGAGGCTGGTCTTGGCCCACCTGAGGCCGCTGGTGAAATCTTCTCTGGACCCTCTGCAATTTGCGTACCAGCCTCATGTGGGAGTGGACGATGCCATCATCTACCTGCTGCAACGAGCTCAGTCTCACCTGGATGGAACCGGTGACTCTGTGAGAATCACTTTCTTTGATTTCTCCAGTGCATTCAACACCATCCAACCACTGCTGCTGAGTGAGAAGCTGCGGGTGGTGGGGGGATGGAGGGGGTGGACGCGTCCACCGTCTCCTGGATCACTGACTACCTGACAGGCAGACCACAGTTTGTCCGTCTGGGCAGTGTGCTGTCTGATACAGTGGTCAGTGGTACTGGAGCTCCTCAGGGAATTGTTCTGTCTCCCTTCCTGTTCACCTTCTACACCACTGACTTCCAGAACAACTCAGAGTCAAGACATCTGCAGAAGTTCTCTGATGACTCTGCAGTGGTAGGATGTATAAGGGATGGACGGGAGGAGGAGTACAGGGCAGGAGTGGAGGACTTTGTGGAGTGGGCGGGAAGGAATCACCTGCTCCTGAACGTGGCCAAGACCAGAGAGATGGTGGTCGACTTCAGGAGGAAGACGACGGCTCCACAACCGCTGAGAGTTCTGGGAGAGGAGGTGGACATGGTTGAGGAGTACAAGTACCTGGGTGTCTCCATGACAACAGACTGAACTGGAAGACCAACATCAACGCTGTCCACAAGAAGGTGATGAGTCGACTCTTTTTCTTGAGGAAGCTTCGATCCTTCAATGTGTGCAGTGAGATGTTGGAGATGTTCTACCAGTCTGTTGTGGCCAGTGCATTGTACTTCGCTGTGGTCTGCTGGGGGAGCAGCATTGGAGCCGGTGACACCAACAGACTTAACAAACTGGTGAAGAAGGCCGGCTCCATCATCGGCTACAAACTGGACAGCCTGGAAAAGGTGGTGGAGAGGAGGACGCTGAACAAATTATTATCCATATTGGATAATCCTGTCCACCCTCTCCACCACCTGCTGCAGGGACAGCGGAGCACTTTCTCTAAAAGATTCCTCCAGCTCCGCTGTCACAAGGACAGATACAGGAGATCATTCCTGCCCACTGCAATAAGACTGTACAATAACTCACCTCTGGCAAAATCCATCACAGTACAATAACACTGTTGTTTGTTTGTATATAATATATATAGATATATAATGTACTGTATATACTGTGCATTTTATATTTTATATTTTATATTTTTTACTGCTATTTACTGCTATTTTATTGCTTTTCTATTATTCTATTCTATTCTATTCTATTATTTTATTCTATTATTTCTATTATTATTTTATTGCTTCTGTATGCTGCTGTAGCGAAAAAATTTCCCCTCGGGGATTAATAAAGTAAATACCTACCTACCTGCCTACCTACCATTATACTACCGATATGTCTATTATACTACCAATACTTCTATTAACACTACTGATACTTTTATTAATACTACCGATACTTCCAATAATACTACCGATACTTCTAATAATAGTAGTATTAATACTACCGATACCGCTATTAATATTACCGATACTTCCATTAATACTACCGATACTTCAAATAATACTACCAATACTTCCAATAAAAGTACAGATACTTCCAATAATACTACCGATACTTCTATTAATACTACAGATACTTCCAATAATACTACCGATACTTCTATTAATACTACCGATACTTCTATTAATACTACCAATACTTCCAATAAAACTACCGATACTTCTATTAATACTACCGATACTTCTATTAATACTAGTATTAATACTACCGATACTTCTATTAACACTACCGATACTTTTATTAATACTACCGATACTTCCAATAATGCTACCGATACTTCCAATGAAAGTACAGATACTTCCAATGATACTACCGATACTTCTATTAATACTGCCGATACTTCCAATAAAACTACCGATACATCTATTAATACTACCGATACTTCTATTAACACTACCGATACTTCCAATAATACCACCGATACTTCTATTAATACTACCAATACTTCTATTAACCCTACTGGTACTTTTATTAATATTACCGATACTTCTATTAATACTACCGATACTTCCAATAATATTACCGATACTTCGAATAATGCTACCGATACTTCCATTAATATTACTGCTACTTTTATTAATACTACTGATACTTCTAATAAAACTACCAATACTTCCAGTAATACTACCGATACTTCCAATAATACTACCGATACTTCTAATAAACAACCGATACTTCTAATAATACTACCGATACTTCGTCTGATACGTCAACACTGAAGTGAGGAATGAGGTCAGAATGATGTCACATCTGATCAGATCAATCGGATCGATCAGGTCGATCAGCTGTCCCGTATCGGGGAGATAAACATGATAAATATAGAAGTTGTTGGGGTCAGAGTTCACTTGCGGACATGATGCCCTGCTCCGAGGCAGCGGAAAAGAACCTCTTTTGACTTCTGTTGTGATGGATGGTGGTCGCAATGGCGACAGAGAGCTGATATAGAAAAGGAACCAGACAATGAGATTCCTGCTACAGCGCTTCATCACTCATCCTACACATATCGCCACGGCGACGCAGCGGTCACCACTTCCTCCAGGCCGTGCGTGTGTGTTTTCAGTGTACAGTATATAAAGAACATCTCTGCATGATAGATGGCCTCATTTTAACCTGACACGCACACGCACACGCACACGCACACACAAACTCAGCAGGCTGTATATGTGACACACTGATAGTGGAGCCAATTAAAGGGCTATTACACTCAACCTGTTGTCATTACCGAGGGAGAGGGTACTGAGTGTGTGTGTGTGTGTGTGCGTGCGTGTGTGCGTGCGTGCGTGCGTGTGTGTGTGTGTGTGTGTGTGTGTCTGTTATTAAACAACAAGCAGTTTGGAGACGTTTGATTGGATGTCAGAGGCAGGTGGGCGGAGCTTTTTACCGTCACTATGATGATGTGCCCCTAAAATGATGTCATGATATTTCTGCAATAATAATACAATTCTAACAAAGTAGTGACGTTGTAAAATGTAAATAAAAACAGAATGTGATGATTTATTAATCACATAAACTCATATTTAGTATAAAATAGACAAAAGACAACATATCAGATGTTAAACTGAGATGTTTTATTGTTTTATATAAAATATATTTCCTCATTTTGAATCTGATGCAGCAACACGTCTCTATAAAGTTGTTCCAGGATCATGTTCACCACTGAGCTGCATCAACTCTTCTTTTAACAACACTCTGGAAACGTTGAGGAACTGAGGAGACCAGTTTTTGGAGTTTTGAAAGTGAAATGTGGTCCCATTCTGGCCTGATAGAGGATTTGTTATCTTTGGTTTATTTTCATTAAATGAATTTACTAATCATCACATTTTGTTTATATTTACATTTAACACAGTTGTAAACATTATAGTTTTATTGACGACATGACAAAATGTTATGTACGTCGTACCGAGACGCTGCGTAACGAATGTTTTCACATCATCACGTCTGAATGCTGCGATCTTCATGACTATACATCGTTTTAAAAGTTCTACAGATACAACATGGTTACCATGGTAACAGTACTCAGGGTACTGTAGTTACTGTCTGTAGTTATAAATGAAGGAACACACAGGTGTGTGTGAGCCACAGGGAAGGGCGAACGAGGTTACAACATCTCTCTCTCCAATGTTAACTGCCGTGTGTGTGTGTGTGTGTGTGTGTGTGTGTGTGTGTGTGTGTGTGTGTGTGTGTGTGTGTGTGTGTGTGTGTGTGTGTGTGTGTGTGTGTGTGTGTGCATCTAATGGCCTGGCCTGGAGGCAGTGTGTGTGTCAGATGGTAGAATTTATTACCTCACATCATCATCATCATCATCACACACACACACAAACACACACACACACACACACACACACACACACACACACACACTGTTCTTCTTCTTTAGTGCCTTTTGAAAAATGTTGACTGTTATTTGTTTACAAAACACACGTTTGTTCTCCTATCGGTGTGAGGACCTCACTGTCCACAAAGTCCTCACATGATCTAAAACTGAAGCAAAGACAGACACACACACACACACGTCTCTCTGCTGGAACATTATTTTCCAATATTCTGATCAATTTATCTGTCAGACACAGACAGAGAGATAAAGACAGAAGGAGGGGGTGTTATATTCCTATCAATCATCCTCTGTGTGTGTGTGTGTGTGTATGTGTGTGTGTGTGTGTGTGTGTGTGTGTGTGTGTGTGTGTGTGTGTGTGTGTGTGTGTGTGTGAAGATGCAGCAGTATTTAGATTCCAGTCCAGAAAGGTGAAAATATTTTAAACATCTGACAGGAGGTGGAGGTGAAGAAAGAGGGTTGCGTGTGTGTCTGTGTCTGTGTGTGTGTGTGTGTGTGTGTGTGTGTGGGGGGGGGGGGGGGGGGGGGGTTGAAGGGGGGTGAGGAGAGGGGGGGGGCTGAAGAAGAAGAGGAGGAGGCGTTTCAATGTCTGAAGTGTGTAAATTCAAGTAAATGAAAATCAGATGTTACACAGTGGTGTTCACTTGAAGTGACCAGACCCCTGACCCCTGACCTCTGACCCCTGACCTGATGTACCTCTCTGTGGACTTGTACTGAAGCTTTTTCAGATGAACTAATTGATGTGTATTTGAACAGGCCGCTCTGCATTGTCTTTAACCAACCAACCAATCAATCAACCAACCAATCAATCAACCAACTAAACAACCAACCAACTAAACAACCAACCAACCAATCAACAAATGAATCAACCAACCAATATACCAATCAATCATCCAATAATTCAACCAACCAACCAACCAATCAACCAATCAATCAACTAATCAATCAATCAACAAATCAAACAATGAATCTACCAACTAATCAACCAAACAAACAATCAACCAATTAACCAATCAGACGTGTGTCCGTCAGTGGAACAGATAACGTTTGTTTCTGAACAACCGTCTAACCTCCATTAATCCTCTGATTAAATCTGTCCCCCAATCAACTCGCAGCCCGATGCACAGCAGTCATCTCCGTGACGACAGACTGGAATTGGAGGTCTAACAGGTGTGTGGTGGGGGGGGGGCGTTTGGCTCAGCTGCAGGAGGGACTGATTGGGGGAGTGGTTCAGGGAAAGGTGCCTGGAAGAGGCTTCATTAGCCCAGCTGAAGTCAATGACTGATTGTCCCTCTCTTCCTTCAAAAACCCAAGCAAGAGGACACCAGCGTCTCACTCCTAGGGACACGGAGAGGAGGCTGGTTGGCTGACTGCGGACTGATGGTGTGGCATGTGTTCGAATGCCCGGCAGGAGAGCACCAGAGGGAAAAGTGATCGTTGGTACCAGACTTCACCAGCTGATAGAACCATCAGTGACGGAAAAGATGTCTTCACAAGGTGCTAACAGACGCAGGAGCTGATTATCACCACCGTCAGCTCCTTAATGAATCCACCAGTAATATTCAGAACTCGTTAATAAGGTGACACTAATGGACACACACACACACACACACACACACACACACACAAAATCCGGGTGACACTGCGTCTGTGTGTGAGGGAGATCATTAGCACCTGTTAGCCTGTTAGTGCTCACCGAGTTGAGCTGAGAAAAAGGTCGTCAGTCACACTTTGGTTTCACACGCACACGCACACATGCACACACGCTGCTCACTTTATTCCTCACATTGAACACAGACTTTCTCTTGGCATGTTTCAGGCGTGTTCTCAAGTAATTTATTCTTCAGGCTGAACCTGAACGCTTCATCAGACCTGATGGATCACAATCTGAGATTCTGTTTGGAAATCATGGACGCTGCATCCTCCAGGTTAAAGAGGAGAGGGACCATCCAGCTTGTTATCAGCTCAGTTCTAAAGCCAGCATCTGTGATGGTACAGGATGCATTAGTGCACATGGCATGGGTAGCTTGAACATCTGGAAGGAAGCATTAATGCTGAATGATATATTCAGGTTTTGGAGCAACATATGCTGCCATCCAGACAACGTCTCTTTCAGGGAAGGTCTTGTTTATTTCAGCAGAACAACGTCCAACCACATTCTGCACGTATTCCAACAGCATGGTTCTCTAGTAGAAGAGTCCGCTGATAAACTGGCCTCCTGCAGTCCAGACCTGTCAATCATTGAAAACATCTGGAGCATCAGGACATGAACAATACAACAAAGGAGACCCTGAACTGTTGAGCAGCTGGAATCCTCTATCAGGCAAGAATGGGACCACATTTCACTTTCTAAACTCCAGAAACTGGCCTCCTCGGTTATATATATAATATATATATATATTTTATATAAAACAATAAAATGTCTCAGTTTAACATCTGATATGTTGTCTTTAGTCTATTTAATATTAAATATGAGTTCATGTGATTCATAAATCATCACATTCTGTTTTTATTTACATTTTTACAGGTTTGTACATCAGACCACATCAGGTGCGTGTGTGTGTGTGCGTGTGTGTGTGTGCGTGTGTGTGTGTGTGTGTGTGTGTGTGCGCTGATCACAGTGTTAACATGTTTAATCAAAGAGCTCTGTAGGTGGTGAGAGAGAGAAGAGGAGGATAATTAAGAGACGACACTTCATCATCATCATCATCATACAGTCTAACACTGATGTCAGCCTCAGAGATAATTATCGTTGTAGAGTTGTTAGTGTTTCTGTTATTGAACGGCCTCTGAGTGTGTGTGTGTGTGTGTGTGTGTGTGTGTGTTACATTGTGTGTTGCAGTGTGTTACTGTGCATGTGTGTGTTACAGTGTGTGTTACTGTGCGTGTGTGTGTTACTGTGTGTGTGTGTGTGTGTGTGCGTGTGTGTGTGTGTGTGTGCGCTGCCGTTATGCGGGTCGTATTTCAGTCGGGTTGCGAGTTCGAGGCCAGAAGTGACCATATTTGGAGGAGTTCACTCACACTACTCCGCTGCTCCTCCTCCTTCTACTCCTCTTCCTTCTCCTCCTCTACATCCAGGACATGGTCCAACCTTACACCCCACCCCGTCCACTCCGCTCCTCCTCCTCCTCCTCCTCCTCCTTTACCTTGAACAGTAGAACTTCAGTATCTTAAAATAGAACTTACTGATAGAACTTTGTAGTTTGGCTTTCTGGAAGAAATTGTATTTTCTTGATTCTTGTTGTTCTGGTTTGAACCCTCATGGTTGAAATGAACTTATTGTAAGTCTTTGGATAAAAGAGTCAGATAAATGAAATTAAATGAGTTGGGGAGGAGGGAGGGGTGGAGCTTACTGAGGCCCCGCCCACCTATACCAAGAACGTGACGACACCACAGGCCTGTCAGTCAAACAGCCCCAACCCCTCAAACATACTTGTGTTAGAGTAGAGCAGGGGTGTCAAACAGACCGCGGGCCGGATCCGGCCCCACCAGAGGGTCCAGCTCGGCCCGCCGGATGACTTTGCTAAGTGTGAAAATTACAGAAAGACATAAATTGCATTTCTATGAGAATATGGAGGTTTGAGTACAAACTTTTTTTTTTTTTTTTTTTTTTTTTTTTTTTAATCGATCCAGTAATTGCTTCAAAAACAGCGTAAATGCGACGTCTGCTCTGGAGGAAGAAGCGCTCGGTGCCACAGGCAGCCGCGCTTGCTGCTCGCTTTGTGACGCGTTTGACGTCAAACGCGTCACAAAGCGAGGGGAATCTGCAGAGGAGAGTCCAGGCAGATAAACAGTGGGCTGATGTCTGAGTTTTTGGTCTTTATGTTTCTAGTTTATTGTAGAAAGACCTTAAAACAGGGTTTATCATCCAAAAACCTTCACCAGTGATTTAAACAGAGAGAAATATTGTCGTTATGTATGCGTTATTATGCTATGAATTTACTGGTCTGGCCCACTTGAGATCAAAGTGGGCAGTATGTGGCCCCTTAACTAAAATGAGTTTGACACCCCTGGAGTAGAGGAAACACTGATCAGAAGGAGTTTATCTACTGACAGAGACAGACCCTAGTGGTCCTCAGTGGTACTACACTGTAAGGTTCTGTTATACTTCAAGAGACTACCAACAGTTTTGTAGAGTTGTTAGTGTCTGGATACAGAGTGTTTCTCTTGTCCTCTGACAGATGACTGTCAGTCTCCGTCATCTCCTCCTGACAGGAATACCAATCATCTCTCAGTGTCTATGTGTGTGTATCAGTGTTCGTGTGCGTGTGCGTGCGTGTGTGTGTGTGTATCAGGGGAGTTGGAGCAGACAGTTGAATAAACATCAGTATTCAGAGATGGACGACTCGTTTTCTCTGCAGTTATTTCCTTCAACAGCTCACACACACACACACACTAATACACACAATCACACACTGATACACACACACTAATACACACAGACTAATACACACACACACTGATACACACACACACTAATACTCACACACTGATACATACACAGACACACACTGATACATACACAGACACACACTGATACACGCACACAGTGTGTTCTACAGGATTCTGCAGAGTTCACTCACTCATTTTCACACACACACTCACTCACTCAAACACAATCACTCACACACACACACACACACACACACACTAAAATACACAAACTCAAACACTCATTCAAACACACACACTTACACACTCCGGCCAAGTGTGTGTGTTTGTCTGTGTGTGTGTGTGTGTGTGTGTGTGTGTGTGTGTGTGTGTGTGTGTGTGTGTGTGTGTGTGTGAGTGAGTTGTCTCTGCTGCCGACAGTCTGACTGTAATTACCAGCAGCCTCTCTGCTATTAAAATATCACACACACACTCTGAGATGTGAAGTGTGTGTCGGGGGACAAAGCTGTGATGTGAGATGCTGAGGTCGTGACCTCATCTTATTTGTGTGTGAGACACTTACAGCCTAGTCAATTATCGTGTGTGTGTGTGTGTGTGAGAAGTGTTGAGAAAATTCATCTTCATTTTTTAACAGAAGCAGAAGTGCTGTTGTGTGATGATTTCAGTACACACACATACACACACCACACACACACACTGATGATGTAGTGTTTACATGTGTGTGTTTGGAGCTCATCTTCTGCGTTCTGTCTCAAAGGTTTCTGATTTGTCTCTCTGTCGCCCCCGGTGGTCTCCGTGGTAACAGCAGCCTGCGGGGGGCAGTGAGTCCATTGGGTGGTTCTGGTTCTGTTCAGGTTTCATTAATGGGGAGAGGTTAAAGGTAAATGAGGTGAAGACGAGTTGTTCTGTTTGTTAGAGTTCATCGTGATGAAGATTCGATTCTATTTATAAAGTTCCAAATCACAACTTATTTCTTTCATTTAACTCATTAAATCAAAACTTTACAGCAACACACAGAAAAACACAACAACCAGGCTCAGAGGTGGGCGGAGCATCTGCCTCCACCAGTTGGAGGTGAGAGGAGAGCAGAGAGAGAAAAGGGACAGCATAGAGATACAAGAGAAGAACTGTCACAGACACATATAGGAAGGAAGAGGAGACCTGATAAGGTCGGCATCCTCCTCCTCCTCTTTCTCCTCCTCCTCTTCCTCCTCTTATTTCCTGCTGCAGCTGTAATTCTCTGAATATTACCCCCCCCCCCCCCCCCCCCCCCCCCCCCCCGTTGGCTGCTGTATTTAAACGTCCCCCCCCGCCCCCACCCGGCCCCGCCCCAACCTCTACTGCTCCTGCTGTTGCTATGGTGACAACAATCCTCTGGTGATTAGTGTTAATTATCACCATGGCAACACCATCAGTGGCAGTGTAACCGTGAGACGTGTCCTCCATCAGAGACGTCCTCCATCAGAGATGTGTCTCCTCATCAGAGAGGTGTCCTCCATCAGAGACATCCTCCATCAGAGACGTGTCCTCATCAGAGACGTGACCTCCATCAGAGACGTGTCCTCATCAGAGAGGTGTCCTCCATCAGAGACGTGTCCTCCATTAGAGACGTGTCCTTCGTGTCCTCCATTGAGCTTTTAGACGTTTTGACATTAAATAAAAGAATCAAATATTAAAATGAAATTTAGAAAGAGAATTACTGAATGTTTGTTGAATTAAAGACACGAAGAAGAAACATGAAACATACATGAAGACGCACGCACGCACGCACACACTGAAGCTGTTTGTCGTCACTTTGTGTTAAAAGTTAAAAAGCTTTAGAATGAACATTTTTATTTTGTCATTTTTAAATTTTTTAAATGAGCATTAGTGAGTGTGAATGAGTGTGTGTGTGTGTGTGTGTGTGTGTGTGTGTGTGTGTGTGTGTGTGTGTTCCAGCTCAGTGGGCAGAGACGCTGCCTCCTAAAAGCCAGAATAAATATTAAAAGCAGATCAATATTTCATTCAAGATAAATTATGATGGAGTGTTTCTGAAAGCCTGCAGTGTGTGTGTGTGTGTGTGTGTGTGTGTGTGTGTGTGTGTGTGTGCGTGTTGTGATGTTAAAGTCACTGATCTGAAGTGTTTTCAGAACATATGACACACGTTAATGTTTCATCACACGTCTGAATGTGTTCGTCTGGATTCACTCTCAGCATGAAATATTTCTGCTCACATGAACCACCTGTCAATCACAGAGCCGCCAATCACAGAACAGCTTCTTGCAACACATCGGAGGATCAAAAGTCTGAAAGTTAAACTCAGTAGAAACTGTCCGAACCTTTGATTTTGCGGAGAGTCTCTCCGCTTCACCCAAAGCTCTGAAACGGTTCCAGATTCAAAACCTGATTCTGTTTGATCTGCTTTTAATCTGAAACTCTGATGTTCCTTCCTATGGATGGAAACTGGATCATGTGATCTGTCTGCAGGTGTGACAGATGTTGAGCATCAAGTGTGTGGACGGAGATGATGAAGACGATGAAGATGAGTGTTAACAGGATCAGAGAGCAAGTTAACACACACACACACACACACACACACACACACACACCTGGATGCATGAACAGCTCATTAGCAGCGACAGGTTGTGAAACTGATGACATTCAGTTAGCGTGTACAGCGTGTTGAATCTGACACGCCTGAACGCACCACAGGTGGGGGGTAGGGGGTGTCTTTGAGTGACAGGTGGGTGGAGTCACAGCATGGAGGTAAGCAGGGGTCATCGTAAGGTCATGAAAACACCAAAACTGATTGTAACGGACATCTTGCCATCACCATGTGTTCTTTCAGCACGAACGAACAACAACCAGCCAAAGTACAGTTTCTGACGTGTTTATTCAAACACAAACGATATCAATGACGGTGTGTTCTCCTGCCGAGCATCTGAGCATCTGAGCACCCGTCACCCCGTCTGGTCTGCAGCCAGACTTCTGCTCAGTCTCTTCAGGAGTGCGCCCCCTCTGGTGTCCTGCTACTTGGCTATTAAGGAGAAGAGAGGGACAATCAGGGATTAGATTCAGTTGGCTAATGAAGCCTCTTCCAGGCACCGGTCCCTAAACCACTCCCCCAATCAGTCCCCTCCTGTAGCTGAGCCAAACCACGCCCGCCCCC
Organism: Embiotoca jacksoni; assembly: GCF_022577435.1. Taxonomy (NCBI): domain Eukaryota; kingdom Metazoa; phylum Chordata; class Actinopteri; family Embiotocidae; genus Embiotoca; species Embiotoca jacksoni. The sequence continues at coordinate 221,706 of NW_027185264.1, forward strand.
CCACCACACTGATTAATCAGCGTCAACGACACCTTCATCTTACAGAGCAGTGATGTCATGATGACATCACACACTGATGTCATTATGTAAATTAGTGGAAGATCAGCTGAATGTAAAAGTTTTGAAGAAACATTAGAAAGTCTTCATCACTGCAGACAAACACTGACAATCAACAGCAACAATCAGCAACAATCAACAGCAACAATAAGCAACAATCAGCAACAATCAACAGCAACAATCAGCAACAATCAACAGTAACAATAAGCAACAATCTACAGCAACAATCCAGAGCAACAATCAATCAGCAACAATCCAGAGCAACAATCAGCAACAATCCGCAGCAACAATCAACAACAATCCACAGCAACAATCCACAGTAACAACTAACAACAATCAACAGCAACAATCAGCAACAATCAACAGCAACAATCAACAGCAACAAACACAGGAAGAGGACAATGAAAACAGATGTGGTCGTCAAGACAACAAAAAATAAACAAACAGACATGAATAAACAAGAGGAAGCTGAAAAAAACAAGAAAACAAAGAAGGGATGAAGACAAAGAAGAAAATTATGAAGATGAAACCAAAGGATGAAGATGAGGAGTGTCATCAAGGAGCTGAAGAGGAAGATGACTTAATGGAGATGAGATAAATTCAATCAGCTGACTAATCATGTGACCTGCTGTCCCTTGGTGTGATCAAGTGGTCACACAGACGGTCTCCATGGAAACCATGCAGGTGTCCCAGTCTGATTGGACCTGCCTGGCAGCACAGGTGAGGCCAGCATCCAATCAGAGCGCAGAGAGCTTTGTCTGGTTTGTGTGATGAAGAGGAGGGAAGTTAGAGAACAACAGAAAGAAGAACAACTTTGGAGGGGGGTGAGGTGGGGCAGTGATGGTTGACCTTTGTGACCCCGCCTGTCTCTTCCTGTTCTGCTTCAGCAATTACCATGGTAACAACACATCATCATCATCATCATCACCCCCCCAGCAACAGGAAACAGTCGCAGAGATACCGAGACGAGCTAATTTACTACTGTGTGTGTGTGTGTGTGTGTGTGTGTGTGTGTGTGTGTGTGTGTGTGTGTCTGTGTGTGTATGCTGGCTGATAATTGGTTAAAACACACACAGAGCCGATAATAAAGTGACGAGTGGAACAAACACATTAAAGTGTGACGTTCTTCTTTTCTGGACTCATTAGTTCACTTTCAGTCTCTTTAGTTTCCTTCACTTCAAACAGTTTCTCTGAACTCCAAAGTTTCTTTGCAACGCATCGAGGAGGAAACCGCATAAAACTGCATAAAGAAGCGTGAAGCTGCATGAAGACGTGTGAAGCTGAATGAAGATGTATGAAGCTGCATGAAGCTGCATGAAGATGCATGAAGACGTCTGAAGACGCATGAAGACGCATGAAGACACTTGAAGACGCATGAAGCTGCATGAAGACACGTGAAGCTGCATGAAGACGTTTGAAGACGCATGAAGACGCGTGAAGATGCATGAAAACGCATGAAGCTGCATGAAGATGTATGAAGACGCATGAAGACGCGTGAAGATGCATGAAGACGCATGAAGACGCGTGAAGATGCATGAAGACGCATGAAGATGCATGAAGACGTATGAAGACGCATGAAGATGCATGAAGACACTTGAAGACGCGTGAAGCTGCATGAAGACACGTGAAGCTGCATGAAGCTGCATGAAGACGTTTGAAGATGCATGAAGACGCGTGAAGACGCATGAAGACGCATGAAGCTGAATGAAGACGTATGAGGATGCATGAAGCTGCATGAAGACACGTGAAGCTGCATGAAGACGTTTGAAGACGCATGAAGACGCGTGAAGATGCATGAAAACGCATGAAGCTGCATGAAGATGTATGAAGACGCATGAAGACGCGTGAAGATGCATGAAGACAAATGAAGATGCGTGAAGCTGCCCGAAGACGCATGAAGCTGCATGAAGCTGCATGAAGACGCATGAAGACGCGTGAAGCTGCATGTAGACGTGTGAAGACGCATGAAGACGCGTGAAGCTGCATGAAGACGCATGAAGCTGCATGAAAACGCATGAAGCTGCATGAAGACGTATGAAGACGCATGAAGCTGCATGAAGCTGCTTGAAGACGCGTGAAGCTGCATGAAGATGCATGAAGTTGCATGAAGACGCGTGAATCTGCATGAAGACGCATGAAGCAGCATGAAGATGTATGAAGACGCATGCGGACGCATGAAGACGTGTGAAGCTGCATGAAGATGTGTGAAGCTGCATGAAGATGCATGAAGTTGCCTGAAGACGCATGAAGCTACATGAAGACGCGTGAAGCTGCATGAAGACGCATGAAGACGCATGAAGTTGCATGAAGACGCATGAAGCTGCTTGAAGACGCGTGAATCTGCATGAAGGCGCATGAAGCTGCATGAAGATGTATGAAGACGCATGCAGACGCATGAAGCTACATGAAGACGCGTGAAGATGCATGAAGATGCATGAAGACGTATGAAGACGCGTGAAGCTGCATGAAGACGCATGAGCACGGATGAAGACACATGAAGACGCGTGAAGCTGCATGAAGACGCATGAAGTTGCATGAAGACGCATGAAGATGCATGAAGACGTATGAAGACGCATGAAGCTGCATGAAGACGCATGAAAATGCGTGAAGCTGCGTGAAGACACATGAAACTGCATGAAGACGCATGAGCACGCATGAAGACACATGAAGACGTGTGAAGCTGCATGAAGATTCTTCAGTAATGAAATATAACTTATTATATATTAGAAAAGTTTAATTAATTATTATGTTTAACTACATAATAATTAATTAAACTTTTCTCCCAAACATTTTAAACTGATTAATAATAAAAACTAACTGACTTTGTCCGCATGTAAACCAGCAGCAGAACTCAGATCACAGCTGATCAATAACTAACTGCAGGTCTAGGTTCAGGTCGACTCACTGCTGAGCGAAGAAACAACGAGAGGCGGGGCTAATTCAAACCAGAAAACCAATCAGAAACCAGCTCGGAGTCCGGATGGAGACAAAAGACGAAAAGATTCAAAGCAGCACAATCATTTTTATATTAAACATTTTTAGAAATATTATATTCAAAATGTTTAATTGTTATATTTAATACATTTATAAATATTATCTTTAGCATGTTTATAAATATTATATTGAACATGTTTATAAATGTTTATCTTCAATATGTTTACAAATATTAAATTCAACATGTTTATAATTATATTCAATATATTTATAAATATGATTTTAGCATGTTCATAAATATGTTTAATCACCAACATTTTAAAGTGTAATTTAATTACAGATGATTTCTCAGTAACTGGAACTGATTACTCTTATTTTGTATTTTAATTATATGTAACTACTTCCTGCTGCTCATGTCTGTTCTGTTTCAAACCAAACTGTTCTTTTATAAAATATATAATTTGGTTTCTGCAGTTTTTCCTTCAAAATATCAGATTAACTAACGTGTTTTTTTAAAATTTATTTTGTGTTTGTAAATGTGATAACGAAAAAAAATCCTAAACAGAATGTGTTTGAATTATTCTGAAACAGCAGAACAGAACTCAGCAGAAAATCCTGAAGTCTAAATAAATATTTCTACACAAAATACAACAAAAAAAAAAAAAATCAAATCAAAATAACCTGAATTATTAGATTACATTTTTTAAATAATAGTTCATATAAAATGTTTTACAAACAGCTTCCTTTTTTATGCAGACAGAAAATAATAATCATCCACAATCAGTTTCCTCCCAACTACAAATTCATCCTCAAATTTCAGCATTTTGAAGATCATGGCAATTATCAGACAACAAACACTGACAGTAAGAAGAAGACTAACAACTGATAATAATATTGATAATTGATAATAATAATAATAATTATAATAATACGTGATATTAATAACAATAATAATAATAAAAAGAGATATTAATATCAGTGTTAGCGGGCCGGTATGTGCAGCAGAGTGGAGGTATGTTCCTGTTACAAACCACCGCAAACTGCAAACAAAGAGACTGCAGCTGTCTGAGTGTACCGGGTGAAGACTTTTGTTTTTTCTGTAAAGTCTGAGAACTGTGTGAGGTAGTACAGGACCGGAGCTCCCCCTGGTGGTCAGGAAGAGAACGACACTGCACCGGTAGAATACAAATATTAATTGTAAAACAACGATGATAGTAATAGTGATCATCACAATAATAACAACAATAATACTAATAACAATAATAATCATAAATAATAAAGCCCGACTGTATGAGTTTAGTTTTTTTTCATGTATATACAAGCAGTGATGATTGGTGTGTGTTTTGTCTTCATCTTGTTGGCTGTAATAATGAAGAGCCAACAGACGGACCAATCAGGAACAGTTTGACAGGAAGTTGATCCTCAAAAGAAGGAGAGAGATGTGTGATCTCAGGTGTGTGTTAATGAGCGTACCTGAAGGTGGCGTATCAGGCCTGTGATTGGCTGCAGGGCCGGAGGGCGGGGTCACGGTGCACTGAGTCTGGGTAGTTTAACATCAGTGAAGATCCTGAGAAGTCAAACATGAACATGAACCTGATTCAAACTGATTGATCCAAACTTCCAGGACAAAAGAATTTCAAAGTAAAACATCTGCATGGTTTTCTTATTTTGTAATGTTAACCTGAACAGACAGAATTAACTTCCTGTTGGAAAACAAAATAAAATGTGTTGTTTCTGATTTCCGTTACTGCTTTCCATCACTCCTCCCCTCCTCCTCCTTACCCCCCTCTTCCCCCACCTGCTCCCCCTGTCCCCCTACTCCCTACCTACCTCCTCCTCCTCCTCCTCCCCATGCCCCCCATCCCCCTCTCTCCTCCTCTTCCTCCTCCTTCTCCTCCTCCTCTCCCGTCTCTCAGTAAAATGACATTTAGAGCAGCAGGGTGAGAAAAGCAATCTGCCGTCCCTCCCTGGAGAGGAGGAGGAGGGAGAGGAGAAGGGGGAGGGGGAGGGAGGGGGAGAGCAGGGAGAAGAGGGGGGGAGGATGTAAATGTAAAAAAAGAGTGGAATAAAAGAAGAAGGAGGAGGAGGGGGGAGGGGGGTGAAATCCAGAGTGGCTGAGGTGAAAGGAGGTGGGGGGGGGGGCTTTCTTTTCCTCCAGAAACACTCTGATCCTCTACACCATCAGTGTGTGTGTGTGTTGTGTGTGTGTGTGTTTTAAATACATGTGATATTAACGGTATATATTTCATGGTTGTATGTGGAAGTGACGGAATACTGTAGAACTCTACTGGACTCTACTGGACTCTACTGAACTCTACTGGTCTCTACTCGTCTCTACTGAACTCTACTGAACTCTACTGGTCTCTACTCGTCTCTACTGGACTCTACTGGTCTCTACTGGTCTCTACTTGACTCTACTGGACTCTACTGGTCTCTACTAGACTATACTTGACTCTACTGGACTCTACTGGTCTCTACTGGACTCTACTGGTCTCGACTGGTCTCTACTGGTCTCTCTACTCGTCTCTACTCGTCTCTACTCGTCTCTACTGGACTACTGGACTCTACTGGTCTCTACTCGTCTCTAATGGACTCTACTGGTCTCTACTGGACTATACTTGACTCTACTGGACTCTACTGGTCTCTACTGGTCTCCATTGGCTGCAAGACGATTCTCTTCAGGAGTGAGGTCAGAATGGTTTTGATGTGAGACACATGTTTGTGTCTGAAGGAGGCTGCAGAACATTTCTCCTCCTCCTCCTCCTGCTCCTCCTCCTCTTCCTCCCCCCTTCTCTTCCTCCTCCTCCTCTGTTCTGGCGCCTCATTGGTCGATTGCTGACATTTTGTTAGACGTCGTTAAGGCCGGCGGCGACATAAAGAACCATGGGGGGAGACTCCTCCCACCTGCCGTCTCTCCGGCAGGTGGGAGGGGGAGTTATAGTTCTTATTTCAGGTCTACATTAACCTTCTTTTCTGTACGACTAATCAATTTTCATGATATCAGCTCATAAAGTCTGTTAATATGACTCAAACACACATGGAGAGCGAGATCGGCTCTGAAGGACCGGAGGGAGGTGAGGGGGGGGACCGGGACCCGGGTGGCCTGGGACCAGGACTAGGGGGACCGGGAGGGGGGGGGACCAGGAGGGGAGGGGTGGGACTGGGACCGGGGACCAGTAGAACCTCTTCTGTGAACTAATGTAAACAAACCTCTGAATGAAAGCTGTCAATCAAAATCACCCATGACAGCCTTGGGGCGGGGCTTAACGTAAAGTCTGAGAGCTATTCTGTCACACACACACACACACACACACACACACACACAACACACACACACACACACACACACACACACACACACACACACAGGACAGTTTTGACAGTTTGTGTTTGAAACCAGCAGAGCAGCAGAGGGAGGTCAAACAGGTTAAATGACTTTGTGTGTGTGTGTGTGTGTGTGTGTGTGTGTGTGTGTGTGTGTGTGTGTGTGTGTGTGTGTGTGTGTGTGTGTGTGTGTGTGGTGTGTGTGAGATTTTTTCAAAATAAAACTATCTCCAGTTTGGTCAGAATTTATCTTCCTGTTTAAAAGTGCTGAAACGTTTGAGGACATCAGGAGACGGAGGACATGTGAGCTTCAGGAACTACACGTCTGCACGCGCGTGATATTTATTAAAGGTTTCTTTCTCCACTTCCTGTCTGCGTGTCTTTGTTCGTCTGTGAGGAACTTTTCTGTGTCTCCTCTCATTCGTCTTCATGTCCTCGTCTCTGTTCGTCTCCATCACTCCACATTATCTCTCTCTCCTCTATTACCTCCTCTCTCGTCCATTAGTAACACCTGAATCCTTCTATTAGATTCAGGAAGTCGGCCTCATAAATTCGCCGCCGTCTGCGGCCCGACCGGGCGCCGGCTCAGTGTTTTTGATAATGAAAGGATCTGGTTTTAAATTCACATTACCTTTGTAATGTACTTCATCGCTTGATCATATCGGGCTCTTTGATTTTATTAACGTCTGTGAATGGATCTGCTTCTCGCCGCCGTCCATCTCCGTCTGCCGGCTTCCTCCAACGACAGCTTCGTCCTCCGAGGCGCCGCTGAAGGTCGAAGGTCGCGGGGCCGCCGCTCCACCCGCAGAACGGCATGATGGGAAACCTTCTGACACGCTGGAAGGACAGAAGATTCAAACATTCACCGGTTTGTTTGTGATATTTAACTTGAAGGATGACTGGAAGGAAACAGGAAGTCACCCCTGACCTCTGATTGGTCGGAAACGAAAGCTGTTAGTGTAACTGTCCCTTTAAAGCAGCAGAACAGTGTGTGAGCAGCTCCTGCCTGCAGTGGATCATGGGTAATCTGACCACCATCACTGACCACTGTGAGACTGAAGGAAAGTTAAAATCGGACAGATTCTCAGTGGACTTCTGAACTGTGCCGGTTACAGAGATAATGATAGAAACAGCGTGAACGCGTGCTTCATGACGATGTGTCCCGCTCTCTGGATTCATGTTGTTACCGTGACGACAGGGTGAGGTGCTGAGCTGGCGGGCCTCTGGTCCGGGCGGGACCGTGTTTCAGAGTCCCGCCTGGAACCGGATCGAACGGATCGATGCGTTTTAATGAACACGTGTTGGTCGACACGCAAACGCACCGTTTCATCCCATAAGCACAAAATGAAATTGATTTAACACGAATTAATCTCCCAGCTGTGTTGAATTAAATTAGCTGCTGTGTTTTTGTTGCAGGACAGCAAACAGTGTTAGATTTACAAGCTGATTGTTTCAACTAAAACTACAGCACTAATTAAAAAGCCTGCTGTGTGTGTGTGTGTGTGTGTGTGTGTGTGTGTGTGTGTGTGTGTGTGTGTGTGTGGTCCTGATGTTGAACTCTGGACGGGTCAACACTTTCTTGTTTTTTCCATTTCTCCATTTCTTCCCCTCCTCTGCTGTCACAACCCACCCCCCACCCCCCCCGCCGCCGGCCGCCAGCTGTCAATCAGTCAGTTACTCAGCCAACACATTACTAGTTTTCCAGACACACACACCTACACACACACACACACACACACACACAGCTGACCATCATTACCAGGCTGCAGTGAAGCAGAAAAGCTCAGTAATAGCAGGTCACCACCCTCTGTGTGTGTGAGTGTGTGTGTGTGATGTGTGTGTGTGTGTGTGTGTGAGAGAACTGACCACTTGGCAGTCCATTAGTGTGATGTGATGGACTGTGTTTGGCCGGAGTGGAAAAACCTGCTGCTGATCCAAATAGAAGTGAAACAGGAGAAGTTAGTGAGAAGCAGCAGGAAG
>NW_027185264.1:237500-247500 GCF_022577435.1 Embiotoca jacksoni
CCTGATCAGTTATTCACATCATCATTTGAGTCATTAGCTGCTGAATATTCAGCCTGAAGGAGATGGAGGAGATGGAGGAGGAGAAGGCGGAGGCGGAGGAGGAGGAGGAGGAGGTGTAAACGCTGCTCTCTGAAGGAGGAGGAGGACGTTTAAATGTTGCTCAATATTTAACCTGCTAAGTGGAGCTTTTAATAACTCACTTCTGCAGGCTGAATTAAACATGCTGCTCCGCCTGCAGCCAATCAGCAACTTAGGAGGGTCGGCCGAGCGCTCTGATTGGACCAGAGACACAATGCTGAAACACTTAGGGGTCAGAGGTCGTGTGATCCATGACACTTGTGTCTTTTTAATTGTTTTATTTTGTATCTTTGTGTTTTATTGTGAAAAACTCAGCTGTCATAAATCAAGAAGTCAGTCGTCCTTCAGGATGTTAACGAGCAGATAATTCATCTTAATTAGAGAGGAGGAGAGTGTGTGTGTGTGTGTGTGTGTGTGTGTGTGTGTGTGTGTATGTATTTGTGTGCGTGTGAGACAGACAGGACTCTCTGCTGCCTTGCTCCAAGGCCCTGCTGGTGTGTTGGGGTTGAACCTGTGACTGATTAAAGGATCTTGTTGGAGAGCTGCACTGAGCTGACAGTGAAGCTCCGCCCCCTCCCCAGTTAACAGCCAACAGCAGCAGTCCGTCCTGTGGAGGAGAAACAGATGTTTAAATTATTCAAACAAGGAAAACTTGAAGTTTTTAAAGGACGAAATGAAAGAAGACATTGTTTGATTGACAGCTGGGAACGGACCAATCAGAGGCTGACCTGGAAACACACACACATACACACAGCGCAGGATGATTGACAGAGCTAATTAACAGCAGTGTGTGCATATCAGCCTTTAAAAGCTAATTCCCAGTCTTACACACACACACACACACACACACACACACACACAGACACACTACACACATACACACACACAGACATTTAAATAACATGAAACCTGGCGTTCCCCCGACTCAGCATTTCTCCAACCTGTAATAACAGTTATGATGATGATGATGATGATGATGATGATGATGATGATGATGATGATGAAGATGGTGTCAAGTCTGATGATGATGAATTGTGTTCCCGTGGCAACCTGAGCTGACGTTAACATGGAGGATTGATTCACTTTTAATTACCTGAAGTCTGTCTCCTGTCCTCTGTCCTCCTGTCCTCTGTCCTCCTGTCCTCCTGTCCTATGTCCTCTGTCCCATGTCCTCCTGTCCTCTGTCCTCTGTCCTCCTGTCCTTATTCCTCCTGTTCTCCTGTCTTTCTGTCCTCCTGTTCTCCTGTCCTCTGTTCTCATTCCTCCTGTCCTCTTGTCATTCTGTCCTTCTGTCTTCATTCCTCCTGTCATTCTGTCCTCCTGTCCTTCTGTCCTTCTGTCCTCTTGTCCTCCTTTCCTCTTGCCCTCCTTTCCTCCTGTCCTCTGTCCTCATTCCTCTTGTGCTCCTTTCCTCCTATTCTCGGTCCTCTGTCCTCCTGTCCCTTTGTCCTCCTTTGCTCCTGTCCTTCTGGTTCTGACCTTGTGTCCTCATTCCTTGTGTCCTCTTGTCCTCTGTCCTCCTGTCCTTCTGTCCTCATTCCTTGTGTCCTCCTGTCCTCTTGTCCTCTTTTCCTCCTTTCCTCCTGTCCTCTGTCCTCTGTCCTCTGACCTCCTGTCCTCCTGTCCTCTTGTCCTCCTTTCCTCCTTTCCTCCTTTCCTCCTTTCCTCCTTTCCTCCTTTCCTCCTTTCCTCCTGTCCTCTGTCCTCCTGTCCCCCTGTCCTCTTGTCCTCCTGTCCTCTTGTCCTCCTTTCCTCCTGTCCTCCTGTCCTCTGTCCTCCTGTCTCCCTGTCCTCTTGTCCTCCTTTCATCCTTTCCTCCTGTCCTCTGTCCTCTGACCTCCTGTCCTCCTGTCCTTCTGTCCTCATTCTTGTGTCCTCCTTTGCTATTGTCCTCCTTTCCTATTGTCCTCCTTTCCTCCTGTCCTTCTGTCATCCTGTCCTTCTGTCTCCATTCATCCTGCCATTCTGTCCTCCTGTCCTCCTTTCCTCCTGTCCTTCTGTCTCCATTCCTCCTGTGCTTCTGTCCTCCTGTCCTCATTCCTCTTGTTCTTCTGTCTTACTGTCCTACTGTCCTCTGGTCTCCTGTCCTCTTGCCCTCCTTTCCTCCTGTTCTCTGTCCTCATTCCTCCTGTCCTTCTGTCCACCTGTCCTCCTGTCCTCTTGTCCTCCTTTCCTCCTATTCTCTATCCTCTGTCCTCCTGTCCTCTTGTCCTCCTTTCCTCCTATTCTCTATCCTCGTTCCTCTTGTCCTACTTTCCTCCTTTCCTACTTTCCTACTTTCCTCCTGTCCTCTGTCCTCTGTCCTCCTGTTCTCTGACCTCCTGTCCTCCTGTCCTTATTCATTGTTTCCTCCTGTCCTCCTGTCCTCCTGTACTCTTATCCTCCTTTCCTCCTGTCCTCTGTCCACTGACCTCCTGCCCTCTTGTCCTCCTTTCCTCCTATTCTCTGTCCTCCTGTCCTCCTGTCCCCCTGTCCTCCTTTCCTCCTTTCCTCCTGTTCTCTGTCCTCCTGTCCTCTGTCCTCCAGGTAACTGTGTTCGTTGACATTTCCTCTTCAGGCTATGACTGAGTTCAAAGCTGCAGTGAGACGAGAGAACAGCTGGATACAGATTACCGTGGAAACCTGAGGGAACATTAGTGATGTCACCGTGGTAACCTGAGGGAACATTAGTGATGTCACCGTGGAAACCTGAGGGAACATTAGTGATGTCACCGTGGAAACCTGAGGGAACATTAGTGATGTCACCGTGGTAACCTGAGGGAACATTAGTGATGTCACCGTGGTAACCTGAGGGAACATTAGTGATGTCACCGTGGAAACCTGAGGGAACATTAGTGATGTCACCGTGGAAACCTGAGGGAACATTAGTGATGTCACCGTGGAAACCTGAGGGAACATTAGTGATGTCACCGTGGAAACCTGAGGGAACATTAGTGATGTCACCGTGGTAACCTGAGGGAACATTAGTGAAACAGAGAAACATCAGATTGTAGGAACAAAATCTTCAACGCTCTCTAACAGTTGAGTGTTCCTGAGCCCATGCAGTGATTTCAACTACAGAATCAAGACAGAGAGGACAGACAGACAGAGAGACAGAGAGGACAGAGAGGACAGAGAGACAGACAGACAGAGAGACAGAGAGGACAGACAGACAGAGAGACAGATAGACAGACAGACAGACGGACAGAGAGGACAGACTTCCTGCTGTGAAGAAGTTCAGCTTGGTCTCTCCTCATGTTTAATATTTGACGTGTTGTCCGATCAGCAGCAGGCGTGTGCATCTGAACACGGAGTCCTCTCAGTAGTTTGGACTTTCTACTGCAGCTCAGCGTCTCTTCATGTCTCTAATTGACTCCCTCTCGTCTTCCTCGCTCTTCATCACAGTCGGTCTGTTTGTAGCTGCAGGCGTCCTCAGCATTGTTTCTCTCTGCAGCTGATTGGCTGCTGAATTACAGAGGGAATCGCTGTGATTGGCAGCTGAGAGCCCACAGTAACAGCTTGGCAGGAAGAACACAGGACTACTAATTAGAAGGGTGTGTGTGTGTGTGTGTGTGTGTGTGTGTGTGTGTGTGTGTGTGTGTGTGTGTGTGTGTGTGTGTGTGTGTGTGTGTGTGTGTGTGTGAGTGAGCCTTCTTGTCGTTAGATGATGTGACGATCATGTTGTTCCCAGCGGTCATCAGAGAAGATTAGCTGCCATCTCTAGGGGACACACACACACACACACACACACACACACACACACACACACACACACACAGATACACACACATACACACACACATACAGACACAGACAGACAGACAGACACACACACACACACACACACAGGTTTTTCAGACGTGCTCGTCTCTTGATCTTCAGGCCTGGACCACAGACTGGATATGAAACTGTTCCTGTTCCTGGTCTAGGTGGGCGGGGCATGTGCATTCAGGGCGGGTCCAGATCCAGTTTGGCTGCTTTAACAGCAGATATTGAAGATAATAAAGACAGAGTGGCGTTCAGGAGGAGGTTCAGCAGGAGGTTCAGCAGGAGGTTCAGCAGGAGGTTCAGGAGGAGGTTCAGGAGGAGGTTCAGGAGGAGGTTCAGCAGGAGGTTCAGCAGGAGGTTCAGGAGGAGGTTCAGGAGGAGGTTCAGCAGGAGGTTCAGGAGGAGGTTCAGCAGGAGGTTCAGGAGGAGGTTCAGCAGAAAGTTCAGGAGGAGGTTCAGGAGGAGGTTCAGGAGGAGGTTCAGCAGGAGGTTCAGCAGGAGGTTCAGGAGGAGGTTCAGGAGGAGGTTCAGCAGGAGGTTCAGGAGGAGGTTCAGCAGGAGGTTCAGGAGGAGGTTCAGGAGGAGGTTCAGCAGGAGGTTCAGGAGGAGGTTCAGCAGGAGGTTCCTGTGGAGCAGTGGTCCGGTGGGTCCGGTGGGTCCGGTGGGTCCGGTGGGTGCACTGCGCTGGAGGGATGATGAGATGATGAGATGATGAGATGATGAGATGATGAGATGATGAGCGCTGCAGCTGTAGCAGCTTCAATGAGGAGCTGCAGACGTAAACTGATGAAAAACACGGAATTCCTCTTTAAGATGTTTCTCTGCTTCAACACACACTGGTCATCTGAGTGTGTGTGTGTGTGTGTGTGTGTGTGTGTGTGTGTGTGTGTGTGTGTGTGTGTGTGTGTGTGTGTGTGTGTGTGTGTGTGTGTGTGTGTGATGCTGCGTTCAGGAACACTTGGTTTACACAATGAACCATCATGCATGTTGAAGTGAAACATTACTCCTCCGCTTACATAAACTTTTTGAAATGAGGTTGCTGATAAGCTCCGCCTCCTTCAAACCATCATCCTGTCTGTCATGTCTCCTCCTTCAAACCATCATCCTGTCTGTCATGTCTCCTCCTTTCATGTGTCTGCTAGAACTTCACTTCTGGAGATCAATAAAGTCGATCGTAACGTCATTCACACTCAGCTCATCTGAAGCCATCGGTTTGTCCTAAAGGTCGACGACTGAGTAAAATCTAATGACAGTGATAAAACTACACACCTGTGTGTGTGTGTGTGTGTGTGTGTGTGTGTGTGTGTGTGTGTGTGTGTGTGTGTGTGTGTGTGTGTGTGTGTGTGTGTGTGGTGTGTGTGTGTGTGTGTGTGTGTGTGTGTGTCATTAGCACTGCTCCAAAAAAAACATTAACGAGATCCATAAAAGGGGGAAATTTAACTTTTTAATGTGAGGTGGTCATCATGCAGCTGTGTGTGTGTGTATGTGTGTGTGTATGTGTGTGTGTGTGTGTGTGTGTGTGTGTGTGTGTGTGTGTGTAGGGGGGGGGGATCCGGAGGCTGGTCAGTTTGTCTCGTTAATGACCCCTCCCACCTTAACAAGCTCATAATGAGAGCTCGTTAAGGCAGACGGACAGACGGATGGAGTTCAGCCAATAAAACACTGGTCTGCTCTCTCTCTCACCTGCTGAAACCACGGCAACCAGCCTGGGCAGGTAAAGGGGGGGGGCAGCTGTCAATCATATTTCATGTTGAATCTGAGTTGTAAATGAAACACTCCATCTGTCACAGGATCCATGTGAGGACTGGCAGGCGGTGAGGTCACTGGATGGGAACATTTCCCAGAATGCCTTCTTCCTTCGTCAGTGATGGTTGGAGACATGTTTAATAAAACAACAAAGATAATGAAAGAGGCCGTGAGTCAACGGGGGGGGGGGGGGGGGGGGATACTTCATGCAGCCTTCTGACTGCCAGTCAGGCTGTATCGATGCTAACCAGGTTTTCTTCTTCGTTGGTGTAACACTGCTGCCCCCTGCTGTTCAGGAGAGTGAACTAGTTAGATAACGGTACCGGATGGTTCGTGACATGATATACTACATTTTATAAATATCAGTCATCAATAAAAGTATTTTGTTCGTTCACATCATCAGTCACCATGGCAACATGGTGATGTTTTCTGGATCAGATTCATAATATTTTACTTTGGTCTATTGTTTAAAATGTTGAGTGTTTAAAAAACTGACATGAATGAAACCTTCAGCAGACTCAGGCCAGTGGTGCGTTCAGGGCCGTCAGATAAAAACACAACCTAATAAAGGAAGGGAAGCTATTGAATATATAATATTTAATATGTATCAGTGTATGGACTGAAATAATATCTATAAATGAAAATGATATAAAACAATATTTCATAGAATAAAATAAATAGAAAAAATAGAACCTACTGAGATATGTGTGAGATAATGAATGAAATATGATGAAGGTGAAAATGGGCCGGTGAATAAAATCTATCTAATCTATATAATAAGAGGAAGTTGTTTTATCTCCGGTATCAGAGGAAGCTTGTGATCACGCCAATCAAACCTGCCGCACATCCAAGAGAATAAAAGATGAGAGCAGGAGAGGAGGTGTGTTAATGACGAGGCCTTCAGCCTCAAAGTTTAACCATTTACTCTCATCATTATTACAGGGTGTGATGGGATCAGAAACACTGCACGTTACCATGGAAACCAGCTACACCCAAACTCAAGGTGTGAGGATGAAGAAGAAGGAAGTTCAGCATTCTGGCACCTGGGTGGGGCTAAAAGAGGCGGGGTTTAAAGAGGAGGGACAAAAAGAGGCGGGGTTTAAAGAGGAGGGACAAAAAGAGGCGGGATATTGTAATAGTTTCTGTTTGTAGTTGTATTGATTGATTCATTGATGGATTGTTTCAGCTCAAGCTGTCAGTCACATTATTCCAGTTTGTTCCGTCAGACTGAAGCTGATCACATCAAACTGTCACACACACACACACACACACACACACACACACACACACACACACACACACACACACACACACACAGGGGCATCATGTGATCACACTCGGATCAGAAGCTGAACGAACGTTACCTGAGAACAGGTGTTGATGATGTCATCAGGAAGGAGGCGTGACCGTACAGACAGGAAGCAGGTTCAAACTGTTTCCTCTTTGTTTTGTCTGACTCAGAAAATATTCTAATGATTGAAGTGCAGCTGCAGATAAAAAATAATACAAAGAAAATAATAATAATTAACAATCGTGTTTCATTCAGTAAATCATAATAATAATTATAATTATTATAATAATAACGGTGGACACAGGAAGCTGCGTTTCTGACAGGACTTTTACTTTGAAACTCTAATATAAAGTGTTTATAAAGTGAGGTCTTCAAATAAAGTACCTTCCTCTTCCTCTTCCTCTTCCTCCTTCTCTCTCATTAAGTGGAGAATTGTGTGACCTGTGTAAACTAACTCTGTCTGTAGCAGGTTGTATTGATCGGGTGGGGTGGGGGGCCTGATTAAAGCGGGAGGAGAGTTCATTTATGAGCTTGAGGCTGTTTATGATCACATGACCTCTGACCTGACAGGAAGCTGTCCCTGCTGCAGGTGCAGGCGCTCACCTGCAGCGTCGATACAACTCGTTTAGCTGATGAAAACATCTCCTCATTAACAGCCGACCTTTGACCTCCACAGGCAGCTCGGCTCTTTAGATTCATCTGTGTAACCTGCCGCATGTGTGTGTGTGTGTGTGTGTGTGTGTGTGTGTGTGTGTGTGTGTGTGTGTGTGTGTGTGTGTGTGTGTGTGTGTGTGTGTGTGTGTGTGTGTGTTCCAGCAGTGTGTCCCTCAGCACCTCTCTGTCCTCTGATAAACAGACTCTGGATCAGTCCCAGCCTCTCTGTTCTTTGTTCTGGTGATCTGGACTCAGACTCATTCAGTCCCTCAGGTCTCAACTCTTCCTGGAACCTCCTGGACTCTCCAGGGTTTTCCAGGACCCTCTGAAGTCTGGTCCAGGTGAAGCAGCTGCAGGAGATGCAGCCAGAGACAGACACAGTTTCTGTTGTCAGTGAGTGTGTCTGATGTGTCGCCATGGCAACACATTTACACAGTGAATTCCTCAGTGGGACGTCCGAGGACGACATCACATGACCCCGAGACAGAGACCGAGACGAGAATCCTCCGGGACTCCACCAAGTCACAAGGCGCTTTCAGTTTTCCCTCTTCAAGTCAAACTGACAAACCTCATCTTCCTCCTACTCCACCTCCTCCTCCTCTTCCACCTCCACGTCCTCCTTTTCATAAGTGTATATGCAGTGATTTCCACTCCAGAATGGTGTGTTTTGAATGCTGTCTGATACGGTGGTCAGTGGTACTGGAGCTCCTCAGGGAACTGTTCTGTCTCCTTCCTGTTCACCTTCTACACAACTGACTTCCAGAACAACTCAGAGTCAAGACATCTGCAGAAGTTCTCTGATGACTCTGCAGTGGTCGGATGTATAAGGGATGGACGGGAGGAGGAGTCAGTGGACGGTGTATAAGGGATGGACGGGAGGAGGAGTCAGTGGACGGTGTATAAGGGATGGACGGGAGGAGGAGTCAGTGGACGGTGTATAAGGGATGGACGAGAGGAGGAGTAAGTGGACGGTGTATAAGGGATGGACGGGAGGAGGAGTCAGTGGTCGGTGTATAAGGGATGGACGGGAGGAGGAGTCAGTGGTCGGTGTATAAGGGATGGACGGGAGGAGGAGTCAGTGGTCGGTGTATAAGGGATGGACGGGAGGAGGAGTCAGTGGACGGTGTATAAGGGATGGACGGGAGGAGGAGTCAGTGGTCGGTGTATAAGGGATGGACGGGAGGAGGAGTCAGTGGTCGGTATATAAGGGATGGATGGGAGGAGGAGTCAGTGGTAGGTATATAAGGGATGGACGGGAGGAGGAGTCAGTGTCAGGTGTATAAGGGATGGACGGGAGGAGGAGTCAGTGGTCTGTGTATAAGGGATGGATGGGAGGAGGAGTCAGTGGACGGTGTATAAGGGATGGACGAGAGGAGGAGTCAGTGGTTGGGTGTAAGGGATGGATGGGAGGAGGAGTCAGTGGACGGTGTATAAGGGGTGGACGGGAGGAGGAGTCAGTGGACGGTGTATAAGGGGTGGACGGGAGGAGGAGTCAGTGGTCGGTGTATAAGGGATGGACGGGAGGAGGAGTCAGTGGTCGGCGTATAAGGGATGGACGGGAGGAGGAGTCAGTGGTCGGTGTAAGGGATGGACGGGAGGAGGAGTCAGTGGTCTGTGTATAAGGGATGGATGGGAGGAGGAGTCAGTGGTCGGTGTATAAGGGATGGACGGGAGGAGGAGTCAGTGGTCGGTGTATAAGGGATGGACAGGAGGAGGAGTCAGTGGTCGGTGTAAGGGATGGACGGGAGGAGGAGTCAGTGGTCTGTGTATAAGGGATGGATGGGAGGAGGAGTCAGTGGACGGTGTATAAGGGATGGACGGGAGGAGGAGTCAGTGGTTGGGTGTAAGGGATGGACGGGAGGAGGAGTCAGTGGACGGTGTATAAGGGGTGGACGGGAGGAGGAGTCAGTGGTCGGCGTATAAGGGATGGACGGGAGGAGGAGTCAGTGGTCGGTGTAAGGGATGGACGGGAGGAGGAGTCAGTGGTCTGTGTATAAGGGATGGATGGGAGGAGGAGTCAGTGGACGGTGTATAAGGGATGGACGAGAGGAGGAGTCAGTGGTTGGGTGTAAGGGATGGACGGGAGGAGGAGTCAGTGGACGGTGTATAAGGGGTGGACGGGAGGAGGAGTCAGTGGTCGGTGTAAGGGATGGACGGGAGGAGGAGTCAGTGGTTGGGTGTATAAGGGATGGACGGGAGGAGGAGTCAGTGGACGGTGTATAAGGGATGGACGGGAGGAGGAGTCAGTGGATGGTGTATAAGGGATGGACAGGAGGAGGAGTCAGTGGACGGTGTATAAGGGATGGACGGGAGGAGGAGTCAGTGGTCGGTGTATAAGGGATGGACGGGAGGAGGAGTCAGTGGACGGTGTATAAGGGATGGACAGGAGGAGTACAGGGGGGTAGTGGAGGACTTTGTGGAGTGGGCTGGTAGAAATCACCTCCTCCTGAACGTAGCCAAGACCAGAGAGATGGTGGTCGACTT
>NW_027185265.1:2500-12500 GCF_022577435.1 Embiotoca jacksoni
CAGGCTGCTGCCTGTCAGCGGGGCGTCGCTGCCGGGGGTGATGGGAACCGTGTCGGTGCTCTGAGATTTGCCCAGACTCCGAGCACGCTCCATCAGGTCCCTGCCCGGGGTGCGAGGGATATCGTCATCGGTGGAGAGCCGGGGCCGAGGAGGGAAGTCAGGGAGGGGACCGGGGGGCGGATGGAGGAGGCAACGACCTTCTACTGCCGGGTGAGGAGGGAGCGGGAGGTGCATCAGAGAGGCGGAGGCCGGTTTGGGGACGGCTGTGTTGGAGTCGAGCAGGGACGGGGCTAATCGGCCGGGGGGGCAGGCGACTTCTTCAAGCTCAGCTTTACCTTTGGCTTTGGTGTGCTGGTCCGTGTGGAGCAGGGCGCCGGTGGGAGTGGGCGGCCGCAGGCTGGCTGCACGCTCCTGAGCTTCAGACTTCAGGGGAAGGTTGCAGACGTCTCGCTCTTTGACTACAAACAAGAAAAGATGAGACGTGGTGACGTCAACATGGTACGTGTCTTCTGCGGAGATGAAACTACCGTGAAGACGCTCACCTGGGACGCCTGGAGGTGCCGGCGGCCGCAGGTCCTCCACCGCCTCCTCTTCAGGACTGGGAGGACTGCGTCTGCCGCCGAGCTCCTCCTTCACCTCCGGTCCTGTGGGAGGGCTCGGTGGCTTGGTCTCCGCATCCTCTTCCTCCTCATCAGAAGATGAAGAGGAAGAGGATGAAGAAGAAGAGGAGCTCTTGGCCTCTTTGCCATCGTCCTCCACGTCTGCTGCCGCCGCCTCCCCGTCTTCGTCCTCGTCCTCTTTCTCGTCCGAGCTCAGCTCGTACTCCGAGGAGTCGGAGCTTTCTGCGGAGGAGTCGGAGCTCGCCTGGGAAGAGGACTGAACTTGCAGCTTCTGCAACAAATTGATGAACAATTAGAAACACGCTTGATGAAAGGAAAGAAAAGAATGGTCTGTGTGAGATGTTGAAGTACCTTCATCAGACGAATCCTCTGAGGAAGCACTGTCACTGGATGAGTCCCCCTCATCTTCATCATCACCCTCCTCATCGTCACTCTCCTTGGAGACGATCAGACAGATATTGAAAAAATGTACACAACACACACACACACACACACACACACACACACACACACACACACACACACCAATATTCTGGACACCTCCGGCTGGATTTTTCCAGGTGGCCTACCTTGCCTGACGACAGCCTGTTCGCAGCCTCCGTTTCATCAAGCTCCTCCTCCCTGTCCGACAGTGACTCCTCCTCCTTCCCTGAGGTGTCCACTTCCTCCTCCCCCTCACTGTCCAGTTCAAGAGGCCGTGAATGCCGTCGCGTCGCTGACGTGACATCGGCGTCCATTTTGGAATCGTCAGCGGGGAGCTCGGCCGGGTCTCGATCCCGATCTGACAGAAATTGGCCACAAGATAAATTATCTTTTGAAAGCATTGCGAGTGTCCAGTATTTCATGTGCATTCATAGCGGAGGATCACCTTCATCCTCCAGTTCGTCGTCCACGGGAGTGGAGGGGCGGGCTCGCTTGTTGTCGCCGGATGCTGCGGCCTCAGGTGGGTCCTTTCGTTTCACCTGAACACAGGACGCAAACCAGGTTTCACAGCCGCAGACGGAGGAACGAGTCCAGGAAGTGGCCGTTAGTGAAAGTGTTACCTTGAAGGAGGGTAGGCGGATGGCTCCTCGCAGGCCGATTCCCAGACCCATCCCCTCGTAGCCGAGCCCTTCACCCTTGTTCCAGTTCTCCAGCAGACTGGAGCCCATCGTCTCTTTGGGTTTGGGTCTTTCTTCTTCTTTCCCCTCAGCACCCTTCACCGGAGTCAAAGATGCCTGAAGGAAACACATCCTCGTTAATGCTCAGTAGTTATTGTATGAAACTCTTTTCTCATTCGCTGGATTCGGTCTATAAAACGATTGTCATTGAACACACGCTGCTTCAAATTTGAAAGAAATTAATGATTCATTTTCATGGTCAATAAATCAGCCAATCATTTTTCAATTGTTTCATAGTTTATAAAGTGTCAGAAAATGGAGGGAAAAAAAGAGCCCGAGATGATGTCAACAGTTTTCTTGTTTTATCCGACGACAGGCTAAAACTAGAAAGAATGCACTTTTAAATGAAATCAAACAGAAATAACAACAAATCCTCCCACTGGAGGAGCCGGCAGCAGGAATATTTGCCATTTTTCCTTGATAATTGACTATGTAAACTATTTAATTATCTTGATGAGGTGACTAATCTTTTCATTCAGAGCAGCAACGAGATGAGAATCAGATGAGATGGATTCCTTGTGCCACTTGTCAAAATAATAGCTCCGATTAATTCGAGACTTTTGTCTGTGAAAGCTTGCTGGACCACAGACAGACAAATCTGCTGCAACTGAACGAGAGAGTCTTCAATCATTTTCTTGAAAAATGTGCAAAAAGCATCACTTTAAACCAGAGTGGATGGAAGTTTGCTGTTTGTGACTGAATGGCACAAATGTTACTGCAATTCATTGCTTCTATTACATGTAATTAATTCATATAAGATGGCCCAGATTTGTTTTCCCGATTTAACAGACAGAAATGAACAAATTGCACAATGCATGAGTAGTCATGGTACTTCCTCGTACACGGGACATAACGGCTCCGCTTTTAAACGTGTTTAGACCTCGGTGAAACGTACCTTTGCTGAACGCTCCTTTTTCTCCCACCAGTCGTCGAAGGCCCTGAAGGCCACCACCTCCACCATTTTGCGGTTAAGGTCCCTCTTCATGATGGCCTTCAGCTCCTTGACGATGACCAGCAGCACACCGTCCACGGTGGCCTTGTGGGGATCCTCCTTCTTGGTCTCATATCCAGGAGGAGGAACAGTGGGGTTGAACTTTGGTAAACTGGGATGCTGCCACTGCTGCCCGGGTGCTCCCGTGCTGCTGGCTGGTGTCGTGCCCATTGAAATAGGTGGGTAGGGTCCCCCGAACACACCACTGTCCATAAAATGTGGATACGGATAGGGCCCTCTGGTCTGAGCCATGCGACTCAGCACCTGCTGCTGCATCTGGAAGGACATAGGAACCGTGCTCCACTGTTCCCAGCCCAAGCAGTTCATCAGCTCCATCTGCACCAGCGGCATCATGCTGGGAGGGTAGGGACCCATGTGGGCCAGCATGTGGTGCGGCACTCCGGGGTGACCGGCCAGGTGAGGAGGATGGCCCGGGACGGCGGAGTGAGGGGGCAGGTGGTGGTGTGGGATGGCGAAGCCGCCTTGGTGTGACAGAGGGTGGTAGCCGGAGGGGTGGATGGAAATGGTCGGCATCGGGGAGACTGCCGAGTTCACAACGATGCCCTTCCCACAGTCCCCGCCGGAGATCGGAGTCCCGGGCATCTCGTCGTCAGAGATCTCCATGTCTTCTCCAGACGACTGATGACCCTGCGTGAAAAGGGACAAACCTGTCAGGACGATACAAGCCTCTGCAAAATCTGTACGGTCGTCTGCCCTTTTCATCTCCATGACAACGGAGCAAACGCCATTTACTCACAAAGACCTTATGATGAGGTCAAAAGCTCAGGAAAAACCTCGTGAACATTGAGTTCCGATCGTTCTCTCAAACCTGCTTTAACCTTCATCGTGACTTCACGGAAACACGGCTGGCGTTTCTTTCAAGGCTCTTCTGTTCTGGTGATTAATAATTAATGCTCTGAGGATGTTTGTCTACAAAACACTTTTCACATTTTTAACAAAAGGAGATGAAGTTCTGAAATATCACAAACAACCACGCAAGAGCTTCGCTTGAATAAAATAGTGGCAGATTTCTTTCATGATTTCATGTTCAGTACTTGACAGTTTCTGATCTGTTACAGACTCATTTCAGTTTGAGGACTGACAACCGGTTTGTCCTTCAAAATAAGAGCAACACATGTTTCTATAGCTGATGTGAGTTCAAAGTTTGGTTTGCCTACACAAGGTACCACGAACACAACCGACCCGTGTCTTCGGTTCAGGCGTCAAAACTACGTCGTCACAACAGGTAGAAAATATGAAAAAGCAACACATCAGCTGTAAATTCTCCTCCCTGTTGTTTCATGTTTTAAAAGGATCTCTGTCACAACTGCTGCACAAATGAAGCCGAGCAGAGTAAACTGGGAGTGGCGTCATTAGCCAAATGACCTGTTTGCTCTGTTTGCTTTGTGATAACTTGAAATGTGAGAGCAGAGACGCTGCGGCCAATCGGACTATCAGGCTCAGCACAACCAGGAAGTGTGCTTCTGGACGGGGCTAACAGCCAAGCGGTGGTTGTTCCTCCGCGTGCAGCGTGTTAGAAAGAGGAAACAAGAGTGTTCAATTCCCCAACAGCAGCCTGGCTTCCACAGGACAGCGTGCAGAAACACGATGACTTGAGAACAAGGAGCTCAGCCTCGGACATGTGAAGGTATCTGTTAGACTGCAAGTGGTGCATCTGAAACTTCTCATTCAGAAATCATTTCAACTCTTCTCTCTGCACTGACAAGGAATTCTCAACTTTTGTGTGCATATTAAAATGTACTCTTTAAGAGTCATTACTTGTTTGTACTTTTAAAATCCTTTTCATTATTTGCAGCCGTCCGGAGGAGAAAAGACTTCGTGCTACAGTTTGCTGTGAAACCAGAGTTTCCTTCACAAAGGATGAAACAAAACGAGGGTTAAATACTACGAACACTGAAACTCAGCCTGACTTCCTGTGTCTTCATATAACTGTCACTCAGCGGTGTAAACATCAGCGCCTGCTACTATCAGCTAATCAGGGTTATCAATAAGAGACACCTTCAAACATACAGGTCAACCTGTTCATACACACATCAGAATAAAGCACTCGTCGTCTCACCGTGTCCATCTTATCGGAGGGGGTGTGGCCTCGGAAAGCTCCGTCGTTGAGGTCACTGTTGCTCATCTTCTCGTGGACGGGGGAGCTGATTCTCTGGACCAGAGAGGCCGTTCCGGGAGTCGTCTCTTCATCTTCCGAGTCTGGCAGCGGGGTCGGGCTGATGTCCTCCAAGCCGGTGCTGGAGGGACGGGAATTTTGCCGGCCCCCTTGAGAGGCGCTGGTGTACGGGGGAATTGGGGATAGTTGAGAGGAGGAGGAGGAAATCGGACTTCCCTCCATTCGCACCTCAGTGTCCGAGTCCCGCTCCTCCAAGAACGGCAGCAGCTTTGTCCTTTTCTCCTTTAGGAGCATCTCGATGCGGGAATCCAGACTATTGCGCTCCGGATCCAGCACGGGGGAGCCGGGTGACGGGCAGCGCTCCGGGGTCCGAGGAGGAGGGGTGGTCGGATGGGGCTCGGGCTCCGGAGGGAGCTCTGGGATCGGAGGAGTTTCTGGTCTCTCCTTGACGGGCAGAAAGTCAGCGGCAGCTGCCAGAGGCGGCTGCGGGGGACGCAGGTACTCACCCTCCCTCTGGGTCGGGTGACTGAAAGCTGGCTCGGACGGGGGGAACGCAGGGGGCAAAGGGGCCTGGTAGGGTGAGAAGGCAGACTTGAAATTGGGCGTAGCAGGGGGAGGCGCTGTGTAGGGGAAGGAGGTGGTGGAAGGCGGAGGCTCCGGTGGGGTGAGCTGATGCTGTTTGAAAGCAGCTTGTTCAGACGGCGTGCTGCGGTACATGTTGCTGCGGTACTGAGGCCTCTCCGGCCGGCGGTTGTACGCATCCTGGAACTTACTCTCGTGTCTGCGAGATTTGTAACCTCCGGAGCTCTCGGGCCGGCTGGACTGGTACGCAGGCGTGGACTGCCGGCTGGAGTAGTTGGAGTCTTGAGAGAAGGGCGTACCTGCCTGGCGTGGGGTGTGGGGGGTTCCCTGGGACTGAGGCGTGTCCTGCCTCAGGCTGGAGTAGCCCGTCTCCAGGGTCAGAGGAGTGCTGGAGCTGCTGGCTGATAACGTCCCTCCCACAGCAGACACGCCGCTGCTCTCGGACAACCGGCGGATGGGCTCGCAGGCCTGACAGGACACACACAGGGTGGAATTAACCCACGCAGACACCACACGGACAGAAAGGACAGAAAGGAAACAACGTTGACACTTTGATGAAGAACGTCTTCATGTTGCAGTTTAAAAGCTTCTGGATATCAAACCATCATGAAATAGTTGAAGGATTTCCCAGATGAGTGAAGCTACATTTCAAAGTGTACACCAGCGATGATCTTTTAAAAAACAGAAACTAGTGAACGAGAGGCCGGGGGGGCATCACGCTGCTGCTTCAACGGCCAGATCACCAACTAACATTTCCTCTGCTCCACTGCACCACCTGCTGCACTAATCACATCAATTACACACTATTTCACTCTTATTGGCGTAGTTTAGAGAGTGATTTCAAATAAATCACCACCATAAACACAAAAATATAAATAAATATATATATATATATCACCACCATAAACACAAAAATATAAATAAATATATATATATATATATATATATTGCATTTTGTTGGAGGATTTTTACCAGTAAGGCTTCTGCCAAGCTCCGAGGGGAAACTTCTCTGGCCTCCTCTCCGCCCACAGGGAGCGTCCGTGGGGTGTAGCTGCCGTTCATCAGGAGCTGAAAGTACCGAAGGCGATTCTCACCTGCAGAACAGTAAACATGACGATGCTGACTTTATTAATGCTGGCAGAATTTATTAAAACTAATGTGGTATGGTTTAACTAACAGTAGCTGAACCCCAAACTAAATATCGTGCACAAAGTAGAAGCTTTACAGTCTAATATTATGTATAATTTACATCTGCCAACACATAAATTATGAACTGTAATCAGTCACCTTAGGCAATAAATACTCTTGACTGACATATGATCATTTAAAACATATGATACATAGAATAGATGCTAAAATAGCACGACCAACACATACCTTCATGTATTTTGCATCTTCTACACAAACACTAACTACAATTTAAAAAAAGACGTTTATGAATTTGTGAAAATAATTCAAGAGCATTAGTGCAAGCTGCAATTAAAAACATCAGACATCATTTCTCCAATTAAACAAGCACAGATGTGAAAACATTGCTTGTCAAAAAATAAACTTGCATAATCTTCAGAGGTTTTAAATCAGAATCAACGTGGAGGCTGAAATCCAAACAGTCTTACTGACTGAACTGAAATGAACTCATATTTAATGAACGGTGAGTCTAACAGATCGGGTTGTGTTTGTTTGCAGGTCTGAAGTGATGCTCAGAGGGACTCCGGCAGCCTCAGCTCTGGCTCCAGGGAACAGGCACACTTTCAATCAAATTCAATTATCACACGTTACCTGGCAACAGCGCGTAAATATGTGCACGTGACTACTGTCATCCTAATAATTCAAAACAACACTTTAATATATATATATATATATATATATATATATATATATATATATATATATAATGTGTTTGTGGCCCTGCAGCTGAGAACAGGTCAGATTGCAGCTGTGACCTGTGTGACTGCCGTGTTTACCTTTCGGGTCCAGCTCCACGTGGATGATGTTCCCCATCACGGACGTGTTGTGGAGCGACTGCACGGCCACTTTGGCGGCTTTCACGCTCTCAAAAACAACTTTGGCTATTCCCAGGTGCTTTTTGTTCTTCGGGTTGTACAGGATATCCACCTCCTCGATCTCTCCGAATTTTTTGCACATGTCGGTGAGAAATCCTTCCCGTATGTTGTCGTTGAGTCGGGCGAACGTCACCTCCTTCGGTGGCACCGGGCCGATGTAGCACTCATCGATCTGGGAGGGACGGCAGGAGTTAATGAGCGGTGCTGCCGGTGAGCGCTGCAGCACGTGCGCTCATTCTGACAGCTGAGATAACGGAAGTGCTGCAGAAGATGATGCTCAGTTATTATAATGCAATTAAAAGTCCAGAAACGGAAGCACGGTGAGGGGGGCTGTTTTGGTCTAAACAAGGGTGAGAGGGGGGGGTGAGAGGGGGGGGTGAGAGGGGGTGTGTCTGCTGCTCTTGACAGCACCCCCCCCCCCCTCACACACACACACACACACACACACACACACACACACACACACCCCCACTGCTGCCATTCTGTCAACACACCTTAAACTTGGGCACCGGCAGGTCCATCTCTTTGTACTTGGTCCAGAGACGACCGATCCTCGGGTCCCGGACGATGTCCACCGGTGGTATCCCGGGGTTCTGCGGGAGAAGAGGAGGGGACACAGAGCTGTTATCCATCCCATCACAACTCCACACGCTACTAACTTGTTGCAAAGTAGTCCTGCACAATCCGGAGGCGGTTTTTGAATCCGAAGGAACAGCTCCGACCCGGCGGTCGAGGGGCTGATCGTGCCCGCGGTCCGGCCGCGGTCCGGCCACGGCCACACGGCCGCGAAGGTAACCATCATGGAGGTCGGCTACTCGGTTACTATCGTACCCGACTCTCCGTCGTCACAGGCGGCACTTACGGGCATGTTGAAAGTCTGTCCGTCGTAGCGGTACAGTTTGTGGGATCCCTTCTTGAGCGCCGGGTCGATGATCAACTTGTAACTTCTCCAGTGGTGGCTCCGCTTCTCCGCCGACCCGCCGCCGGGATGGCTGTCCATGCCGTTCGCCAGACCTGAAGTGGCAGCAGGGAGAGGAGAGCTAACGTTAACGGGAGCGACGCGGAACACGGTCCGCTCCGCCGGCAGCACTTTTAAACACACACACGTCCCTCATGCGGGACTTCGGCGGCGAGAGGAACCGAGCGAGACCGAAAAATGGGATCTGCGTTCCGGAAAACAGGCGTTCGGAGGCTGGAGGAAGAGAACCAGCTTACTTGAACTCTGCTTTCTGCCATGGTCCTCGGTCAGTCGGCTCCGCTCCCCCGGCTTGGACATGATTCGTCCGATCGAGTGTGTTTTTTAATTGATGAAAAGACCAAATCGCTTTCCTTTCGCCGCTTTACATTACATGGTTTCGCCTGAATACTGCCTCCTTTTCGGCGAGAGCCAGCGCATATTGTGAGCCTCTGGTCTGGAGCTGCTGTCTCCCACAATACACCGCTAGGCTTGCCCACCTCCGAGGCTGCTCGCACTTTCGTTACGAGCTTGTTTCTATTTTCACCGGTCGTTTAAAATTATTTGTAAAAAACAGAAGCGTGTTTAATAATTCAGGTTCCAACTCTTTATTCATACGCGCACATGTTGTAGTTCCGGTGACAGATTGGTGTCTTTAAACTTCTAAATCCTTTTTTTGGTGTGTGGAATCTGCCGATTGTATTTACCCAACTGGCAACACAAGCCCGACACAGTAACTGCCACTAAAGGCTAATAAAACTGATTCGGTCGCGAGCTCGTGTTTGTTCACAACTTCAGACGAAACAAAAACAAAAACAAAAACAAACAAACAAACAAACAAACAAACAAACGCTCCTTCCGGTGCTGCGAAGCTGCTGACAGCTGATGTGAAATGTTCAACACAAGAATCAGGTTTTAATGCGAAACTCGGTCTGTTAGCACCAGAATGTTGATCCGTTTTCTGTCAGTTCGTCGGAACCGGACCGGCGAACCGGAACCGGAACCGGGCCTCGTCCCTTCACGTACAGAACGAACTGCAGCGGTTTCATCGAATCACATTAAAGCCGCGCGTGTTTTTCTTGTTTCCATTTTGCCGTTTCGTTGTGTTTGACATTGGCTGCTGCCTCGCGCTGACCGGGCAATTGGCTGGTTAACAGCGGCAGCGCGGCGGACCAATCAGCGCGCAGCAGCGGCGGAGCCGTTGGTATTAGAGGAGCGGCTCGCGAGCTCGTCACCAGAGGGAGAGGGGCCGAGAGGCGAGGCAGCCATTTTCCTTAAGCGGCACTCAGTGGCCTCGATGGGTTTCCTTTGTTCCAAAAGGGATCTTACACTTGATCTCCGCATCTCTCACGGACTATGATAAAACTATGATTCCTCCTTTAAAGGATTGAGAAGAAGGAAGAGAATGTACTGGATGTAATGCCCTGTGACATTTTGAGCCTTTTTTCCTCTGCCTGGAGTCCATCTTTGTCTTAACTAGGTCACGGCACA
This sequence comes from Embiotoca jacksoni, assembly GCF_022577435.1. Lineage (NCBI taxonomy): Eukaryota > Metazoa > Chordata > Actinopteri > Embiotocidae > Embiotoca > Embiotoca jacksoni. Next base: position 12,500 of record NW_027185265.1, read on the forward strand.
C
>NW_027185265.1:17500-238663 GCF_022577435.1 Embiotoca jacksoni
TGTAAACGATAAATCAATCACCACTTAGATGTAAACAATAAATCAATCACCACTTAGATGTAAACGATAAATCAATCATTAGTTAGATGTAAACAATAAATCAATCACCAGTTAGATGTAAACGATAAATCAATCACCAGTTAGATGTAAACGATAAATCAATCACCACTTAGATGTAAACAATACATCAATCACCAGTTAGATGTAAACAATAAATCAATCACCACTTAGATGTAAACGATAAATCAATCATTAGTTAGATGTAAACAATAAATCAATCACCAGTTAGATGTAAACAATAAATCAATCACCAGTTAGATGTAAACAATAAATCAATCACCAGTTAGATGTAAACAATAAATCAATCATTAGTTAGATGTAAACAATACATCAATCACCACTTAGATGTAAACAATAAATCAATCACCAGTTAGATGTAAACAATACATCAATCACCACTTAGATGTAAACAATAAATCAATCACCAGTTAGATGTAAACAATAAATCAATCACCAGTTAGATGTAAACAATAAATCAATCACCAGTTAGATGTAAACAATAAACCAATCATTAGTTAGATGTAAACAATAAATCAATCACCACTTAGATGTAAACAATAAATCAATCACCAGTTAGATGTAAACAATAAATCAATCACCAGTTAGATGTAAACAATAAATCAATCACCAGTTAGATGTAAACAATAAACCAATCATTAGTTAGATGTAAACAATAAATCAATCACCAGTTAGATGTAAACAATAAATCAATCATTAGTTAGATGTAAACAATACATCAATCACCACTTAGATGTAAACAATAAATCAATCACCAGTTAGATGTAAACAATAAATCAATCACCACTTAGATGTAAACAATACATCAATCACCAGTTAGATGTAAACAATAAATCAATCATTAGTTAGATGTAAACAATAAATCAATCACCACTTAGATGTAAACAATACATCAATCACCAGTTAGATGTAAACAATAAATCAATCATTAGTTAGATGTAAACGATAAATCAATCACCAGTTAGATGTAAACAATAAATCAATCACCAGACTGAGATGAGAATCTATTGATTATTATTCATCTATCTGTAGTTATCTCTCTCCCACCACACACACACCCTCCTGGTCACTGGAGGCGGAGCTTCCGACTGAGTTCCCGCCCACAGAAAGAGAAACGCCACCACATGCAGTGAACACAGGAAGTAGAGAGGCAGCATTAGTGAAGTGAAGGTGGGGGAGGAGGGTGTGTTTGGGGTCAGAGTGACAGGAACAGGAAGTGGCAAACAGAGAGAGCTACCTGGTGACACATGAAGCCTGCCTGTTCCTCTACTGACACTGTCAATCATCCAGATATAGATTCAGCTGGCTTTGCCATGAATTTAACTTAAATCTGGAGGGAGACTCTTCGTCCACCTGTCTGACTGTGAGGAGGCGAAATGACTCAAACCAAGGGAGAAGAACTGAAGATTGTGATTGTGGGAGATGGAGGCTGCGGGAAAACATCTCTTCTGATGGTTTATGCCAAAGGTGATTTTCCAGAGGTAAGAGGAGCTCATATGTCACTTACCACAGTCCTCAATAGTGTGTGATAATTTATTAATACATACATGATTTCTGACCATAACAGATTCTTTTATCATTGTATTCACTATTGTAAAAAGAAAAAAAGCTGCATTTGATAATGTTACAGGATTCATGATTAAATCTATGTAACTATAAATTGGTAGAAATTTTCTATATGAAGGAATATTATAAAATTAAAATATTTCTTTTGTGTGTCCAAAACAGAAATATGCGCCATCAGTGTTTGAAAAATATGTCACCACTATCTCTCTTGGAGGAAAAGAGATAAAGCTCAACCTGTATGACACCGCTGGTAAGACAGAAACATCCGTCGTCACCTCCATGTTGAACATCTATGATTTCAGCACAAAACATTTCACATGATGTGAAAAGTCGTTGGATATATAAGAGGAACAGATCCTGACCTGAGGTCAGCAGGAGGGAAGCCACTCTGTAGGTTAAAAGTTGTTAAGATTTTAAAAGTTCGAGCAACCTGCCACTGCATGAATTCAGTCTTCATCTGGTTGTTCTGACACTGAGGAAATGGTGAAGGTCGATATTCATGTCAGAGCATCATCATCATCATCATCATCATCATCATCTTTCAGGAACTAATTCAGGAATAATCACAAGTTGTTATGGAATCAACTTTAGAGGCAAGATTTGAGCAAGGAATTAGTTTTCCTTCATGCAAGTAAAAACCACACACACATAAATCAAGTAAAAAAAAAAAACAACTTCCACCCCCCCCCCCCCCCCCCCACCACCACCATCTAATGTCCTTTAAAAGACTGACCATGATTTCAAACAAATTTTGTTAAAGAGACGTATTTTACTTTTACAAAAACTTAAATGAAGTCAAATCCCGTATTCCTTCTGGTTTAATGCCGTGCTGAACGTGTATTTGAACTAACTTTATATGTTCACCATGATTTCAAACAGCTAAATTACTGCATTTTTATTTTAGCCATGGATTAATATTTCAGTCAGACAAATATTTGAGTATTATTCGTTTACCACAGATCAGATCAAAGCAGAGATCTGTTAGAAAGTCTCATGTATACTGAGAGAAAACACTTTGGACATTCTGTCTTTGGGGTCTTTGATTAAATACCAGTAAATTAGATTTTCTAATTGTATTTTTTCCGTACTGGTGTGTTAAACTCAGATACCAGTATAAACACAATTAGACAACGTGTTCAGCACATAAAACATTACAGCTTCGTATTGATGCTGCTGATTTGAATTGTGTGGAGTTGAAAAGTTCCCCAGCTAAACTCCACACCGACAACTTGGTCCACACAGCTGTGTTTAAGCCTGCAAAAAAAAACACGCAGATGTTTCTAATAATACTTTAAAAAAGCCATTTCATTTTCAGGAAAAGACACGACTGTCTGTGTTGGCGACTTATCTTGTGCATGTTTGCAGCAGAACTCCACCAGCGGAGGAGGAAGCTGAAGCCAGGATGTGGTTTTCTATATCGACACTTTAGCTATGCAACATACATCATAACGTTATATTCAAAAGCAGAAGAGGTTGTGTTTAGCACTGCTGTTCTGTTACACAGGGTTTGTGTTTGGTGTACACTTTTACATTCATCAGTAAATAAATATTTGATGCCTTTGTTGGTTCAGGACAGGATGACTACGACCGACTGAGGCCGCTCTCATACCAAGAGGCCAATCTGATTTTAGTCTGCTTTGATGTCACCAACCCCACCAGCTTTGAGAATGTCCTGATAAAGGTAATCACCTCTAGTTACACATGCAGGTACAAAAACAAGATTGTCACTGTTTAACCGGACTTTCAGGTTTGCTTTCCAGCTTGTAAATGATTGATGAAGTCTATGTTGGTGTTGGCTGCTTTCTTTTATCTGATTAAGTCAGCCTTCGACGTGGACTTTGATCCCATCATGTCGGAGGGTTCAGTGCTGCTTACAAACACTGTCAAACAGTTAAACCTGCACAGCAGCAAAGTGTCATTAAAAAGGACAAAAACACAATGAATTCGACTCTTAAAGTTGAATTTTGTTTCCCCAGTGGTACCCGGAGGTGAAGCACTTCTGTCGGGACATGCCCATCATTCTGATTGGCTGCAAGACTGACCTCAGGAAGGATAAAGAGTGTGCGAGGAAGCTGAAGGCTATAAATCTGGCTCCCATCACTTACATACAGGTAAGAACAAAAGAAGTGTGCATCCACTTACTGACCTTCCAAAAGAAGCCTTCAGATTGAGGTTGCAGGATGTAAACTGCAGTATGAAAGAGGAAGCGCCTTCATCACAACCTATGACCTCATTTATCTCTATTAACAAGAACAAATCTTCTCCAAAAGTGAATTTTTCTCTACTTATTGTGTTTATCAGTGCAGTCTTAGTCTAATTCTTGGTGTTTCCAGGGTGAGGAGACCCGGCAGCAGATGAACGCAGAGCTCTACCTCGAGTGTTCGGCCAAGTATCAGGAGAACGTGGAAGACATTTTCAGAGAGGCAACAAAAAGAACTCTGGCCTTCAATCGAAAGCAGAGGAACAACCAGAGGAGGAAGAAATGTGTGGTCTTGTAAGGATTAAAGGACAGAGCCCCCCCCCACTCTCTCTGCTGCAGGCAGTGCTGTTGGTGATCATTTTTCATATTGAGAGCGGTTGGACGATAAAGATACCACATATGCTCAGTGTCCTGTACACAGATGTGGAAACAGCTGTATGACCACTGGTTCAGAAAAGATTGCCTGGAAGTTCTGTGGCCCAGCGAGTCATCAGCACGTCTCCAGGTACCGTTCCAACAAAAAGACTAATGACGCAACAGGAAAGACAATTCTGCAAGTTGCAACGTGGAAATTGTCTGAAGAGGTATAAATCCTGAAACACCCCCTCTTTTTTTTATCTTTATATATTTTCTTTGTATTGTTTGAACTTACACCAAAGTGTTTTTACTGAAACATATTTATTTAAAGAATTTGACTAGTTAGTTCTTGTATTGTCAGCATGTTTTTTTCTGGGAATTTTTGGAGGTTTAAATCTGCCAGTGACAAGAAATTATAAGATGAAATAGCTCCTGAAATTCAATATGTAATAGTTTTGTAGCTTAAACAGTCTGAAAAGAAAAATCTGAGGTTAGTTTACCGTCAGCTGAAGTGGGGCTCTTAGCTTCCCCAACAGCGCCCACTAGAGGTGGAAAACAGGAATATATGTATATTGTGTTTATTTAGGCTCCTCAGCAGACAGAAGTTGCAAACATGGCAACAAATAAAGGTTCTTTCTCTGCACAAGAAACACGTCTGTTGTTTTTAATTAGGTGTTTAATTAGTAATATTTTTTACAACAATGTACACAGATTGAGAAACTGTCAGCAGCCTCTCGTTACTGATCAAACTCAGGCACCCGTTACGGTCTTGGAATGAACAGAAACGCACGGCGGCATCTTAAACATGAGGAAATCAGGTGGGTTTGTGCATTCAGGCAGCTCTCGCTTCCAATGGAACATTTTGGTCTTTAACAACGCGCTTCAATTCTCCTCCAATAAAACGTGATGCACAAACGCTGTGGTTCTCAACATGATTAAACGTTGCAGGTTATAACACAGGTGTAATGCTACCGTTTTCAAAATAAAAGGAGCTGGACATTTTTTCTTTTGTGAGGAGACAATAAGGCAGTGGAAACTCAACACTGGGGAAAAAAAAGAAAATCCCCTAAAAGTGTGCAATTCCTTCAAACCAGCATGAAACGGACCAGAAAAACTGCAGTGAACCAGTGAAAGATTTGATCATAAATTAATTAATAGGGAATGACAAAAAAGTGTATTCAGTACATTGTTGTCATCACTCTGTAGCATCGTCCTGCAGTAGCGCCAATAGCAGCATTTGATCATAACACATTTCTGAAGCACCACATGGTCACAATATATTACAAAATATGGGATGAAATGCTCAATTTTCTCAAAACTCTTCCTTCAGCAGGAAATTTAGACCATCTGTGAAACATGATATTGTGTTGACGAGAACAGAAAGTGGAAGTTGTCGGGGAGGATCGGACATGAAGAGCTCCTTTAATCCTCCGTGTTGTTTTTATGCATTTTAGGCATCAGAGTTTAAAACAGTTATGACTTCTGTAGCGGCGTTCGTTCCGTCCGACTCTTTCAAACCAAACCGAGCCTCCGACTCTTCGTTCTGAAACTGAAGGTCATTTTGGACAACCGAGTGTTAGTTTTATGTTTTTAAAGTTATGGATCAGCGTTTGTCATTTCCAAGAACATAAGTCTGGTAAAAACAGGGTTTGAAGTGGAATCGCTGAAAAATAGACATCAAAAGTTGAAGGAATTATTGGCAGAGTCAAACCGAGCATGAAGAAGTTTTGTTGGAGCCAGTTGGACTACGACTACTTCAGAGGCATGAAGTACGCACACGACAGACGTTCGGTTGTCGACTACTTTCTGTTCAATGGATGGAGCTGCTCTCTTTTAGTTGCATATGATTTGAACAGAAGGCCGTCGGACAGATTCATGCACCCACACAAACTCGGTCACATGTTTTCTATACAGATGAAGATGAAGATGAAGATGAAGTCCTCCGTCTGAGCACCGCTGAGCAGAAAGCTAAAGCACGTGTTGCCACAGACTGCGTGGACGCTGCTGAAGCCGGAGAAAGAGGAACTTCTCTCAGATGTTCAGTCCATCCAGCGATTGTGACGCTGCTTTAAGATTACTGTTAGTTTGAGAGGATCCGAGACGTCTCGCCGACGTTGTTCTCAGTCAGTTTTTTGCACCGTTTCAGGGTTTTTCTGAATTTTTTGGTTGACGACTTTTAATGTGGTGAGAAAATTTCCCAGGAAGAGGATGAGAAACGTTAGCGCCAGCATGAATACCTGAAAGAAGAAAGACGTAATCTTATAAACACGATGATATCTGCTGCATGCGTCTGAATACAGATCAACTTTCCACTTCTGAACCGAAGAGTATCCTGTAGAAATTGCTTCAAATAACAAAAGCTATCTGTGCAAAACATGGACACACTTCCTTTCTCATGAGTAAATGAAGCTCGTTACGAGGCCGCCTTTAAGAAACAAGGATGCACTCGTTGACAAACGGGTCTTCAACACGTTCCCTTTACTAGCAGCCCTGAATATGACCCCATGTGAAGTTACAGGAACGCTGCTTCCTTAAAGACGTGCAAAATAATAGTGATTTTCAACACAAGACTTGTAAACATGCTCCTCCTCAACCGAGGCCATTTCTAACTCGGCTCCCGGCGGTCTCTTGACATTCAAGCGATGGATGTGCCGACGTGAGCCTACCTGCCACTCCTTACAGTCCTCATGTCCTGCCAAACGAAACAGGGTCACCGAGTTGTACAGCTGCCAGAACTGTGGAGAAAGAGGAGCTTTATCTTTCCAACGTCGCTGCATACGAGCAAAGTTTGCAAAGGTTCCATCCACCTTCCTCCTGTTTTAATGCACCCAATACAGGTCAAATAACAAATGCTAATCTAAAATGGGTCTGTTGCATGATCTTACGCAATGTCTTCCTGCTTTTAAAATACTTGAATAAGATTAGTTGGAATAAGAAAAGTTGGACTTACGTGGCCAAAAAAGAGGAAAGGCAAAAGAAAAGTGAGTCCTCTCCACATCCAGGACTGAAATCCTTCTGCAAGACACAGAAGAGCAGCAACACTCAACACAAGTTGTTTCTGCACAACAATAAGAGAACAAATTCATGGAGGCCTCGTTCCAGTTACTCCGACGTGTCCCAGCACATGTTCTCTCACCTTTACTCTATTTCACTCACAGATGGCTCAAGAGTTCAAACGATTGAAATGACTGCCACCAAAAATAGCTTCCAACTCACCCACTGTGAGGTCCAGCTGATTTCTCTCTCCCAGAGCTCGTAGCCGGTACAAGCAGCCGCTCTGGTAGTAGTACTGGAGGAACTGGACGAAGCCTGCAGGACGGGATCGCACAAAATAAAAGACTGCAGCACATCACTGTCAATGACTGCAAAGAGGACGAACAGATCAGTTGAACTTCAGTAATCTAGAGAAAATGCCACAAAGTAGAAAAAGTCTTCAACTATATTTAGTAAAAAGTAGGGATGCAAGATAACATCGGCTCAGCATCACTATCGGACGATAAAGACTTTAAAACTGAAATGAAATGTTGGTCTGAACATCCAATAGACGCTAAAATGACTAAAAAGAAAATGTTACATAAAAACGGCATGTTTTACAGAACCTCAGCTGAAGTGGTTTTCTGAATGTGTACATTTTGAAAAGCTTTGTAATTTATGTCTGCACAGTGTCATAAATATCAGCTAAAAGTCCAATATTGTGCACCCTTAGTAGAAAAAGTAAAGAACAACTGATTATATCAATCGATTATACAATTATATCAGCAGATATCAGCCTTTTACAGACATGCATTTAAACATTTTCAGAAATTGCTGCTTCCCATCAGTGTTTCTTGGAGAAAAAAAAAAAAGCAAACATGCCGTCATTCAGTCTCTGTATCATTTCAGTATTTTGTAGAGATGGAAAAACCCGGTTGAACTCTACACATCAGAGTCGGAGGGATTTATGGGTCGAGGGATTTTATTGGTCAATACTGGCTCCTCACAGAAATATCAATATCGGCATATTAGTTGTCGAATAGGAAAACTTTAGTCCACAAAATGTAACGCAGAAAAAGATGCTCGGGATAATGCCAGTAATAAATAAAAAGAATAAAGGCCAATATACCAACATTGGGATTGTTTCACTCCGTAACACCGACTGACAGCTTATCACAAGTTCCAATCCATAAAATGGAAGACAGAATAAAACGTCAGCAGCAGATCGTCATGACGCTTTTAAAAACAGAAACTGGGTCATTTTGGTCTCAAAACAGAAAAGAGACAAATTATCTCAGTTTTAGCTGGATTTGCAACGATTTTCTGTTTTTAAACATTTGACTCGATGGTGACTCTTTCAACACGTTCACATTCATTCATTTGAAGAGGGAGTTGATGTGTTTACTTCCTGTTAACTCTTACATGTTCACACTGGAATTAAATGAAACGCCTGCAACTGCACGGTTGTTGGAAGAAACCGTCTTTTGGAAAATGCTGATTTAACTGACGTGAAGTGATTTGAAAGAACATTTGAGTGTTGTGGTCGTGAGCTGCTCTCCGGCGGTGTGCGATCACAGCGTGGCGTCGCAGTACGACCGCATCTGACACGAGAACACGGGAACATCGGATGTTCCTCCAATTCAGCGTTGTGGACTCCACAATAAAGAGCTGAACATTTTTCATACTGAAGCTGAAAGCAGTTTGTCATGTTTTCATCATGGAGGCAGACGAACGAACATGTTTCTACGATTTGCTGTTTTTACATTCAGCACCTTTCTGTTTGCATGTTTTACTTATGAGGTGGGTTCTTTCATCTCTTTGTATTGTTGGTAAAAACCCAGATTTAAAACCTTAAACTCAAATGTAGGCAATGATTAACCTCTTATTTCCTCAAAAAGAAACATGGAAAACATTCAGACTGAGCTGAGATGATGGAGACAATTCCATTAGCTTTGACAGAAAGTTTATATACAAGTATTTTCATGATTGATTAATAATTTCAGCACAAACATTCAGAGGTTGAAGTTTCTCCAATCAGATGATCTGCTGCTTTAGTTTCTGTCTTTTCACTCTAAACTGAACACCTTTGATTTTTGGACTGTTGCTCAGACAAAATATTAAATTTTAAGATGTTTCTGTGGACTGTGGTAAATTAATAAATCATAAAAATAATCCTTAGTTAGTCGCATTCCTGCATACAGGAACTTATTTGACTAAATAGAAAGCATATTGCAGTATGTATAACAACACAACATACAGCTGTATGAATAATTCTCTTATCTTCTACAGCTGCTGTAAGACAACTACTGTGATAATTAATTCATTGTTAAAGTCATTTAATTCAGTCAATTAATTAATGCAGAAATTCTCTAATTAAAGCTTCTTAAATGTGAATATTTTCTGGCTCTATTTTTTGTTTACAACACATTAAGTTAAGGGAAAAAGTTCCTGCTGCTTTGTGAGGATAAAGCACCGTGCTAACGGAGGAACGGTCTGAAAGAACCAGTCTGAATTTAAATGGAAGCAACATCAGAGAATCTGCATCCAGAAACGTACAGAAGGTAATAAAGACACACATGCTGCTGCAGGTGGACTGAATATATTCTTACTCTGATAGATGGAGAACGCCAGGAACTGGCTCCTGAACATCTGGTACATGGCTCCCTCTGGCCTGTAGAAAGACAAAGTTCAAAACTGAATAATAATGCAGCTTTTATTAACTCGTACATAAAGTTCATACATGATGCTGAATCAACATGAAATGGAAGACAACGTCTCACCAGGTAAGCATAACGCCTGACAGGAAGGTGGACACGTAATGGTGAGACACCCACCAGCCTTTGATCCTGAAGAGAACATGAAGTATTTACATCCTGCTAAATGACCACACTTTCAAAATAAAATCAGAAATCCTGTGTTCAATTGAATTTAAAAAAAATCTATTCTTCAGAATAAATTCTGTGATGTTTCCAACCTACCTGGAGCCGTTGCTCATGAGGATGCTTTCCCTTATGGTCAGTGTGCAGTAGTACCACACCAGCAAGAAGTTGAAGATCTCATCAGTGACTCTGAACAAGGCCGACACACCAAAATAATCAATTCATCCCAGCATCAACACCAATAATAACCAGAATAATAACCAGGCTTCAGGGGAAGACGTGGTCTTACCGATAATTTAGGAAGAAGAGGCAGGTTATTGCTCCAAACATCAGGATTATCGTCATATAAAGCTTAAACTTCTCATACTCGTCTTTGTAGGCAAATCTGTGTAAACAGAAGAAGAAGTGAAACTGACAGCAACACACAACAGTTGAAAACGACATTTTTAAGTTTTCCAAAAGGCTCCACATACTTTGCCTGGTTGCTGAGAAGCGTGACGTTGACGTTGCCGAGGACCAGATTCAGGTACAGTCTGAACAGAGCACAACATCTCGGTGAGGAAGAGGCTGCAGAGCTTTTATGGTTTTAATGTTACAGCCAGTCTCACCATGACTGATATCAGCTTTAACATAGAAAATAAGTTCTCACCCATTCTTCTTCGGCAAATACGCTTCCATATCAAAGAAAACATTTTCTTTGTCTTTGATCTGCGTTTTGATGTCCGTTAGCAGCTTCAAGTCTTTCTCATCACATGCTTGTGAACACCTGGAAAGACAAACGGAAAAACACACATCAGAAGGAGGAATACATCAACTCTCAACAACGTGATATATTTATCAATTTAAAATATTGAGAGTGATGAGAACAATCAGTCCTTCCTGTGTTGGAGGAGCTTTTATTCTGAAATGTACCAGAAAACAGCTTTTATTCTGAAATGTACCAGAAAACAGCCGAACTGTTGAGTTTGGTCGTAGAAATCCATCGACATGATTTCTGTAATCGTGAGCTTTACTTACCTGGTCAAACTCTGCCGGAGGTCTTTTAGGCATTTCCTCTGTTTACTGATGGCGCTGCTGCATGTCGTCTGCAGATTAGTGAGCTCCTCTAACTTCTGTCTGTATACTTTGTGAGTTTCCTAAGAAATGAAACAAATGCATGAAGTTGGGTTAGAAATGTCATGTGACTCTCAGAGGAGCAACAAAACCAAACTGGACCTCCAAGAATAAAGACAAATACAAATCACAAATGTACCCAAATAAAATCACAAAGCACAACTGAAGGATGTTTAGAACCAGCGTTACTTGTTGAAAACACTTCTTTGAAAGAGTGAAACTATATTAAAATCTCAACCAAAACTTAGAAAAGAAGCCTCTGAATGGAGGACGAGAACATGGACGGAGAGCATGGACGGAGAGCATGGACGGAGAGCATGGACGGAGAGCATGGACGGAGAACATGGACGGAGAGCATGGACGGAGAGCATGGACGGAGAACATGGACGGAGGTGGAAACGCTTCTCAGTGAAACATTGTTTGATCCTCCTGAGAAACAAATCTTCCCTTTTCACACATTTCTACTGGTCGACCAGATCAGCTGATGTTCACCGGAGCTGCTCAGTAGGACTCAACTGGTCTGTCAATTATCCTCTGATCTGAGGTTAGCAACTCGTTATCATCCTCCTCATTAACAACATCTTCCTCATTATCATCCTCATGAACATCCTCCTCATGATCATCCTCCTCGTTAACATCCTCCTCGTTATCATCCTCCTCGTTATCATCCTCCTCATGAACAACATCCTCCTCATTAACATCCTCATTATCATCCTCATGAACATCCTCCTCATTAACATCCTCCTCATGATCATCCTCCTCGTTAACATCCTCCTCGTTATCATCCTCCTCATGAACAACATCCTCCTCATTAACATCCTCATTATCATCCTCATGAACATCCTCCTCATTAACATCCTCCTTATGAACATCCTCCTCATTAACATCCTCCTTATGAACATCCTCCTCATGATCATCCTCCTCATGAACATCCTCATTATCATCCTCATGAACATCCTCCTCATTAACATCCTCCTTATGAACATCCTCCTCATGATCATCCTCCTCATGAACATCCTCATTATCATCCTCCTCATTAACAACATCCTCATTATCATCCTCCTCATTAACATCCTCCTCATTACCGCAACGACCATTTCTGCTCAGGTGAGATACCTGATATTAGTTATATCAGGTATATTAGTTATATCAGGCATATTAGTTATATCAGGTATATTAGTTATATCAGGCATATTAGTTATATCAGGTATATATCAGGTTCTGTAGGACCTCAGAGCTGTCTCTCCATGTCTCTCCATGTCCCTCCATGTCCCTACTCAGTCAAGCTACTCTTTGTTGTTTCAAGTGATCTAACTCGATCTAACTCAACTTAAGTCGACCTAACTCGACCTAAGTCGATCTAAGTCGACCCAACTCGACCTAAGTCGACCTAAGTCGACCCAACTCGACCTAAGTCGACCTAAGTCGACCCAACTCGACCTAAGTCGACCCAACTCGACCTAAGTCGATCTAAGTCGACCCAACTCGACCTAAGTCGATCTAAGTCGACCCAACTCGACCTAAGTCGATCTAAGTCGACCCAACTCGACCTAAGTCGACCTAACTCGACCTAAGTCGACCTAAGTCGACCCAACTCGACCTAAGTCGACCTAAGTCGACCCAACTCGACCTAAGTCGACCTAAGTCGACCCAACTCGACCTAAGTCGACCTAACTCGATCTAACTCGACCTAAGTCGACCCAACTCGACCCAACTCGATCTAACTCGACCCAACTCGATCCAACTCGACCTAACTCGACCTAACTCGATCTAAGTCGACCTAACTCGATCCAACTCGACCTAACTCGACCTAAGTCGACCTAAGTCGACCCAACTCGATCTAACTCGACCCAACTCGATCCAACTCGACCTAACTCGATCTAACTCGACCCAACTCGACCTAACTCGATCCAACTCGACCCAACTCGATCTAACTCGACCCAACTCGATCCAACTCGACCTAACTCGACCTAACTCGATCCAACTCGACCTAACTCGACCCAACTCGATCTAACTCGATCCAACTCGATCCAACTCGATCCAACTCGACCTAACTCGATCCAACTCGATCTAACTCGACCTAACTCGATCTAAGTCGACCTAACTCGACCTAACTCGACCAACGGCTCCAGTTCAACCAGGTCAGTAAACAGAACCACAGCCGCCTTCAGGAGCTCCAGTGAACTCAGTCAGCAGGTGTTCACGTGAATCAATGTCACCATGTTACAGTGGAGGTTAACGAGGTTAACTAACCAGGTTAACAGCTGGTTAGCCGCTAAACACAACAGCACCAGGAAGACAGGCAGCTAGCACTAGCTGCTAACCCCGCTGTTCTAAACATGGAACATGGAACATACATGTTCCATGTTAGCAGCTAGCACTAGCTGCGAACAGAACATGTAACATGTCACATACATGTTCCATGTTCTGTTCGCAGCTTGAACCGTTTAACGGCTCGGTGCTGCGGTTACAGCTGAGCTGAGAATGAATGGCGAACAGGAAAAGAACCGGAGCCGCTACCGGAGCCGCTACCGGAGCCGCTCCCGGAGCCGCTCCCGGCCGCACCGGGTGAAGGCCCGGTCCGCTCGTGTCACCTGTAGTTGCTGGTACTCCTCGTCCATCTCCTCCCACTCCGTCTGGAGCTTCGGTTTGGACATCGTGGTGCAGCAGCTGATGAAGAAGCTTCCCGTCGGTCCTCCTCCTCCTCCTCACTGCCGCTCGGCCACTCGCACGCTGTTTAACTGTGCTGCACGGCGCATGCGCACATCAAAACCCACTAACGTCGTTGTTGAACCCGCAAACAGTAAACAAACAAGTTGCAGCAAATAAGTACAAACGAGTCAGCTGAGAGCAAACACGTGTTTAAGCGTCATTTCTAAACTGGGTCTGAATTAAATGTAATCAGCACCAATCACAGCTCACCTTACTGTTGCTAGGATACAGCAAATAAACCTCCATTACAGACGAGCCGAGCGAAGATCCTGCTGCTCGCCTGGTAACGAGTTTAACATCAGACCGGGTTTAACATCAGACCGGGTTTAACATCAGAGTGAGTTTAACATCAGACCGGGTTTAACATCAGACCGGGTTTAACATCAGAGTGAGTTTAACATCAGACCGGGTTTAACATCAGACCGGGTTTAACATCAGAGTGAGTTTAACATCAGACCGGGTTTAACATCAGACCGGGTTTAACATCAGAGTGGGTTTAACATCAGACCGGGTTTAACATCAGACCGGGTTTAACATCAGAGTGAGTTTAACATCAGACCGGGTTTAACATCAGACCGGGTTTAACATCAGAGTGAGTTTAACATCAGAGTGAGTTTAACATCAGACCGGGTTTAACATCAGACCGGGTTTAACATCAGAGTGAGTTTAACATCAGACCGGGTTTAACATCAGAGTGAGTTTAACATCAGACCGGGTTTAACATCAGACCGGGTTTAACATCAGACCGGGTTTAACATCAGACCGGGTTTAACATCAGAGTGAGTTTAACATCAGACCGGGTTTAACATCAGAGTGAGTTTAACATCAGACCGGGTTTAACATCAGAGTGAGTTTAACATCAGACTGGGTTTAACATCAGACCGGGTTTAACATCAGACCGGGTTTAACATCAGACCGGGTTTAACATCAGAGTGAGTTTAACATCAGACCGGGTTTAACATCAGAGTGAGTTTAACATCAGACCGGGTTTAACATCAGAGTGAGTTTAACATCAGACCGGGTTTAACATCAGAGTGAGTTTAACATCAGACCGGGTTTAACATCAGAGTGAGTTTAACATCAGACCGGGTTTAACATCAGACCGGGTTTAACATCAGAGTGAGTTTAACATCAGACCGGGTTTAACATCAGAGTGAGTTTAACATCAGACCGGGTTTAACATCAGACCGGGTTTAACATCAGACCGGGTTTAACATCAGAGTGAGTTTAACATCAGACCGGGTTTAACATCAGACCGGGTTTAACATCAGAGTGAGTTTAACATCAGACCGGGTTTAACATCAGACCGGGTTTAACATCAGACCGGGTTTAACATCAGAGTGAGTTTAACATCAGACCGGGTTTAACATCAGACCGGGTTTAACATCAGAGTGAGTTTAACATCAGACCGGGTTTAACATCAGACCGGGTTTAACATCAGAGTGAGTTTAACATCAGACCGGGTTTAACATTAGACCGGGTTTAACATTAGACCGGGTTTAACATCAGAGTGAGTTTAACATCAGACCGGGTTTAACATCAGAGTGAGTTTAACATCAGACCTGGTTTAACATCAGACCGGGTTTAACATCAGAGTGAGTTTAACATCAGACCGGGTTTAACATCAGAGTGAGTTTAACATCAGAGTGAGTTTAACATCAGACCGGGTTTAACATCAGAGTGAGTTTAACATCAGACCGGGTTTAACATCAGACCGGGTTTAACATCAGACCGGGTTTAACATCAGAGTGAGTTTAACATCAGACCGAGTTTAACAGACCGAGTTTAAGAGACTGAGTTTAACAGCGGGCTGAGTTGAAGTAAGTCGCATCATTGAGGGAGTCCTTGAATTTGACCTGCATTGAGGGAAGAGTTTTTCTCCTTTTGTAATTAGTTGTTCAGTGTGAGGGGGATATTCTAACCTACATGTAGGTTTTTGTTTCAGAGGACCCAGCCATGCCCTTTCTTAAAGCATCGAGAACAAATCTGCCACACTCCACGTTGTTGGATGTTAAGTCACAGAAACGTGGACTGCGGCACACTGTATTCTCAGACAGTGGAAATGCTTACACTGGCGAGTGGCAGGACAACAAGAAGCATGGTGAGATGTTGTTCAGGTGTTACCCGCCTCTAACAAGTTTGTGGTTATGCTATAGCTGAAATGTTTGCTCATGCATTTTTATTTCAAGGCAAGGGAACTCACATTTGGAAGAAGTCTGGTGCCATTTATAGTGGAGAGTGGAAATCTGGAAAACAGGATGGAGATGGTACCTACAGTGTGCTCATCCCCAAATCAAAGGAGTATGCACGGAAGTACTGCGGTACATGGGAGGATGGAAAGAAGCACGTATGTATTGGACATCATGTTTTACATGCAGTGTAACACTTCAAATATGCTTCCATATAAAACCTTTTTCTCTATCTTTGATTTGTTGTCTGTTATTAAATTCTTTCTCGTCACATGTGTGGACCCCTGTAAAGAAAAGTGGAAAAGTAACGTTCAGTCTGTTCATTATTCTGTTCAGGGGTATGGGACGTACTTTTACAATAACTCATCAGTTTATGAGGGTGAGTGGAGGGAGGACCAACGGAGTGGCTGGGGAAGGATGTATTATGAGAACGGAGACATCTACGAGGGAGAGTGGATGAAGGATAAGAATCATGGACAGGGAATCATTCGGTTTTGTAAGAGAAATTTGCTTCACAATCCTCTCAATCAATAATAGATTGCTGTTTGGATGCTTTTCAATGGTAGAGAAATGTATAATGTGACTTTTCAACAACCGTTGTAGCAAACGAAAACTGGTATGAAGGCAGCTGGCGAGATGGCAAGAAGAGTGGTCATGGAAAGTTCTACTATTGTGACAAAGGGCAGCTTTATGAAGGCTTCTGGGTGGATGGAGGAGCAAAATGCGGCACCCTGTCTGATTTTGGGAGGGATGAAGCACCAACACCAGCCAAGTATCCAATTCCAAAGGTATGACATTGTCAATGGCTATTACAGACATCTCATTCAATCACTTGATTTTTGCACCACTTACATGACACAATCAAATAAGCATGGACAACAAAGCCCTTTTCTAGTGCAATATTATGGATTAAAACATGTGATTATCTTCTTTTTCAAGGTGCACCTGGTTGATATGCAGTTGGTTTTAAGGGAAGCTGAATCCGCTTGCCTTGATCAGTAAACAACAACAACAGAGGATCAACAGTAAGTTGAAAGCTGCACTACAATCACAGATAAATGATCAACTCGTATTCAGCATGTTCCATTTGTTCATATTTTCACCCACATTATTGGTCTTTGTCCGAGGAGCAAACCACAACATCCATCAGTGTTTCACTACAGTTGAAAACACTAGTGATAACATGTAACATGGTAATCCCATCTGCTAGTGTTGTGATGAGTGTAATTAAACGTTGTATGTGAGGATCAGCCTGGGGGGCGAAGCTGCTGCTCCGTCTGCAGCGCTGCAGATCTTGCGGTTGGAGCTGGGCCTCTTTCCTGTCCTTGTTGATGGGGACTCTATTCTCTGTATGCTGTATTCTCACACTGCTTGTAAAAGTTACCTGATACAGCAGCCACACTTTATTATTCAAGAGAAACCTATAATGCTGTCTTCTGTTTATTATTTTTTTGGAAAATACTAGTTGCAACAACCAGCCTGGAAGATGACCTGTTCACAACGACGCCCCAATCTCTAATTACAAAGCAGCATCGGGCCGTCTTCACTTCCCTCCTGAGTGCATCTCCAACTGTTACCTCCTCCAACATGGACTCTTTACTCAGACTGATCACTTTCTCTAACTTGTTTGGAATAAAATGCTCGTTAAACATGAATAAACTGGCTGAAAAGCTCTAGATGTGTAGTTTGAGAATGAATGATGAAAGCAACATGTGAGACAACTGTAGTGCCCAGACTTTATAAAGAAGCTATTATTCACCAGCACTCCAGAGGTCACAATATGATTATACAGAATGAGTAATGAATCAGATAGGCACAAACAAACCTTCAGTGTCAAGTCAAACAAAACCATCCAAAAGGGCCGTTGTACATCATAAAGATGATGGTTGGTTAAAGCAGGTCCTGTATATATCAAGTATAAGTAATAAGTTACTCATGAACTTTGAATGTCACTTTTGCAAAACTGTCATTGATTGCATGAAAAGTTCAGATTAAAGATAAGTTTTTGAATCAAACTGCTTTCTACACTCTTAAAACTTTGAATGCCACTTGAAAAAAAAAAGTGTTTATTGTAACACCACAGCCAACAGATTAGGAATACTGTAGTTCTGGCAGTTTAGTCAGTCAACGCAAACAGCATCACTTTAGTTCACCTAAATCAGAGGGGAAATACTTCACAAAACACAACAAGATAATACGCATGAACAAACGCAGTGTTCACTGACAAACATGTGAATAAATGCAGCAGGCAACAGACAGGAGTCCCAGAGATGTTCGGATGTCCACAACGTCAGACAGACATCAGGCAACTATCACAGCTAAGACGTTCTGATGTCAAGCTACATGCGTTATGGCAGATTTGTGAGTTCACAGTTGATCAAATGTGTCGTCTAAAAATACAACTCTTCACAAAAGTAAAGATTCTAACAAAGGGTGAGATACATCTTCATTCCTGTAAAAAATGAGAAGCCAACATGGTGTCTTCTGTGTTGGAGCGACGCCGTGGAGTCGTGTCTATGGGAAATGGGAGCTCGGCGAATGCAACATGGAAGAATCCCCTCTGTTGTCGAGCTCGTTCTGCAGCCTGGTGAGGTTCGACAGCTCCTCCAGCTCCTGAAACTGTCTGTCAGTCTTGTGGCTGACCAAGGAACGGTAGAAATGCACCGCAAAGACGATGAAGATTAAACCAAAAGGCACCATGATGGAGGTGGAGGTGATAGCAGCAGCCACACCAGATGAAATGGTGTTATTGCTGGATTTGAGGGGCTTTACTGGCAGAAACTTCACCCAGCAGAGTAGGACCACCTCAGCGAGGAAGAGCAAAGTACCGATGACCGTAGAAAAAGCCCACGCCAGCTCTATGTGCCGGTGCATCCGCTCATGTGGAGACTCCTTCACCGAGTTGAGGTTGTGGACGTTGCTGACGGCCTCTATGTTGGGCAGGATGCAGGTGCTGACCATCAGAGCAAACAGGTGGACGGCCACCAGCACCGTGGTGCAGGCGCTGAAGGCAATGAGCAGGGCGGGGGGGTACGGGTAGCTGTTGTCCAGCTGCACTTCTACCATGGCCACCTGGGAAGGAAACAGGAAGCACAAGTTTACACAAGTCAGGGTTGTCACGTGACGGACGAGTCGACCGAAGACCGCCAGCAGGATCAGGAGCGATGTTACCATAGCAAACCCCGACAACAGCGCGGATGTCCGGCTGGACGCCTTCAGCTTGGCTCGGCTCAGGTACAGCTTCCTCCAGGACAGCGCCTGCAGAGAGTGCTCGTTCAGACTCATGTCGCTCAACAAACACGCACGAGCAGCTCCGCTGGTTGCTACTGCGGCGGGACAGCACGAGGAGCAGGGCCGACCGGCGACGCGGAAAGACGGTTGAAGCTCGCCAGCTGACGGACTGCGGAAGCTGTTTCCACCAGCAGCCTGCAGCGTGTTGTGCCGCCTGCACCTTACATTACCCAGAAGCCCGCGCGCTCTGAGGGAACATCCGCTCCCGAGCTCCTAACCCGAGCTCCTAACCTCCTAACCTCCTAACCCTAGCCTCCTAACCTCCTAACCCTATCTGCTGTAATTAACCGGTCAACGGGTGGAAAGAGGGCGAAAACCGCTTTCTAACTCCAGCTGTTGAACGGGAACCAGCCCACGTGACCCACTCATCTTATTGAACGTAGTTACTTTAAAAATGGAAGAAGAAGAAGAACTGATATACTCGCTTCTAAAACAATGTGCTAACTATTTGAGAATTAATAATTAATTCGTCATCTGTTTTTCTACGACAAACAAACAGCGACTCGCGACAACGACTCCGTAAATCGGTTGAAAAGCGCCGACATGTCGTGACGTGACGTCACCGACAATGTTTTGGTTCCTGGCGGTGACGTAATACACAAAAACATGGTTCCCTTGTTTTGAACCTGCAAAGCGTGCTAAGTGCTTCTTTAAACTTCGCTCCGCACGAAGATGCTTCTCCGCCACTGACGGACTGAAACCATCCGGACGAGACGATGGCGCAGGCCGCGGAAACGTGCGCAGAGTCCGGACGCAAACTGGTGCGGAACATCCGCGGTGTTAGCTTCTGATCGAGCTAATTAGTTAGCTAAGCTAACGTTTGAAGCTGTTCAAGTTTCAGGCAACGAAACTATAACTTATAACTTATTTTACATCTGTAATAATTCACGGCGGTTAAAACGAAATAAATGAATATAATCCTCGTTGTAGAACATCATACCAACAGCTGCATCCCCGGGATAAGTGTTATTAATGGTTATCAGAGGAAAACGGTGCTACCATGGTAACGGGACGGTTACTACCGAAACCGGAATCCGGTTTGGAAGTTAGACATGAAGCGTGTTCGGTGCAGAGACAGGTGGCCTGACGGAGGTTTGTGAATGTGGTTGCAGCGCTCCATCTGCCGGAGGATGTACGACGAGGACGACGACCTGTCGGACGCGGAGGAGATCGCCAACATCCGCGGCTTCAGCGTGGAGGAGAAGCTGCTCAGCGACCGCTACAGCGCGGACTTCGTCCACTTAATGGAGGGGAAAGGTACCGGGACACCGGGACACCGGGACACCGGGCATGGCATGCTGGTTTGGGGTCAGCTGTTGTTACAGCTATCATTTTATAGTTTTGCACTTCCAACGTCCTCAAACATCCGCTTCTGTGTTGCAGACTTCACTTATGAATACGTGCAGAGAGAAGCTCTCCGCATCCCGCTCATCTTCAAGGGCAAAGATGAGCTGGGGATCAGGTGAGACTCCTTTCTGTCAATACACCGTTATTAACAATAATCTGGGACTGCTCTCATGTATTTGTTGCACATTTATTTTTAACACATAACAAATGAAGCCCTCTCTTCCATTACACAGGATGCCTGATCCAGAGTTCACAGTGAGTGAAATTAAAGGATTAGTTGGTAAGTGGAAAGCTACGAACACACTCACGTATATTTACCAATGTAGACGTGTTAACTAACCCTAACCCTAACTAACCCTAACCTAACCTAACCTACCCTAACCCAAACCCTAACCTAACCCTAACCTAACCTAACCCTAACCTACCCTAACCTAACCTACCCTAACCTAACCTAACCTAACCTAACCTACCCTAACCTAACCTACCCTAACCTAACCTAACCCTAACCTACCCTAGCCTAACCTACCCTACCCTAACCTAACCTAACCTAACCTAACCTACCCTAACCCAAACCCTAACCCAAACCCTAACCTAACCCTAACCTAACCTAACCCTAACCTACCCTAACCCTAACCTACCCTAACCTAACCTAACCTAACCTAACCTAACCTAACCTAACCCTAACCTACCCTACCCTAACCTAACCTACCCTAACCTAACCTAACCTAACCCAGTAGAGAGGCTGGAGTCACCTCACTGACGGGAATCAGCCCCTAAAAGTGTCCTGAAGTCAGATATTTACCACCACATCAGTTTATGGAAGGAAAGTGGTGCAAAGAAAACGGCCATAACGATGAGATAATGACTTTAAAAATGTACTCTCAACTTAAACTGTGAGTTTTGGCCAACATGGGAAAGAACCATGTTTTTATATTTTATATTTACATTTTATAGTTTTTACTGCTATTTTACTGCTATTTTATTGCTTTTCTATTGTTCTATTACTATCTGTTGCTTCTGTATGCTGCTGTAGCGAAAAAAATGTCCCCTCGGGGATTAATAAAGTAACTACCTAACCTACCCTAACCCTAACCTAACCTAACCTAACCCTAACCCAACCCAACCCAACCTAACCCAACCCAACCTAACCTAACCTAACCCAACCTAACCTAACCTACCCTAACCTACCCTAACCCAACCTAACCTAACCTACCCTAACCTACCCTAACCCTAACCCTAACCTAACCTAACCTAACCCTAACCTAACCTAACCTAACCCAAACCCAAACCCTAACCCTAACCCAACCTAACCTAACCCAACCTAACCCTAACCCTAACCCAACCCAACCCAACCTAACCCAACCCAACCCAACCCAACCTAACCCAACCTAACCTAACCTACCCTAACCTACCCTAACCTAACCTAACCTAACCTAACCTAACCTAACCTAACCTAACCTTATCTGAAGGTTGAGGAAGGAATCGTGCGAACATCAGAGAAGCTGATGTTTTGTGTGTAACATGCAGCAGAGCAGCAAAACTACTACTGTCAAAAAGTAAACATCAAAACATGGCCAACATTTACAAAAAGTCCAAAAGTTCCAGTCACACTTTTGTCTAAATTCTGTAGAAAAATCATTTCTATTTTATTTTCCTGCTGTTTATTTTCCTGCTGTTTAATCAGTAAACTCTTCCTTTAGTTGGGTCTTTGTTATGGAGGCTGTGGGGGTGCAGCCATCTTGCTCATATTGTTGGGGGTCCCATGTAATCTGGTAACAACACCTTTCCATCTATTGTCTTGCACTACCAAATATTATTGCTATTATTCACAAAATATGATATAATTTTCTGTTTGCAGTTGTTTTCTAAGGCCCTAAAATACAACTATGACAAGTGAAGCGTGAGAGCAGAGCAGGATTGGGGTGTAGTTGCCCCATCTAGTGGTGAACATTGGGAATAACATGTATTTTACAGCTACTGCTGTTATCCATAATAACATTTGTTTTCTATTTGTAAATGTGACGAACTGCATATAAGCTCACAGACGTGTTACGTGTGACTGAGCTCGGAAGCGCTGCTTCACCTCCACGTGTGTTTTGTCTGTTTCTGGCAGGCAGCCGTCGCTCGGTGGACGTTATGGACGTCAGCACTCAGAAAGGCTCCGAGATGAGCATGGCTCAGTTTGTCCGTTATTATGAGACGCCAGAGGAAGAGCGGGACAAACTCTTCAATGTCATCAGCTTAGAGTTCAGTCACACGAAGCTGGAGAACCTGATCAAGCGGCCCACGGTGGTAATGTACCCGACACTCCCTCATGTGTTATGGAAGGTTGGATAGAGGTCACAAATCTAGGACCACATTCAAAGAAGGGATGACAGATGGTTGAATGTGCCGTTGTGGCTCTGACAGGTGGATCAGGTGGACTGGGTGGACAACATGTGGCCTCCTGATCTGAAACAAAGCCAAACTGAAGCCTCCAACGTCATCTCAGAGATGAAGTACCCCAAAGTGCAACGGTACGACTCTGTTCCTGTTGTCTTATTCAGTCTGTTTGAAGAATGAATTATGTGTCACGCAACAATACAGTAAATGGAGAAAATATCTGCTTCCTTGGCAGTAAATAGGACCTGTCCTCCATCGCTGCATCACAGTAGAGCACTGCAGGCTCTCACCTCCTCTACCTGCTCCTGATTGTTGCTAGGCAACAGAACTCTGTTCTGCACAGAGGAGGATGCTTTCTAACAGCTGTGATGTGACCGCACACACACCGCTCAGCCAATCACCTGAAGAAGAATCTAAATGAATCCAAACCATCGAGCCCTTCCTTTGAACCTTAGAGGCTCATGTTTTGTGCCCAGCGGACCTCCAGCAGTGTTCGGAGAGCTTCGGTGGTTGCTGATTAAAAACAAAAGATTACTTTTTACTGAAATCCAGTAACGAATCATTGCTGCCATGATTTCAGCCAGAACTTATAGAAGCAATGTTTTAGTTCACTGTCACCACTAGAGGGTGGTAGAGCTGTTTTCACTCCTTACAGACACGCAAACCAATTGAGTTGTTCACAAATCGCTCACTTTATTGAACATTTATGAATTATGGATGACCTTTCACGTGACAATGAGGCACTTTTTAGATTATAACACAGATTCCAATATGAAACAGTCCAAAATGATGTCAGTGATGATTTTTTAAATTCATCTGGCACAGTTGTGATCCAAGCTAACTTGTTTTTATTGGTGAAAGTGTCACATCATCTGTCAGTGAGATTCACAGCAGAACTGCTCTGTTTACATCTCACTGCTGATTCTCTCTGCTCCCGTCCAGCCTAATCAGCAAATAATGAATGTTTCAGGGGGTCAATCACTCCTTCATTCATTTCCAGAGGAGAGACATCCTATTGTGGATCATTTTCTCTGCTGTAGTGCCCCTGTGAGCTTCCTTTTCTTTTTCTCAGTAAAATAAAACTGGGGTTCCTTTTGCGATATTTCTATGGATATCAGTGTACCTACTTACCAGCACCTTGCCTCTTTGGAAATGTTATTTCTGTTTTAGGTATTGCCTGATGAGTGTAAAGGGTTGCTACACAGACTTCCACATCGATTTTGGGGGAACTTCAGTTTGGTATCATGTATTCAAGGGACAGAAAGTAAGTTAATTCTAGTCTCTTATAACGCATCTGATATTTTGTGCCATAAAGCTTCATTTAGTAGTATATTTATTAGACATCGGGATAGAAAAGAAGAAAGTATGTAAAATATTTGTAAAAGCCTTAAATGTTGTGGGCAGTTTTTAGAGTCAATTTGACCTTACTTGGCCACGCCTGTACGGGATGACCTCTAAATAGAGAGTACTTCTTCTCCGCAGGTGTTCTGGCTTGTGCCTCCAACACCCCATAACCTTGCTCTGTATGAGGACTGGGTCCTGTCAGGCAAGCAGAGCGATATCTTCCTGGGAGACCGGGCGGACGGATGCCAGAGAGTGGAGCTTAAACAGGGATACACCTTCTTCATCCCATCTGGTGGGTTGGCATGGTTGTTTTAAAGTAGCCAGCAGGAATAGATCAGCTACCTCTTGAATGAACGGGAAGGCTCGGCTTTATCTGGACCCGTATGCAGAGTAGGAGTTTGCATGAATCCTCTCTTTGTTCTTCATCTCTTTATAAATGTGGTTTTGTGATTTAGGGTGGATTCATGCTGTCTACACTCCTGTGGACACTCTGGTGTTCGGAGGCAACATCCTGCACAGCTTTAACATTCCTATGCAGCTTACCATCCATGAGATTGAGAACAGGACTAAGGTAGGAGTTCCCCGATGTGTGGCTGAACTCTGACCTGCACAACAGCTCAGTAAACTCTACGTGGTATAAATGAACCAGGGGACGGCGAAGAGTTCACCTGCAAGAGAAAGGAGAGAGATAAGGGGAAAAAAGTCCGCACAAAATATGACAACATTTACAAATGTATAGTAAAGTATGACATCAGCAAAATGTGCTGAAGCCCATAATCAACATGTATATTGTAAACATTCTTTTCAAATGAAAAAAAAAAAAAAAAAAAAAAAAAAAAAAAAATCCATTTTAATATCAAGCGATTCAGTTTTAAAGACGTTATTAGTGTTGTGTATTTGGTGGTATTTGGTCCACTCAAATTTTTGGAAAAATCGACTTCTTCAACTTTTGTAGGATTTTCTTTTAGGTTTTATTTGTGTGGTGCATTAACTTCTGCTTTTGTTCCAGAAGAATAATCATCAAATCGGTTTAGATTCTAGTTTGTGTGCATTTGAGAGGATAGTAGTGACGCAGTAGTAGCACAACATATTTTTATAAGTAGTAATCTCTTTACCCACACTGCTGTCAGAAATATGTTTCCTGTCTGTAGTCTGTATAACACAAATGTGTGTGTAAAAACACAGTCTGAAATTTGGTGAATGAAAGAAGGTGTGTAAAGAAATCAAAACTCTAACACACTCTTAGTAAGAAAGTTTGTCTGTTTTTATGAAATTATATTACAAAAGTAAAAATGCACAGAAGCATGTAGATATAAATATATTGATCTCGTCTTCAGGTTCATTCCAAATTCCGTTTCCCCTTCTACTGTGAGATGTGCTGGTACGTCCTGGAGAGATACCTACACTGCCTGACCAAACGCTCCTACCTTTCTCCAGAGGTCCGTAAAGAGCCCGCGGGTGAGTGAGATCAAGTCTTGGATATAAGGGTGGGCGATATGACCCATATTTCAGGGTATTTTTTGTGTTAACTTGATGCTATGACAAAATACGGACATTTTTTGATCATTCATTTCAAGATGCCACAATTACAACAAATACAGTTATTATAGTTTCATATTTTAGTATAAAAAGAAAAGTTTGCCTTCAGATATTCAGACAAACTTCTTCAGTTTGCAAACAACAGTAACTCAGAGGGAGAGCAAGGTTTTGTGAAATATAGCTGCTTTCAGCCACATGTAACACACGTCATGCCGTTATGCTGCATAACAGGATGACATAAATCTGAATATTGCCATTATCACAATATCATTTTTTGATCATTAGAAATTATACCAATATTATTGTGAATGATACAATAGGGCACACGCCTAATGGATACTGTTAAAATTGGGTCCTGCAGTTGTACATAGCTCTTCTCCTAATAAGTCTGTGATTAGATGTTAAAACTGAATAATATCTGTGCTCTCCATTCGACCTGCTGTATTCTGAAAGCAACACTTTCAACACACATATTTCTAAATCAGGGACGGAGGATTCTGTGTGGGATTATTAGCTTTAAATCAACGAATTAAGACGGTAAAGTGTATGTCATTAAGATTAGATTTAAACGTTTGGGGTACTAACTGGGGAGGTGACTGTGCCCTTCAATAGTGAGTCATTTTTGCAGATTTTTGGGAAAGGATATATGAAGAAAAAACGCTTTGAAGTGAAACTAAAGAGCCTCTAACTCTTGTAGCTATAAATGTGCAGCCTCATCCCTCCCAGGTGCTGCTAAAGTTATTACAAATCATTTTTGCTCCCAATTATTGGACATTCACAAAAAGGGGTATTATAGGTTACCTGCTTTTGTCCTTTCAGACTATGAGACAAAGGGGAAGACAGAGAGCCCCTCCTCTGACTCCAGGAGCCAGGACATCAACGAGGACTCATGTGGGACTCAAATCAGGGATTACCAAGGTGAAAAACCAGAGAGAGCTGCTCAGGATGGTCCCGGCTCTCCCGACAATGGGAAGGGCCAGCACCTCAAAGCTGTTTTATCTGTTGACTCGGAGGACAGCTGTAATCCCGGCTCCACCTCTCTAGATTTTCCCAAAACTCCGTCCGACTCACCGGCCTCAGAGCCTCAAAATAAATGGACTCATCTGACAGAGTTTGAGCTCAACGGACTCAGGACACTGGTGGAGAAGCTGGAGTCACTCCCTGAAAATAAGAAGTGTGTTCCTGTTGGAATAGAGAACCCACAGGCCCTGCTGGAGGACGTGAAGGTAACAAACAAAAGACATGATGTTTTCATGCACACATCACATCACTTAAGAGACACGACACAGTTGTGTTTGACTTTTTGTTGTGTCTGTCAAGGTTGTCTTAAAGGAACATGCAGATGACGACCCCAAATTAGCAATTACGGGAGTTCCTGTGGTATCCTGGCCTAAGAAAACTATAAAGGTAAGAATATTTCATCTGCACTGTGACACTTTATAATTGGTTTTGCACCAAATATAATTTGGAGTCTTCACATGAAGTTGTTGAACACTTGAGAAAAACAAAATCAGATTTGATGCACCTGCTGCTTGACTTATGATGCTAAACATTACTGCGCTCTCATCTGAAAGGTTTGCTTTGGGAAATTTCCTTTGTACTGTTAAAATATCAGCTGGCTATTAAGTGCTTTTTGTTTCAGTGGATAAATAATGCATATTAAAGGAGCAGTATGTAGGATTTAGTGGCATCTAGTGGTGAGGTGGCATATACAAGCAATAAACACCCCCGGCCTCGCCTTCGAAGTGTGTAAGAAGCTTTACGAGGGCAGTGAAAGATGCCTCAGTGGCTCTGTGAGGTCCGTGTTGGGTTTGTCCCTTCTGGGCTACAGTAGAAACATGCAGATGGACCATGGTGATGAAAAGGGACCTGCTCCCTGTGTAGACATGAAGAGCTCATTCTACGGAAAACACAACGATTCTCATAGTTTCAGGTGATTATACACTAATGTAAACATAATTATGAATATTATATTTCATTTCAACCTATAGAACACCTCTAATCGTACAAACTGAACCTTTAAGCAGAGATTTTTTTTACACTATAACATTGCATCGATATATTTTCACTGTGGGACCGACAAGCATATTATATGAGTGTATTGTCATTAGAGTGCTGCAGTTGTTTGAAACCCTGCTAGCTTGACCCAGTTTATTTTTCATTGATCTGTATTTTAATGAAACTGGCAGTGTGTACTTTCTATATTCTACTTGTATGAGACATTTTTCCAAAATGAGAAGCTTTTTCTGTTCTCTGGGTTTTTATCTTCTTTCTTGTTCTCCTTCCTGTCATTCTTCTTCCCTCTCGTGTTCCAACACTCGCTGCTCTTTTTCCCTCCAGCAAGAGATCTACTTATTTGCATAATTTTGACTTAACAGGCTGCAGTATTACCTAATGAAGTAAATAATTAGGTTTTTTTTCACATACATTTTTTGTTCCTCTTCATACACATGCTTCTACGTACTATATTTTGTTCCCTTTAACGTTATTTACATCTCACCATTTCTGGTTGTTGGATTGCTCGGGCTCAGATCAGTGCCACATTTTACATGAAGTGGAAGAATTGTTTACAGGGATCGATAAATATTGTGTTTGTGATGCTGCTCATCAGAATGGAGAAAAATTCCAATCATATTTTACCGTTGTTGCAGATGTTCATTAGTTTAGAGCCACTTTGAGAGAGTTTGCCTTTTGGGCATCGGTATGCTGTACAAAGTACCTCCTTTGATATGTAGTCCATGTGAAACTGTGATATAGAAAGACTGTAAAATAGTGGCAGGCTGGAAGTGCCTTTGATGTTAGTGTCATTTACCCGATGATTTCTCGAAGCCTTAAAGTGGAGCGGCGGCTGTGAGAGCGTCAGACTCGAGGATTTTACATTCACCTGCAAATAGAGAAAGAAAAAAGATTTTTTTTTTTACTTGCATTGTATTATTAAACAAAAAAAACAGAGCATGTAAAATGTGAAGAAATGTGCTTGGACAGCCAGAGCTAATGAGCTAAAATGTACATTTAAATTAGTAAAATGTGCCACATCAGACTCTATTTCAGTTCACTGAATCGGTCTATTATATTTACAATGTCTCTTCATTTTCTGTTAACAATTAATTGAGCAAACAAACACATGAACTATGTACAAGAAAGAGGCCTGTGCTTTACAATTGTAATTGTAGTTCCTACTGCTCTCCTGACCCCCCCCCCCCCCCCCCCCCCCCCCCCCCCCCCCCCCCCCCCCCCCCTCCAGAGACCAGCTGCTGGTTGGGGCCTCTTTGTGTTTGCCTTTAGTAATGAGATGCCATCTGGCTCTATTGGCTGTGCAGATCCTCTCTCCTCTCCCTCTGATACTCATTATGAATATGAAAACACCTTTTCTGCATTTCCTCTCCTCATTGGACGGAGGCCGACACCCCCCAGCGCATATTCTGATGCACAACGGCCTCCCATTGGCTGCGCGCCTCCTCTTTCTCGGAGCCGATCCATATTAATGAGGCAGGCTTGTGTGTGTTTCTTACATCTGCTTATGGTATTGTGGAGCTGTGGAGCAGGAGGGAGGGCTGTCGGCCTGACAGCAGTAGCAGGAGTAGAAGGAGGAGGAGACTGCAGCCATGTCAGTTTGCCGTGAGCTGGACGGGCTCTGAAAAAGCAGCCATGGCCATGTCGTTGAGCGCTGATGATGAGGACTACGACTCAGACTCTGAGCAGGTTAGCACCCTGAAGCCCTGCAGCAGGCGTAGCGAGGCCGCCGGAGGAATGCTGGTGTCAGACAGAGCAGTGTGCAGCGAGCAAATGGAGCTACCTGGAGACAAAAGCATTGATTCACTCTCCCCTCTGTGTTGGGCTTTGGGTTTTGCCTTTGTGCCTTTTTTTAATATAGGTTTGCTGATTTTGTGCATGTGTGTGTGCATGCTTGTGTTTTTATCAGGTGAAGCTAGCATTAGTAGAAGGCTGTGTTTATATAGTCCAGACCTTCAGGGTTGCTATTGGTTGTTTCAGGATGCAGGAGATGAATCTTTCATGGTGTGATTGTAAAAGTATCGAATGCAGGTTTAATACATGTAATAGTTAAACAAAGAAAGGTTGTGTATTAATGAAAAAGCAGTGATTGGGACGTTGTTTGCTATAAATGTCAGGTGCATCGACTAAGAAATGTATTTTGTTCATTTAAACCTTTCACCTACTACAGGCTTGACTCTGAACCACACCCCCCTCACGTTAAGTCTGTGGCTGCATCTGGATTTAAACAAAACACTGATTGCCGATGAATGAGTCCATCTTTCTCTACTCCCGTACATAATAGAACATTTTTCAAGTTTTCATGTTAACACACCTGTTCCAGGAAGTTTGTAACTATTGGAGCGTCAGTGAAATGTGCTCATCAGGCTGGAGAACTGGAGAGACGTCAGCGAGTCCAGTTCAGCATCCTGAACAACCTGAACAACTCCTCAATTCATTTACAAGCAGAATATCTGCCTGTGCAGCGCCAACCCCCCCACAGCACACAGGTTTCACTACAGTTGGTGTGTAACACTGATAGCGGTCTCTTCACGTCCGTGGAGACTTTAAATACAACAGTGTCGTGTGTTTTGCTGATTTTGAACGTCTTATTGTTTCTGCAGTCTCAGTGTTTAATGTGATGAAGAGGATATCCTCAGTAGATCAGAGCACTTCCCATGAATGAAGCTTCTCATTATGTTTCCCAGCTGAATGAGCTTGTTGTCACCTGTTGTTTCTGTACGTAGAAGATCAGTTCATATCGTATCTGCTGTAACGAGGTACACAAACGCTTCTTCAGAAACGTACTGCTGAGGGTCAAGATATCTTAAAGAGCATTACAACAAACACTTGTACCTGAGACAGGTGGCAGTTACTGAGATTGACAGGCAGCTGGTTGTCTTTGGTCATGCTGTCATTTAATTGTGCGCGTCAGAGGGATATCTGCTTCACAGATCAGCTGCTGAGCAGACAGCGGAGGGTTAACGGGGTTTTAGGAGACGATATGGACAGCAATCTGAAATCTTTTTCCTTTACTTTGTAATAATAAGATTGTGTTATTTTCATTTGCCTCCCACACCTGTAGTTCAAGTTACAGGTGTAAACAAACATGAATAAACCCAGTAAACACTGTTACCTGTTGTCTCAGGTGATCTGACATCAATCAGAACTTCTACTTGTCGTCTGACACTCACCTGCCTGAAGCTGGCTTACAGATCACGATGTGTTTGCTACAGGACTGAGTTTCCTTTGGTGTCGTTTCAGTGTTCCTCCTCTTGTTAATCCCCAGAACACCCCAGAACCGTGGAGAGCAGGCTGCACATGCCCTGCCCCCCTCTACCCCTCCATCTCCCTCTAATCCTGTCTGCTAACCACATATCTGACTGCCTGTGTCAGTCTATTTTGTGGCTATTGTTAGAATAAATTACAATAATATGCTGAAGATTGAGGCTGCTTACTCTTTCTGTTAGAGGGTCTCATTACAGTTCTTATTGGTTAAAGTGTGTGTGTCATAGACAGTCTGTTAGGGAATGGGATGTGGCTGTTGCTATGCTGACACTAGGAAAATCTGCACTGCCGATGTAACTAAAGAAATCCGATCTTCATTTCCAAGAGCTGCAGTGTTTGGTACTCCTTGTTCTTCTTTTATTTTTTTCCCTCATCTCATACGCGGCCACTTATTTTCTCCCATGGAACCGTTGGCAGCATTTTGACATGTGGTTATCATGTTAAAAAGACATAGTTGGTTTGTGAGCCTGAGAAGAAGGACAGTGTATAACACCAGAGGAGGAATGATGCTGATCTCTCCGTCGTTGCCCCCTTCTATCAAATAGAGCACATTTAATAATGTGTCCTGCTCTAAATCCGTCTGTAACAGAATAATGGCTGCCAGTGATCCATGTGTGAAACGGTGCCATAAGTGCAGCTTCTCTTTGAAGTAGAAACATGCAAGCAAGTGAGGTGCTAAATTTGGAAGACGCCTCCAGGGACATTTTTGATGTGTTTGTTTTCTCTTTTGTTTTGTGCTTTAACAGCCACGAATAATGTGTTTACACACAGCATGTTCTGATCAGGTCTGTGTATGAAAATATGGATGAATGTTGTTTTCTTTTTTTGCATTTGTCTGCGTTTGAAACTATTGACCCAGAGACAGAAGAGTAAAGAAAGGCTCAGCAGTACCACATACATCCACCATGACTCTCTCTCCGGCTCAATTTAATACAATATTTTCATTTTTTTTCTTATTACATAACATGATTGTAAGTGCTTCTAATGGGCCATAGCACCATTATTAAATGAAATGCAGTGTAGGTAAGAGCATTAGATTGCAGAGCTTCATGCCTTCCCTTTACTTCTTATCAAAATTATAATATACTGAAAATGTGTTGTGGTTTATGTTTCATCTTAGTAAGGATTTTGAAGTATCTTCAATCCAACTTGTTTTTTGTGAAAGCCAAGAATAACCGGCTGTGTGCCTTTGACATCCTTAATAAAAGATTTGCACGGCATCTCTTTATTAATGTACTTCTACTTCCCTTGTCTGCTTCTTGCATACTTAGTATGTAGATGCATAATATTGATAAATATTCCAAAAACATTTGTCCTTTGCCAACAAACTAACTCATCTGACCTTCCAATGGCTATTTGTGTAATATTTGTGGGCTTTTAGTTTTTCAACTCCTCTTCCACTGTGTGCTCTTCATCCTTCCAGCCGCGGCCTCCCAACCGGCCCAAACCTAAGATGGCAGCATCTCCTGCATCAGCAGTCAAGCTGTCGGCCAGCCGGGGAACATCCGGCGCCCGGCGGAGGAGGACGCGCTGTCGGAAGTGCGAGGCGTGTCTGCGGACGGAGTGTGGAGAGTGCCACTTTTGTAAAGACATGAAGAAGTTTGGCGGGCCGGGCCGAATGAAACAGTCCTGCATCATGAGACAGTGCATTGCTGTAAGTACTTCATGTTCGGAGTGGATTTTCTGAAACAGGCTTAATGGATTTTTTTTTATCTGCTAACAGATGAGAACATTTTTAGCAGTTTCTTAGCTGCCCATTAAATAATTAAGTACACTCAGTGGGTGATGAGCTTAGCTTAGCATGAAGACTGGAAACGGGTGGAAACAGCTAGCCTCTATCCAGAGGTTAAAAACGGAACCTCTGAAGTTCCCTAATTAACACATTTGATGTTGTTAAAGGATTTTCAGGTAATTCTCTGGTGTCTTGACGTCACTGTGAGGTTGCCAAGCAGCCAGTAAAGATCTGCACATGGCCAGGAAATAGTTTAAGCATTTAACCCCTTGTAAAACCACAACTTGTTGTTTGACATGTAGGTGTCTGTACAGATCAAACAGACACAATATAAAGCATTAGTCAGTGAGGTTTGAAGGTACTTTGTGTAACAGAAAGAAAGAGCCTAAAGAGCGAGGATGGCTGTTTCCTGTATTTATTGTTAGCTAACATCATTTCTTGGCTCTGGCTTCATATTTTGCAGACAGACATGTTGTGTTAGTCTTCCCAAAATCTCAAACTATTCCTTTCATGATTCCTTAATAAATCTGGCTTTCCTTTGATCTAGAATCCTTAATTTGGGATACGTCCATGTGGTGGTGAAGTAGTTGCTTGTGTTCAACGTGGTTAGAAGAGCATTACAAGGTGACGCTGTTATTTACAATTTGTTGTAGCGGTGACACAAGTAATACTAATAATGTAAGTAGTAGAAGCCGCAGATGTTTTCGCTGTTGCAGTCGTAGTCACATGGAGCAACGAGAGAGTGACACAGGCTGCGTAATGTTTCAGCACCACGGACAGAGACATGCTGAGAAACTTGGTTTGATTGTTTCTGCATTATAAACGATGAGAGCAGCTCAGTTTTGATATTTGACCTTTACGGACGAGACAACCACAGTGTTTTGGCATTCGTCCTAATATCCCACTCTTGTGGTCTTGAGCTCTTTAGCAGCTGCATCTCACTTTTAAGATATGCAAATAAGCTCACTCACCCTTGATGTTCACTTACCCTGATTCAGTTTCAGTACTCAGAGCTACGGATGTCCCAACGTTCATCAGTCTGCTGTCCAAACCAGCCCGTTTGTTGTGCAAACTGCCTGCAAGCAACAAACAAGTTGGTAGTTTAATTTATGACGCACTGAATACATAGTGAATATGATCAAATTCAAATCAAATCAAATGTTTAATATAAATTATTGATGCAGATGAACTACAAGGTTTTCAGAACAAGAATGATTGAAGCAGTTAAAGAAAACAGGAACAAAATATGGTTTATTCTGCTGTTCAGTGTGATTATGAAGCAGAATTAAGTAAATCCACTGATTCTGAGGCTCCGTGTCATCAGCATCATCATTTGGATTTTATATTTTCTAGTTTCTTAGTTGACTCGTGTGGTTAGGCTTATACCAGCCACAGCAGTGAACTGTTCCAAATCTGTTTTGCTTCACCTTTCTGAAACATTAGTTCAGTATACAAATCCACAGGAAGTGTAAAAAAAAAAACACTGCACATAACTGACTTCAAATGGAAATATTGTAATGGACAGAATTGGGCAGAAGAGTGGGTTAACTTTTGTTTCCAAAAAGGACTTCTCTAAAAGAGGGTGGTGATTTGATGCAGCAGCTTCATTGTCGGCTCCGTGTTTCCTCCCTCCAGCCGGTGCTGCCGCACACAGCAGTCTGTCTGGTCTGTGGAGAAGCCGGGAAGGAGGACACGGTGGAGGACGAGGACGAGAAGTTTAACCTCATGCTAATGGAGTGCTCAATCTGCAATGAGATTGTCCACCCTAACTGTCTCAAGGTAAATTCCTCAGTATCAATATGTATTCATATTTATTAATATTGCCACCATAAACAATGTTCTTAGACAAACACTGTTTAATAATCCTCCTTTTGTTCAGGTGAAAGACTCCAATGGAGTCGTCAATGATGAGTTGCCAAACTGCTGGGAGTGCCCAAAGTGTAACCATGCAGGGAAAACAGGGAAAGTAAGCATCAGTATGGACTTTATTCTGCATGTATCCGAATGAGGAATTTAGGAAACGGCTAACTTTATCTAAAGATATCAGAACCAGAGAAATAAAGTTGTGCTCTCTTTTTTTCTAACCTTTTGGCCTCAAAGCAAAAAAGGGGGCCAGGGTTTAAGTATGCGTCAAACCTTCCTGGCTCGCTACTGAAAGAACCGCGGCTGAACCGGGATTCAAAAGAGGAGGCTGACCCGCCCGCGGTGGCTCCAACCGCCGTCAGCGCCTTGAACCCCTCAGCTGCTGTGAAGAGAAAGGCAGAGCGGGACGTAAACTCCAAGAGGAACGATGAGGAGCCTCCAAAGAAACGTCCCTCCTTGCTGTCTCTGGATGGGGGGTCCCGACCGAGACTTGAGGACAATCCGCTGAGGAAGAAGAGGAAACTTTTTGACACCAATGACGAACCGGTCATTTTGAAAAAGAAGGTGCGACACGAATCTCTTTGTAACTTGGTCAGTTGTACTGAACGTCACACAAGGCATAAATATTCTCTGATGTATTTTAGGTGTGTTTCCTAAATTTTCAAGATACTTTTGAAAACTTAAAATCAAAGAATACTTTCAATCATTTTGTGGTTATTGTGAATATTGCAAAGGAGGAAGATAAAGAAAACTGAGAACAGAAGAAGTGAACCATGAAAATAGGCAAATTCTTTGGAGAACAGCTTCTTTGAGTTTGAGTTGAGAGTCTGCTTATTATGCAGAAGGAGTTTCTTTGATTAATTTGTTAATATTTTTAGATTTTTAATTAAAAACTTTATTATATTTGAAATATGTCAGGATTTTTTAAATGTTGTGTTCCCTAAATTCTCTTTAGAATAGAATATACAGGGAAAAAAATATGCTAAAATCTAATTTATTATTATTAACCCTAACCCCTGATAATTCTGACTGCTTTAAAAAAAAAAAAAAATTCTGTTCCTTCTATTCTTTCTTAGAAAAAGCTTTCCAAAGTGGATGATCCATTTAGTTCAAAGCTGTTGCGGCAAATTAAGACAGAGAACGATCACGGTGATGAAGAAGACGAGCAGGAGGATCACGAAGAAGATGGATTGTCTTTGGACAGGATGCATCTAAAGGAGAAAAATGAGTATGATGACGATGACCAAGAAGAAGATGCAGAGGAAGAGGAGGTGGGAACAAAGGAGAGAGACAGTCCTGCAGAGGACAGAGCTAAAGCCTTGTTAAGTCCACTGCTGAGAACATCCACGGCCAGAGAGAGTGACCAATCCTCCACCACGTCTCCCAGAGCCGGACCGAGCAGCGAGTCCGGAGACGCCCAGGAGAGGAGCTCTGCTCAGCTTAAAGCCCGCCATCAGCGCCGACGTCTTCCCAACAAAGAGATGAGCAAAGACTTTAACCAGGACATTCCCAAGACAGAGGTCAGTCTGAGCAACCAGAGGCACGGTTCAGTGAAGACAGAGGACGGTCCAGCCAATCACAATCGCCGACCATTGAAGAATGAGGACTCTGCGGCCAATCAGAACCGTAAACCACTAAAAACAGAGGACTCGACCACCAATCTGAGCCGTAGAGCCCTTAAAACAGAGGAAGGTTCGGCCAATCAAAACAGACAGCCGCTGAAAACGGAGGACAGCTTGGCCAATCGGAATCACAGGCCGATAAAGTCGGAGCCTGAGAACGAAGTGGACGAGCAGAAGCCTCGATGGCCTCTGAACAACGGCAGCGGCGATCTGGGTGACTGGCTGCGACACCGGGGGCGCGAGGTGAACGGGACGCCACGCGGTTACTCGCCGCTCGGCTGGAGCAGAAGCACGCCCATCACACCGATCTGTCCGCGGCCGCTCCCCTGCCGGTCGCCACCAAAATGCATCCAAATGGAGCGTCACGTGATCCGCCCCCCTCCCATCAGCCCCCCACCTGACAGACTGCCACTGAACGACGGCGAAGCGCACGTGATGCGACGCGAGACGTGGATGACGGTGTTCGGTCACCTGACTCACAGAGACCTCTGTGTCTGCATGCGTGTCTGTCGGACCTGGAACAGGTGGTGAGTACGACACGTGTTGGAGAGTTGAAACGCGTCTTCGACACCGGATCACACAGCTCGTGCACTTCTGTCTCCCACCAGGTGCTGCGACAAAAGGCTCTGGAAGCACATCAATCTGAACCGCTGTAAGTCCATCACACCTCTGATGCTGAGCGGCATCATCCGGAGACAGCCCGTCACTCTGGACCTCAGCTGGACCAACATCTCCAAGAAACAGCTGAGCTGGCTCATCAACAGGCTTCCAGGTGAATACAACAACCAACCAAACACCGCTATGTTTGGTTTTGTATAAAACAGTAATAGAAATATGACAAGAGAAAAATGAGAGTCAGTTTGCTAACAGTTTTGTGTATTTGTGTTTTAATTATCAGAGGAAAAAGGGCCAAAAGCGTAAAAAGCGATGCACTGTGTGGGCTGGGAACCGACCGTCACTACTTTTATTCCAATGACTGAATTTCTTCGATACTATCTAGGAAAAAAAAATGCCTTGTCATTCGGTATGAAAGTCAAATCCACACGAACAAGTTTTCATTTTAAAATGCATAAGTTTTGCTACGTTCACGTATGACTAAAGCTCATCAGCATCAGTGAGCCATTGTTCACATTCACAGCCTCTACTGAAGAAGCACATGACATCACTTAGCTTTAACTTCCATCTTACATTAAAAGGCCTTAATTCACTCTCATCAAACTCATTTTGAGGTGTGTGGACTGCAGTGACTGGAGTTCAAATGGAAGTCCATCGGTTCTGGTTCTGAACACCCATCCTGGTACTCTGTAGAGGCGACGCTCCGATGGTATTATGAGAGAGATCATTTTGACATTCAGTTTAAGTCGGTACATAATTATTATGATTATAACTTTGCTTGTAATGATAAACTGTCACAGAAAAAGGGAATTAACTTTGGATCCTATTCAAGGAACTTTTAAGGGATTAATGATTATTCCCTCTCTCTTCAAGTTTCTGAAACGCGACAGATATGTGAACACTGTGACAATATTCTTTAGCAAATGTCATAACCTAACCAAATTACCTACAGTATATAAACGGTAGAACCGTATTTTGTAAATTAATGTTTGGTTAAAAGGCTCTTTGCAACATTTGCCCAATTTAAAACTGCACAACTGCATGTACTCAAGGAAACCTGGTGTGGAGCCCCCTAGTGGTCACACCTCCCATTAAGTTCCTTTTGAATATTTTTTATATTCTCCTTAATCCAAATGTGGTGTGCTGGTGTAGTGCAGTTATGTCCAGTTTAGGAGACAGAAACACTTTGCGTGGCGTATGACTCCTTTTAAACTGCGGAACTGCGAGCGTGTCGAGCGGCTGACAGAGCGCCGCTGCAGCTGACAGAGCGCCGCTGCAGCTGACTGAGCGCCGCTGCAGCTGACTGAGCAGCTGTCTTATTCACCAACGCACAGCCATCGCTACTACTGCTTCTTTCAATCAGCTGCTTCTCCTCCGAGCTGCAGTGCTGCTGTCTCATGCTGAGCTGAAGATGAACTGATCACAACCAGCAACAGTCTGCCACATAATACATAATACATAATATATAATATATAATACCACAGTATATAATGCTACAACTCAGCCTTTGTGGATCAAAGCTTATTGCAGAGAAACATGAAAGTAGTGCAGAAATGATTTCCCACCGTTACTCTTCATGGTCGAGTTTGGTCACCGTTTCTGGTAATAATGAAAAAAATGTCAAAAAGTAGCATTTACATTTTTTTTAAGTATATTTAATACAGAATTTAATAATTGTGTTGGTGATTTTTTTTTTAATATGAAAGTTTCATTAGCATGCTCCCGTATGGCTCCTCCGTATGTATTGTATCTCCAGAAGGCGTTCAATTTAGAAGCTTTACTTTTCTTGGTTACTCGTAAATCTCTTCATTAGATCACTCTGTTTTTTACATGAGAATATTAGCTGCACCTGTGTTCCTTTATTTTGTGACCTTAGATGAAATAAAAGTCTGGAGATGTAGAAAACTGGAGCACATTTCTTGCCCATCATAAACACGAGATAAACCTGCTCGTGTCCATAAAGAGAAAGAAGATTGGTGGATTGTCTCTTCAGGAAATGATTTACCGTGAGTTGGTGCGTGTCCGTGTTCTCGCTGCAGGTCTGCGTGTGCTGCTGCTGTCGGGATGCTCCTGGGTGGCCGTCTCGGCACTTTGCACCTCCAGCTGTCCTCTCCTGCGAACTCTGGACGTCCAGTGGGTCGAAGGACTGAAAGACGCCCAGATGAGAGACCTGCTGTCGCCTCCTACAGATAATAGGCCAGGTACCAGCACGTCCCCTGAATAAACTGAGACACTTTAGTGGACATGACAAGTTGAATTAATAAACATGACTGTGGGGTAATCGGATCAAAAGGAGAGGAGAAGAAACTGTATGTGTCACACTGTTTTTTCCTTCTGAACAGCTGTTCAATCTTGATGTTTAGTACTAAAGACGTTAGAAGTGACTGCGTTGTTCTGAGCTGGTAGTTTATTAAAGCACAGAAGCATTCAAATCTATTAACTAAATATCTTTCTCAGTCAACAAATTCCATGAAAAGACAAAAACAAAAAACAGTGCAATTATCAATCTATCAATACTCCACAGCTCCCCAGGGGCTCCGTGGCCACTGGCTCCTATTTAACATGTATTTTTAAAACGGGGCTCAGAAATACAAAGTTGCATTATTTTTTTTTATAAAGGCGAAATAATTGTCTGAACTGGCCGACCGCTGTCACTCAGAGCACAATGAATCGTGCATTTACTGGGGCTGTTTTCAGCTGTGGACTCATTGATGAACAACGGAGCTCTGTGGCACGAAGGAATAAGTTCTATCAGACAAATCAAGAACATCTCCCGACACTTACGGCCAGACCAACCCACTCCGTGTTTCTATCTCTCAGTTCATCTCCTTTCCTTTTTCTTTTTGAAACCATTTTGTAGGTCAGTTAGACAACAGGAGTAAGCTGCGTAATGTGGAGGACTTGCGTCTGGCAGGACTGGACATCACCGACACATCTCTGCGCCTCATCATTCGTTATATGCCCTCGTTATCGAAGCTGGATCTCAGCTACTGCAACCACGTCACCGACCAGTCCGTCAACATCCTGACCGCTGCAGGGACGACCAGCAGAGACTCGCTCACCGACATCAACCTGTCAGGTACCGTCTGTCGTTCCAGCCTGGAAATCGGCCTCTTTTTGACCGATGCAGTAATTAGATGCACATATTGAATTATTTCAGGGATTACAATTCCACGTTCCAAGACTGCTCCTGTGTTGCGCCACCGGCGCTCAGCATTGTGTTGTGCATCTAACAGGGAGAAGCAATAACCTTTGTGAGTAAGTCTTTCAAGTTTTGTCAGTTGATTAACATCAGCACCTGAGTTACACGTGTTTTTCAGATCACTGGTCGAGTACATCTGTGATTCAAACATGAACATGACCAGAGAGCACACGCGACATTTTGTGGCAAACTGGAAATCTGTAACAGAGAGCTTAAAAAAAGGCTTTAAAGAAAAAACAGTCAATGAAGACGCGAGTCCGGAAATACGTTTTTAGTGACGATCGCATCATTTGTGTCGGGCAGCTCCAGTCAGGAGTTCTCCGGTCAGGAGGGTGAGTTCTCCTGTCAGGAGGGTGAGTTCTCCTGTCAGGAGGGTGAGTTTGAGTTCTCCGGTCAGGAGGGTGAGTTCTCTGGTCAGGAGGGTGAGTTCTCCTGTCAGGAGGGTGAGTTTGAGTTCTCCTGTTAGGAGGGTGAGTTTGAGTTCTCCGGTCAGGAGGGTGAGTTTGAGTTCTCCTGTCAGGAGGGTGAGTTCTCCTGTCAGGAGGGTGAGTTTGAGTTCTCCGGTCAGGAGGGTGAGTTTGAGTTCTCCTGTTAGGAGGGTGAGTTCTCCTGTTAGGAGGGTGAGTTTGAGTTCTCCTGTTAGGAGGGTGAGTTTGAGTTCTCCTGTCAGGAGGGTGAGTTCTCCTGTCAGGAGGGTGAGTTTGAGTTCTCCTGTTAGGAGGGTGAGTTTGAGTTCTCCGGTCAGGAGGGTGAGTTTGAGTTCTCCTGTCAGGAGGGTGAGTTCTCCTGTCAGGAGGGTGAGTTTGAGTTCTCCTGTTAGGAGGGTGAGTTTGAGTTCTCCGGTCAGGAGGGTGAGTTCTCCGGTCAGGAGGGTGAGTTTGAGTTCTCCGGTCAGGAGGGTGAGTTTGAGTTCTCCAGTCAGGAGGGTGAGTTTGAGTTCTCCAGTCAGGAGGGTGAGTTCTCCTGTCAGGAGGGTGAGTTTGAGTTCTCCTGTCAGGAGGGTGAGTTTGAGTTCTCCGGTCAGGAGGGTGAGTTCTCCTGTCAGGAGGGTGAGTTTGAGTTCTCCAGTCAGGAGGGTGAGTTCTCCGGTCAGGAGGGTGAGTTTGAGTTCTCCGGTCAGGAGGGTGAGTTTGAGTTCTCCAGTCAGGAGGGTGAGTTTGAGTTCTCCAGTCAGGAGGGTGAGTTCTCCTGTCAGGAGGGTGAGTTTGAGTTCTCCTGTCAGGAGGGTGAGTTTGAGTTCTCCGGTCAGGAGGGTGAGTTCTCCTGTCAGGAGGGTGAGTTTGAGTTCTCCTGTCAGGAGGGTGAGTTTGAGTTCTCCTGTTAGGAGGGTGAGTTTGAGTTCTCCGGTCAGGAGGGTGAGTTTGAGTTCTCCTGTCAGGAGGGTGAGTTTGAGTTCTCCTGTTAGGAGGGTGAGTTTGAGTTCTCCTGTTAGGAGGGTGAGTTTGAGTTCTCCTGTCAGGAGGGTGAGTTTGAGTTCTCCGGTCAGGAGGGTGAGTTTGAGTTCTCCTGTCAGGAGGGTGAGTTTGAGTTCTCCTGTCAGGAGGGTGAGTTTGAGTTCTCCGGTCAGGAGGGTGAGTTTGAGTTCTCCTGTCAGGAGGGTGAGTTTGAGTTCTCCGGTCAGGAGGGTGAGTTCTCCTGTCAGGAGGGTGAGTTTGAGTTCTCTGGTCAGGAGGGTGAGTTCTCCTGTCAGGAGGGTGAGTTCTCCTGTCAGGAGGGTGAGTTCTCCTGTCAGGAGGGTGAGTTTGAGTTCTCCTGTCAGGAGGGTGAGTTTGAGTTCTCCGGTCAGGAGGGTGAGTTTGAGTTCTCCGGTCAGGAGGGTGAGTTTGAGTTCTCCTGTCAGGAGGGTGAGTTTGAGTTCTCCTGTTAGGAGGGTGAGTTTGAGTTCTCCTGTTAGGAGGGTGAGTTTGAGTTCTCCTGTCAGGAGGGTGAGTTTGAGTTCTCCGGTCAGGAGGGTGAGTTTGAGTTCTCCTGTCAGGAGGGTGAGTTTGAGTTCTCCGGTCAGGAGGGTGAGTTTGAGTTCTCCTGTCAGGAGGGTGAGTTTGAGTTCTCCTGTCAGGAGGGTGAGTTTGAGTTCTCCGGTCAGGAGGGTGAGTTTGAGTTCTCCTGTCAGGAGGGTGAGTTTGAGTTCTCCGGTCAGGAGGGTGAGTTCTCCGGTCAGGAGGGTGAGTTTGAGTTCTCCGGTCAGGAGGGTGAGTTTGAGTTCTCCTGTCAGGAGGGTGAGTTTGAGTTCTCCGGTCAGGAGGGTGAGTTTGAGTTCTCCGGTCAGGAGGGTGAGTTTGAGTTCTCCTGTCAGGAGGGTGAGTTTGAGTTCTCCTGTCAGGAGGGTGAGTTTGAGTTCTCCGGTCAGGAGGGTGAGTTTGAGTTCTCCTGTCAGGAGGGTGAGTTTGAGTTCTCCGGTCAGGAGGGTGAGTTCTCCGGTCAGGAGGGTGAGTTTGAGTTCTCCGGTCAGGAGGGTGAGTTTGAGTTCTCCTGTCAGGAGGGTGAGTTTGAGTTCTCCGGTCAGGAGGGTGAGTTTGAGTTCTCCGGTCAGGAGGGTGAGTTTGAGTTCTCCAGTCAGGAGGGTGAGTTTGAGTTCTCCAGTCAGGAGGGTGAGTTCTCCTGTCAGGAGGGTGAGTTTGAGTTCTCCTGTCAGGAGGGTGAGTTTGAGTTCTCCGGTCAGGAGGGTGAGTTTGAGTTCTCCGGTCAGGAGGGTGAGTTTGAGTTCTCCTGTCAGGAGGGTGAGTTTGAGTTCTCCTGTCAGGAGGGTGAGTTTGAGTTCTCCGGTCAGG
The DNA here is from genome assembly GCF_022577435.1 of Embiotoca jacksoni. NCBI lineage: Eukaryota > Metazoa > Chordata > Actinopteri > Embiotocidae > Embiotoca > Embiotoca jacksoni. The sequence goes on from NW_027185265.1 coordinate 60,553, forward strand.
AGGGTGAGTTTGAGTTCTCCGGTCAGGAGGGTGAGTTTGAGTTCTCCGGTCAGGAGGGTGAGTTCTCCTGTGATGTTCTCCGGCGTCTGAGGGAAAACATCTTTAAGCCTTCAACAGTCGTTGCTCTTCACCAACTTCGCTCCGAGACTTCTTTCTGTTCACCAAAAATGTTCTCTGCTCAAGTTCCAGCTGCATTTAGAAATCAGCAGTGTATCGCTCACAAAAAGACGTGTAACGTGATGTTTATCAAGCCATGAAACTCTGAATACTTTCTTACGAGGGTTTCTGTCTTAATCCAACAAGCCTGTGATAGCTGCTGCCTTCGTGGAGGTTAGACTGTTCAGGCTTTGATTTAACCGTAAGGTCCTTTTAGATGCTTGTTGTTCCATCAGATTTTATCATTCACATCAAAGAGCAGAAATGCTCAAAATAATTAGTTCTTTTACTTTTCTCTCTGGAATATCATTAAATGTTAAAAGCAGTGAATCAAAGAGACATTATGGAAACAGCTGAAGGGCAAAATACATTTTAGCTCTGTGGTGCAAGTCGCTCCATTTATTCCAAAACACTGCTCACCATAAGGTTTTTGGATTTATGATCCCATCCTAAAGGTCTGATTAATCCATGCGTGTGCGTAGCTTGATGTCGGTACCAGTGACCATTATGCACCATTTGTTAATTTTCTTCTAACCCGATTTCTCCCTGCAGTTTGTAACCGGGTCACAGACCAGTCGCTGACCTATTTCAAGCGCTGTGGGAGCATTTGTCACATCGACCTGCGTTACTGCAAACAGGTGACCAAGGAAGGTTGTGACCAGTTCATCGCAGAAATGTCCGTCAGCGTGCAGTTTGAACTGATAGAGGAGAAGCTACTGCAAAAGATCAGCTGAAGAAGTGGTACAACTACTGTCCACAAGGAGGCAGCAGACGGCTGTGGTACAACTACTGTCCACAAGGAGGCAGCAGACGGCTGTGGTACAACTACTGTCCACAAGGAGGCAGCAGACGGCTGTGGTACAACTACTGTCCACAAGGAGGCAGCAGACGGCTGTGGTACAACTACTGTCCACAAGGAGGCAGCAGACGGCTGTGTGGAGAACAGCCGAGCAGACGTCCAGCTGATGGAAACGCAGGCCAGAATGTAAAAATGGAAGTCTGCCCAGTGAAGACAATATTACAAAAAAAGGTGTTGTTGTTGCACCTGTTTCTAAGTTATTTATTCTTTATATTGATTGTTTATGTATTGTATCCCAGTTATCTTCTGGTGTTTATAGACTATTTTTTGTTCCAATGCAAAGTTTATTGCATTATAGATGAATATTTTTGTATCAGAAAGTGTTTCATACATTTATGTGCAGTATTAAATGCACCACTGTACAGTATCATGCCATTGAAATTGATAATCAGTCAGGCATTACTGTTAAGCTCTTTATTGTCGAGAGGCAAAGGTCTATTGATTTGTTGCCAAACTGTAGGATGGTAGCTTGTGTTTGTGTGGCTGTTTTTATATTTTATTATTATTATTATATGTGCCAGAGCTCTGTTTCCTATTAGACAAAGGCACTGTATATTTTGTTTTCCATGTAAATGATACCATGTCCGTTTGGATGAGATATCTAGTAGAGAAGTTTAAAAAAGTTATTTGCACTGATGCGGTCAATATGAATACATGAATGTATTCTCACATACACTATACAATGTACAGTGTAGAAAGCATATTTTTTCAACACTAAAACTGCTAATTTTACTAACAGCTTGTAGCTAACGAGGTTATATTAACACGAACATCTCTGCCGGTCTCCATCACCCTCGAGTATTATTGGTGCTTTGTGGAGGGAAGTGATTTTAGCTCTGCATGCAGCGAAGAAATGTTTACACCACCGTCAGTAGATTTAGTAGCTGTCCACTGATCAAACCGTCTGTTTCCTCCCGTCCAGCTCAACTCCATATGATCAAAAAGACACAGTGCTGAATCATACCAGAAATAAAGTTCAGGAACACGATGTGAATTTGCATAAATCCTTCAGAAAAGAGTTTTCTCTTACAGGTATGATTACACAAATGAAAAATTAAACACAACTGATTCTGTTTTTTTCTTCTGGAATGCATTTTCCAGAATTGTTATGATTGCAGCAAACAAAGTACAACATTGTGATGTATTCTGTTTTCAAGGACAGGAACTTTTTATTTACAACATCCCAACCCAAAACCACCCTTACAGAAAAAACACATGAATGTCACATGTGCAAAAATCACGTGATCACATGTGATTGTGCACGTGATCACGTGATTTTGGAACATTTTCAGGGTGTAATGTGTGAAGACAATGTTGTTTCCCATGTGAAAACTTTTCCACATGTTTTCTCCATGTTATATGTTGTGACATGCGGTAAACAAGTCATAGGATCACATGTTCCATGTGGAAAACAGGAAACTTTTTTGTGTAAAGGCAATGACTGTTTAGTAAAACGCTGCCAATGTCAAGACTAAAGCTCAAATACACGGTTGAGTATTTAACCAACGAGGAGCTCAGTTCTGGATGTTCTTGCGTTTCATGAGGAGCCGCTGATTTTCTGAGAGATTTGTGCAAATTATAAAAAAAAGGATTTTATTTGTTTTTTTATTCTTCGTCAGCTATTCCACAGAAACATGAAGAAGAGTGGCTCTCAGAAGTCTTAATATTTATGACTTTTGAGTTTAAGCTTAAGAAAGTACATTGTAATTTACGGTCAGTAGCATTTTCACGAGCATTGTTCTTACTGATAATTCAAGTTATTCAGAAATGGCAAGTTTTCCTGTTGGAAATCCAGTTTAAAGATTTAATAGGTTTTCTTTCTTTTAAACTGAAGTTTATTTTTTTTTTTAAACAAAATCTTTTCCATGTTGGTACAGTTTGGTGAATGGGTTTACATTTAAATGTTATGTTTTGTTAAAAGACCATGTCTCCATTAAATATTTTAGTACATTACTTCAGATCTATCTATCTGTACATAATGTACACGTAAAGCCTCTAGGAAAAGTCAACCTTTGAGATATTAAATTCATTTGAAATACTGAGCTGTGTGTGAGTTTGGTTCTTTCGGCTTTATAAACTGTTGGGATAAATAAGAAAAATTATTGTATGTTCTTACTGGAATATTGTAGTCATTAAATTTACTTTCATACATCACAAGTACAAATTTACCACATGCCAGCAGCAGTCTTTCAACTCAAATCAGATGTTTTCATGAATTACAAAATGAAGAGCAGTGATTTTACATTTTGGTTTGTAGTACTGCATTTTATTGAATCTAATAAATCATCTCTTGTTTACCAAAATAAAAAGGTTTGACATTCAAAATATAAAGATCCAGGATTATGAGTGCTCATGATACCCTGCCACTCTGATAATACTGTAGCTGCCCATGAACGACATCTTTTGAGAAACAGCAGCAATCAACGAACGTACAGAGTTCCAGTGTTTGTTACAGCGAGTGTCGGGTTCGAATCTGAAGCACACGACGACAAAAACAGGCTTGAAAGCAAGACGATGATGCAGCTTTAATGGTGAGAGAGTGACACGATCGAACTCATCTGACCAAAACCAGAGGAAATACATTCTGAAATCAGTATATTTTTTTGTTTTAAACATCTGTACTAATTAAAATTATAAATCATGTCGTGTCCCAAGTGAATGGACAAATATACATTTAATAACTTATCAGTAAACAACAATAAAAGCTATCTATGCGATTCAATTAAAATTGCAGCGTGTAGGATTTAGTGACATCCAGAGGTGCTGTGCAGATTGCGACCCCCCCCCCCCCCCCCCCCTTATGGTAGAGGCATCGGTTCAACATGGCGCGCTCTGTGGAAGAGGACCCGCTCCGTTTGGATATGAAGGATTCATTCTAAGGTAACAAAGACAACAAATTAAATCATAATGATGAATATTATATTCCATCTCTGCCAGTAGAGACACTAAATCCTACACACTGGTCCTTTAATAGTGATTCCACTGCATTTGTTTAACATACCACAGGCATACTGTACACAGAGATTTCGGTGACATCGGAGTTAACTGGATCTCGTGACAAGAAGAAAGTGTTTCATTTGCATAAAGTAAATCAGGCTTTCTCTGCCTCACTGCGCGACGGGCATTTGGAAGGACACCTCGACAATATGACACAAAAAGTATGTTGATGTTACACTCAAATTAGGAGGAAGTAGCACCTGTTACCTACCTAAGATCTGAGATTAAAGGACTGCACAATCAAACACTTGGTAGACTTGGAAATCAAATGGTATTGCTTGGTGAAAGTTATTTAAAATTAAAGAGGAGTAAGTCGTCAAAATAGAATCCAAACTCGAGGTCTACTTAATAGCTTTTACAGACGCTTTCATCTCATTGTCTTCCTCAGAGGAAGGAGGAGGCAATTCACAAGACCGCTCCCTGAAATATACGAACACCTGGTGTCAGCTCAACCATCTGATCAAAGAAACTGTGAAACCAGAAGCTCCAGAAAAATATCCTGCAAGTGGATTGAGTTTGGAGGTTTTTTTTCCACACAATAGATCTAACAGGAATGTACATTTGCTGCAACCAACAGCAAAAAAAGTTTTAGATGAGAAGATGGAGAAACAATCACATCCCTCACAGTTCAGTGTCAAAAGGTTTTCATGTACACACTTTATTTCCTAAAGTTCATTGAAGAGAACGGAAACAGAGAATAAACTACCAACCCGAGCCTGCTGGTTAGAGATGTATACCTGTATACGGTGAAATCTTAACCAGATGTCTACTGAAGGCATGATTTTTGGCACCCTACATGCTCCTGTGTGCGAGACGAGATGAGTGCATGTGGTGGAAAGACTGACAAATAGACATTTTCTAAAAACACGTTTTTTTTTTTCTGATATTGCACATCCTAGAGAACACTGAGGGAGATAACACAGTGTCATGTGGCATGACGGTGTAAACCATATCGACTCTAACCCTGGGATCTTAATATTTTTCATCCAACTGCTTCTCTTCACCACAAATAACAAGCCGATCCACTTCAAGTATCCACAGGACCGTCCCGGGAGGAGAATCTAAACTGAGGATGGAGAGTAGAACGTGATGGCAGGTGTTTCTGCTGTGGTTGACAGACCAAAGAGAGGAAAGAGTGAGTGTCCCGGTGCAGCTGATGACGGTCCACCAAGGGGGGAGGGAGGGGGGAAGACGGAGGGGCGGGGGTGGGGCAACAGTCTGCTTTGAAAGACCAGGAAGTTGCTCACGCCTGCTGCAGCATCAGGACCCGTGAGACGTCATGCACAGCAGTTCATCCTCAGTGATAAAGTCAGGGCCACGTGCACGCCTGAGGGCCACGTGCACGCCTGAGGGCCACGCTGATGCACGCACACACACACTCTCTCTCTCACACACACACACACACACACACACACACACACACACACACACACACACACACACACACACACACACACACACACAGAGTTTTAAGACTTGAAGACATGCACGGCCCGCACTACATACTGCCTGCAGATTGGGCACTCGCTCATCCTCTTTCCACATTTGGTGCAGGTCACCATGTGACCACATTCCAGTAACACACAGTCAATGATGGCGTCCATGCAGATGCGACACAGGTTTTCATCAGCCGCCAGCTGAGCTTTGACACCATCTGTGGGTGAAAATGTAAAACATTATTATTACTTAGCAGTTCCTCTGTGTTGGCTCATTAAACCGTGTGGAAAACAGTGATGACGTGGAGATGAAAGAAAACTTCTGCAGTCTGACAATAATCAGCTGTTTGCTCTTCTCTTCTTTACTCCGGTGGGCTTTCAGCTCCTATTTAGTCCCACAAAATATTTTACCCAAACCTGATAAAATCCACACATGCTACATAAAACTAGCCTTGTGCTACCAGACCCAAAGTCAATGCATGAATAGATGTGTCTGGGTATGCTCCACGTCAGGTTCATTTTCAAACTGGAAGCAGCTTTGACCAATCAGTGTGCTCTTAAACATGCCGAAACTCTGCTACCGCTGCAACTACATTGAGAAAAAAACACGCAACTTCCACATTGCACTAAGCCACTGACACTGGTCACTGATTGGTCCGCGCGTCAGATTGGCTGAGCACACATTAATGCCAGCAGGGTATCCAGACTATGATCACAATGGAAACTGAAGCTGTGAGCAACAGTCTGGCGGAGACAAGCTAACAGCAAACAATCACTTTATCCTTTCTGTCTGAAACAAGGAGAAACCCTACAGATCATTTCAGCTGATTAACAGTTAATGGTGACACCAGCTGACTCATACAATCCCTTCCTGTGTGGAAGATTTAAAATGCCCAAATAAAAAAACAGAAATATATATGCATGCATTTTATATGTAGCTCATAATTACATGAAAACAAGTTAAATCACAATCATTCTGCCTTTCGACTTGAACATATGAACAAATAACAAATTAAAATGAAATCATAGCACAGAAAACAACAGAGGTTTCAGAAGAGCAGCATAAACTCATTAATACTAAATACAAAGCAGTGTCTACTATCAAAATTATAGATATGTTGCATGTTTCCATTTTCGGTGTCGTGTTTATCATATTGTGATTTTACCTCATTCATTTCTCTTGAACATTTGCACTTGTACATTTTTCTATTTACTTACTGTGTGTCTATTGTTACTACTATCGTCATATTATAGTCTTTGTTTTTACTTATTAATTTCCTCTTTTCTTAACTGCACCACCTGTAACAAAGAAATTTCCCTGCAGGGATCAATAACGTTTTTCTGATTCTGACAGTTTTTAAGGGAGTGTTTTCTATATCAATACCCAAAAGAAAAACAAACTCAGCTGTCCAATCACAGCTCAGCATCAGAACCGAGTGCAGAGCTCAGCGCTGCTAACGCAAGCTGAAGGCAGACAGACGGCCTCTCGCATCGAAACCGTTCACAGTCACACATCATGTCAGTGCTCCGGTTTCTAGGAGTTAAATGTCTGATCAGCCGACTGGCCTGAATCTTTCTCCTGCTGCATCCTGTGTGACAGCGGAGAGTCACAGCTGACTATAATGACGGCTAATGTGATTCTCAAGCCCTTTATGTCAACAAAGAAGCTTGACAATGTAATTACAACTGATGGAGAGATGCTGCCACTGAAGTAATATGATGGCTCATCAAGAGGTAAAAGCTCCTAGAGAGTGCATTAATGACAGGATGAGAGGCTGTCCTTCAAAATAAAATGAGATGATGCAAACACAAGTGACAGAATGTGGCGACGTTGAACCAGGCAGGAAATAAAGACTCATGTGGACATCACATGACAACATACAGGACGCTGTCAAGGGTCTAGTAGTGTTTGCTGCAGGCAGATGAAAACAATGCACAGTAACAGTAATGATCATAGAGGACATGGAAACGGTGGTGAGGTGTTTTTCTTTAATAATAACATCTTACCTCCAACTCCACTGTTGCAGAGAGATGGAGGATATGCAACCACTTTATGGATAAGAATGGGCAGTAATAAGGAAAATCAATTAGTTTAGGGAACAGTGAATTTGCCCTCTAACGTAAAACAAAGGTGAAGCAGCAGAGAAGACAGTAGTTTTTTTTTTTTTTTGCATTAAATGCTTCTTCACATAATTAGAGAGATCAAAGGAGATAATCAAAAGAATAATTACCTGCAGTTATGCTCACATTTTCCACTAAGGGCAAAGCAGAAACAAAATATTTTTGTTATTCATAACAGTAAAGAACACGGTGTGATATCGAGATGAAAATGAGTGAATAAATAAATAAATGAGGAGTCCTCACTGGATTTCCTGTTCTGCTCGTTTTCTCTGTAGAGTCGATGCACTCGCTCCAGCAGCTCCCACTTCTCACAGCAGCCAGAGTAATTGACAAAGTTCCTGGCGAGGATCTCTTTCAGCTGGCGGACGGAGAGGTTTTCTATCGCCTCTTCATTGTCAAGATCAGACAGCGAGGCTCTGATCCTCCTCTGAGTCGCCGGACTGACCTACAAATGCACACAAGAGCAGAGGAGTGATCACTAAATCAGACTTCTTAGAGGAAAAGCTCAGCTCTGAATACAGGAATAAAAAACAGCCATCGCACCTCTATCATGTTTTCAGTGGGTTCCAGGTTCAAGAGGGACGCTGTTGGAGTATCCTCATGCTCCTGGGTGAGAAAAATCAACACAGTCAAGTTAATTTAAGACAGTTTCAACTTTTAAAATGATGTTTAACTCGGAAGTCAGCCAATAAAATGAGGAGCTGCTCATCAGCGTGAGTGTGAAGGATCATGACGTGTGAAAAGAACTAATGCCAAACCTCCTATCTGCACATTTAAGGCAGAACACAGACAGAACAGAGTTCATCCATATCTGTTTGTTTCATTAAAGGAGGATCACCTTCTATTCAGAATCAGCATTGACAAAAATGCAAATTAAAGTTCATCCTCGTCCTGGTCGTTCTTTTTAGATCTGTTAATCTACGATTCCTCAACACCATCACAAGATGAACTGTGCCTGATTATAATTCATAATTTCTCCCTGTTCCATATGACTATCAATGCCACGATAAAAGAAACGACTCCACATTTATCTGTGATTTAATTCGTCGCAGCTGCTCAGATATTTAATGAACCAATAGAGATGTTTAAACACTGACTCAGCTCTTCTTAACTCCACAGTTAATTATTCTCTTTGAAGGTGGAGGTCAGGAATTTGCCAGATTAAAACAGAATAAAAAGGAGCCACAGAATAGTTCCGGCGCTGTTTGGTGAGTGCACAGCTCTGTATTATCGCAGCCATTTATGTGCTTTGAAGAGACGACATTGTCTCTTTACTCTTTTATCGGCTTGACGAAAGAGGGCCTGCGAAGAGCTGAAATAAGCTCTAACTGATATCATGGAGTGAAGCGTATCCGCCTCCGTGCCATAAAAAGTCAAAAGCTCTCTCCCTCCGCTTCAGCACATTCCAGCAGACCACCATCTTCCTCTGATGATGATGTGTTAATAATGCATCCGTCAGAGTCGCTGCGCTAGACTCCCGCTGCTGACATCACGCTTCCGCTCAGACGAGACTCCTCAGAGACAAAAGCAGCCGTGACTCACGCAGCGTGCCAAACCTCTCCGGAGCAAACGTTCCCCTGAACTGATGTTAGATTTCATTCAACCGTCACAAACATAGAAAAGTACTAGAAAGCTCTTACACAATCTGCCACGGCCGCACAACCTGCTCAATTTGCTGCTTTTATCTGACCAGAAAATGTTCAGAGGGGTTTCGTTTGCATCAAAATATGCATGTGACAGACAATCACGGGGTACACATGCCAGATTTCTTTCTTATTATAGCAATAGTTTATGAGATATTCTAAAAATACCAAATAATAATCCTTTAAACCTGTCCAGGGTCCATCATTTATTTGCCCACAGCTCGACTTGAAACCAAATGTCATTCAAATCTGTGCTCACATTTTTGAGCACCATGACTTCCTTGGGAGAAGTAGATATTTTTATATTCATACCATATGTAATGCTATTTTAACGATGGTATGATTATCTGTACGATTTTTCTTCCCCTGCGATCCCGTCAATCATCACGCGCATTAGAATAAACCTCCAGATAACTGATCCAGATTTGCTACAGTTTGATATTCAATCTATTTTTCAGCTGCAGCTGACAAAACAAAAGTCTGAAAAAGTGGATAGATGACACCAAAATATCTTCTCAGAGAAAGTGGGTCATTCAACAAAACTATATCAAACAAAATCAACAATGCCTCTTTTTTTTTGTTGAAAGGGTTAAAAGTAGTATCCGCTGCAGAGACTATGTATTCATATTCCACTCTAAAATGTCTTTTCCCTCTTGTTGCTGCAGTTGAAGGTTCCAGCTTCCTTCTGCAGAATAATGTGTACATAGTTTGCGCATTTTCACAATCATCTGCTGAGAGTGTAACGTTTCTCTGTGCTAACTGAAAATGTATTTTAGGGGCGGGCCTATGAGCAGGACTTGTGACATCACAACTAGTTTGGAAGCCGATCCTGGTCAAACATTCAACATACACGTGTGATGTGGAAACTGGACACGTCCAGGTTACAGTGGAGCTTGAATGCGGCATAGATGACTAAAAACATCATCAGATTTACACACAATCCCAAAGGTAGAGAATCGAATTATTCTTGGTCATTTATATATTTTATACACATTTCTGTGAGTGGCAAAAGTATGTGAACCTTTGCTTTCAGGTTCTGGTGTGACCCCCCTTTGCGCCGCAAAACCTGCAACTAAACTCTTAATACTAAACTCTGGACTGACGTGTTTTCATTTCTCCAAACAAAACGCTCCTAATTTAAACCAAAAAGTTCTCAAACGTCCACAAAACAATTTTCTAAACGACCAGTTCAACCTCTGAAATTAAGCCTATTTGCATATTTATAGATTCTCTCATTTTTAATGAGGGAGGAGGAGTAGATGTAATTTTCACCTGTTAATTTGAGTTTTATTGTTGAAAAAACATTTCAGAACCAAAATTTTGTTCCAAGAAGAGCTTTTTTTTTTTTTTTTTTTTTTAACATAGCTGTTAATACATGTCTGAAGGGATCTTCTTCAAATAAGCAGGATATTCTTATAATCATATATAAGTTTCATATTTAAAATCTAGTTGGATTTAAGGCCAATCGCTCTCCTAATCATGTCTCAAAAAACTTTCTAAAGTAATTTTGTTCACTACAAATGTCTCCGATTACCCACAATTTTGCACGTTTGTTGTTTATTCTTTGAAATATCCACATATGAAAAATCTGCAAAAGCTAATCAACTTGTCCATCACTCTACTTTATACGTCCTTCTCGACTATATATTATTTGTGTTTGGCTTGGTACTCAAATATAATACTCAAAAGTCATTTAACCTGCTCATGGTGCTGATAAAGTGTGTGCGTATGTGCTGTATCACTGCATGTAATTTGTGTTATGTGCTCTGTCAATGAGAGGATGTAATTAATTGATTAATTAATTAATTGTGATCTGCCAGGGAACAGCAGATGGAAAATGGCCTGAAGCTAACTCTGGTTCAATGCATCACATGGTGACACTCATGTTTAATATTGTACAAATAAAATACATAATAATAACTTTTACATTTTGTTTGATAAATTCAAACCTCAAGGAATCTTAACAAATATGCAAACCACAAAAGTAGAGGAAGAAAAAAAATCCTGCAGAGATCATGTATGAGGGATGAGAGGAGGCCGAGCTGCAGTGTGTCTGCTGTTCGGCTGTTCGGCTGCAGCTGCGACGCTGTGGGGAGTTCTCAACCTGTGTGCGTCTTATGTAACAGATCAGCCGATGTAACAGACCTAAAAAAGGCAAAGGGCTTAAGCTGCCTCGCTGGCTGGTCCGAGGGCTGTGCGCTCACACAACCACGCACACACAGCGCTAACGCAGCTGGAAACAGCTGTCACGTGGACATTTTGCTTGACGTTGGAGCAGCGCTGCAATGCTGAGCTTCTTTAATAACAGCGGTGGGAAAGAAAATCCACTGAAATGTAGTCGATTTTCAGGAAGAAACTCTTCATTCATGACAAAGCCATAAAAACACAGAAGAAGCACAAAAGAAAAGAAAAAGCACGAAATCCAATAAATGACATGTAAAGAAATGCACGAGAGGGTGTTTGTTTGTTCGAGTTACAGGGAAGAAGTCTGACTTTAAACAGCCACTCTGAAACGTGTTAATAAGTAGATTTCACCTTTGATATGAATTATCTGGGATAGAATGAGGGCAGATGTGAAAGATGTACGGTGTATGGAAATCAGGGAATGCGCGGCTTTGTTTGTATGAGGCAGCAGAGGACGCAGTGTTCAGCTCTGCATGCAGACACACTGAACACACTGACCTGGCTGGTGGTCCCTGAGCTGTCCGTCGGGCTGAGCACGTCTTCCTGAGAGGCCGACAGGACCGACTGTTCGGAGGGGGAGCGCGTTGGGGAGCGAGGCGAGGCGGCACGCGAGTGGGGGAGCGAGTGTAGACTGTCTGTGTCATCTCCCCCTTCATCTTCCTCCTCCTCCTCCTCCTCATGTGTATCCTCTTCTTCCTCCTCCTCCCCCTCCTCCCCCTCCTCCTCCTCCTCCTCCTCGTCTTCCTCCTCCACCACGGGTCCCGGGGTCCCCCTCGCACCCTGATGACAGAGCACCAGGTCCACCAGGTCCTCTTTCTCCCTGCATGTGTCAGTGGGGATGTTGCGCAGCAGCAGGTACTGCCGCAGGTCCTTCACTCGAAGCTGCATGAGCCGAGGCCGCTGGAAGGCCGTGCCGCGCAGCAGGTGGCAGGTCGTGCAGCAGCGCAGGTTCTCTTGCAGCACCGAGCACAGGGCGCAGAAACTCTTCTTACAATCACAGCAGATGTGCTGCAGAGAGACAGACGTGGTGTGATCACATATTCTTTCTTCAACGACATCATTTAAGAAACTAATTTCATCATTTTGGCAATAGGCCCTGGTGTCTGACTTCTGTCAGCATATTAAACTGTTTACCCTCCATGTTACTTCTGATGAATAAATTACCAATCGACCAAAATGGATTAATCTGATTGGAGCTCTGAAAAATGGGCCAAGCTGCTGTTTCTACTGATGACAGTAACTTTGTAATGTGGTTTTATTTGGACCAATATTCTGATTAACAGAAGTTCAGTCGTATCACCGTATAAAAGCTCAGTCGCTTCTCAGAGAGAGTAAAGAAATAAATTATTTGTAGCTCCTGGAGATGTTTGACATTTTACACGCTTAACAGTCTCCTGATACAGAGCAGCTGAGTAGATTGACACTTCAAATGGGCAGCAAAGCAGGTCGGCCACGGCTGTAACCATTTCCTTATCGCTCGTGCACAAATGTGCTCCTGGTCCAAGCACATTGCCACCATGACAGATACTCTTCTTCAATCGTTTGTTGTTAATCCCCAGGCGGCTCTTTTTTTTTTCGTACTATAAAAATATCACGCTGACACCCAAATGGAAGTCGACCCGCCGACAGAAAGGCAACCGGTGTGTGGATGAGGACAGAGCGAGCACAGAGGAAGCAGAGCGCTGCAGCGTTTTCATCAGTGCGTCTGGCTGACAGATACGCTGCCTTCAAACTCCGACACCAGGAGCGTTGCAGAGACACTGGAAATGCCAGAAGGACTGCGTGTTGCTCTCAAATAGTATGCTGAGGAAACCTAACCTGTATGAATAAAGATTTAATTAATAAATAAATAAATATCAGTTTGACCTTCAGGTGTGACTCATTATTGGTGCGTCCATTGACTCAGAAATCTGAGATTTAGAGTTTAGAAACCTCCCCAAAACAGAAACATGTTGATTTAGCCAATGAAGCTGTGAAAAGACTCGCATCTATTTAACATGAATTGGATATAATACTGTATGAATGGATGAAATAATAGGAGCTATCTATTACTACCAAATCCATATTATTTCACAAGTCATTGTATTAAACATAGTCTCTGTTCAGAAAGTGACTCAGTAATTATGGGTGTCTGTGTTTTCTTGAATGCACCATGAAAAAAGTCACTTCTCACTACTGCACGCAACGATTACATAATTGTTGACTGTGAGGGATTATTCAAGCACCTTTCCAGCCTTTGCACCTTGATTGTTGTAAAGTAGTCATGAACAGAAGCCAGGCAGCGTGGAAGTCTGAACAGACGGTTTGATGTGCAAGATTTCTATCTAAACTTTAAAGAAATGCACCACTAACATCCGTTTTCATCACCCTCACTCCCACCTGTTTACCTTGCGTCTGAAGACGGAGAAGGCCAGTCCGCAGGCCTTGCACAGCTGCCCTGCACTCCCTGAGCTGGTGGGGGGGTAGGTGGAGTAGCCAGCGCTGGGGGCGAAGCGGAAGGGCCCCGCCCCTGCTCCGAACCCCGGCTGCTGCGCCCGCACCGTGCCCGTGCCCATCACCTCGTTCAGCAGCCCGCAGCATGACGCCCACATGGACGATGCCCCCGCCTGCACACACAAATACACAACCGGGAGTACACGCTGATCAAACACACCTTTTTGCAGCATATCATCGATTAACTCCGGTCGTATTCGTCAGACATGATATTAGCTTCTTTGTGAAAGTGAGGTAATGTCCCCAGAAAGTAGGAGTGTGCTCCCATTTCATATTCAAATAATCAATACTGTTCCATTGTTTCATATCTCTCATGTATTCATGTTCTATATCTGTTTGTTCCGGTTCTCTGCTGAAGCTACGTGACATTCATCTTTGGAAACTTCTTGACTAGAAATCAAACTTAAGTTCTGCGAGTTTAAACAAAGTTTTGTCGCACAAAATCCAGAAGAGTTTCATTTAAACTCGTCTCGTGGTGTTTATGAGTCAGTATAAGAATTGCACTGTAATTTATATAAGTGTCATTTGAACAAACCAAGTTGATCAACTTTCTTATGGTTATGGTTAGATGATCACAGTGTTTTAGTATGAAAGGATCATTTCAAAATGAATAATGCAAAGTCCAATGTAATTAAAACCTAATTAGTTATTGAGGGTGTTAAGAACTTTCTCTTACAGCTCATTGCAACTGGATGTTTTCTTGTTCATACACAAATTTATTTTTTTGATTTTATAGACTTTATTAATCCCCGAGGGGAAATTTCTTCATATTCATATTCATATCAAATTATAGTAAATACCTGACATTCAGTGTTTCAGTAAGGTGTTGGCCAATCAATCTCTACAACAGCTCCATACTGACATATTTACAAGTCGCTGTAACTCTAGGTAGGTAGGTAGGTATTTACTTTATTAATCCCCGAGGGGAAATTTTTAAAATTCTTCTGGTGACTCTACTGGTGACATGAACACCAATAATCTGAGAGATGTTCTGTCGTGGTGTGCTGATGGTGGAAACGTCTCCGTCTCCACGGAGCCGACCGGTCCTTCACTCTACCCGTGTTTTTCCTATCATCGGTCACCTTCCGACAAACAAGTGGAAAAATAATAATTTTGTATCATGATACTGGTTTAAAAAATATCAACATGCTCGATGCTCAATAGTGAAGAGGAAGATCTTTTAATTTACAGCGGTCCCTGTTCTTTGAATAAAAACGATGTTCCCACCTGATCATCATCCCAGTGATTGAAAACATCTGACTTTAATGTAATCTTAAATGATCTGCTGATCCTCGAGGTTCACATACTCTTGCCACTCACAAATATGTAATATTGGGTAATTTTCCTCATTATTTTCATTTGTTTCATCGGGTTCTCTTTATCCACTTTTCAGATATGTGTGTCAATCTCATGATGTCTTAAGACAAACTTTTGAGCCCCACTGTACTGACTGAAGTAAAAGTAGAAATAGTACAGTGTAGATAAATACAAGAGTAAAAGCATAATGTACATATGCTGTAATACTGTACAATAATTTACTGGTGCATTAATATCTACCTGACTCTAATGCTGCAGCTGATGAAGGTAGCACTCATTTTAATTACTCTGCAGCCGTACAGCAGGGTAGTTTGTCAAATTCACCCCAGGATTAATTAATTAAGTATTATCTGGTCTTAATCTACAACAGCATCATCATTTATTTGTTCATTATATTTTCGATTTAATATTAATCTGAATCTGTAAAGAAACCAGTGACTAATTTTATTAAATAAATGAAGTAAAAAGTGCAATAGATTAGAAGTATAAAGTTCTATATAATGAGTAAGTGCACCTGTTTAAGTAGTTAGTGCCCCTCGTTGTGGGTTAAGAAAGAAAAACGAGAAAGATCAATTGACTGATGGAGAGCGAGCGAGACGGAGCAGCACATTATTGAAAGTGCTCTTTGAGGTTGGAGATGATTTAGCAGAAGACTTTAAAATCTCCTATTAATGATGTTTCCTAAAGAGTGCAGAAGCTTAAATGTCAGTCACTGCATTATTTTGAGCTACATTGAGGAAGAGGATGTGGGAGGAAGAGTCTCAGCCACACAACAACTATCTCATGGGGGTCCAAGGTAACGTTTTCTCTGAAGGTCCTGAAGACACATCCAAACCAGCTGAAGTTAGTGCAGGTAGAGAGAATCAGTTGGATGTTTTTGCCGATCACAAGACGGCCCAGAGACGGGAAGCAAAGATGGCGTGATGGGCACCACGGCTCCTTGGAGCATACTGATGAGAGGAGGAGGGAGGCGGAGGAGGGAGGCGGAGGACAGCGAGCAGAGAATATGTCTTCTGTTGTTCCCCAGCCTGCAGAATCAATAGCTGACATGAGCATAATGTCAGCTCTCTGTGGTTCCCGGCTCTATTGCGGAAAACAATGGAATTCACAGGGTCCTGCCTCATCCCTTCTTAAGGCAGCGCTCTGCTCCGACTTGTCACAAACACCCTGCGATCTGACCTCACCCATCTGCTTAGGGATTCGTTATGTAATCTCAGGAACGAGGCACTATATGTGGAGTCAGGGCGGGGGGGAGGAAGGTCTGCCCTCACTGCAGCGAGACAGTCAGGACGTGTCTTTAAAGTTCAAATCATACACTAATTTCATGAAATGAACAGTTTCTGGTAGAATTCATCTTCCCGCCTGTCCGTCCATCCGTTCATCTGGCTGTCATCAAACTAATGAACTAAATTTTCGGATGATTTCAGTTTATATTTTATAGGGGCTGCGACTCATTTCACGATCCATTAATCCCTTCATTATTTTTCGGTTAAATGATCAATTGTTTAGTCTTTGAAATGGAGAACAGAGAAAAATGTCTATCACGATCACTCCCAGCTGGAGGTGATGGCTTCAGTCTGTAACCCAAAAATATTCCGTTTACAGGGATATTAAACTGACTAAAGCAGGAAATCCTCAAATCTGAGAAGAGCTGGATTCAGTGGAGGTTTGACATTAAAAGTGCTTAATTGACTATCAAAAATGTCCCTCCACTGATTCTGCACTAATATTTTGTGTATTTGTGTTGTTTTGCTGCTTGTCCTCAGTGAAATCCTCCATAAGCAGCTGATTTGATCCTGATTCACCACCCTACCTCTGTGTCTGCAATAAAACCACAACACATAGCACCTTGCCTTACCGGCCTGTGGCATAAACTTGACCCGATGTTTAGTTGCTTAAAAACTCCCCCTGGTTCTGCCGAGCTTCGCTCATATTAGACTGACGCTATTAGAAGGAATATTTACTGCATTCTCCTGGATGAGGAGCCGCTGCAGTCGGGCCATGAAGTCAGCCGTATTAGGCTTTGAGCCAGCAGCACGAGTTTCCTCCGTCACTTCAATTAGCACACTGTAAGCTCTGCAGGCAGGGAGTCCCGACGAACAAGGGACAAGCGCAAACATCGCACCGAGTTTGTTGTTTTGATTTTTTTATCACTGATATTTCTGTACAGTCTGTTAACTTGACCCATAACTCTGGGAATACTGTACAAACTTTTGTCATTCCTATCACTTTTGGACACCAATTCAATTCAATTCATTTGCAAATAATTCAGATATTTCCCACACAGCTGCATGAAATGATAAGTGAACAATCGAGGCGCACGCACACAAACATGAAGCCACCGCGAGGGGAAAGCAGCAAAAACTAACAGAGGCAGAGATTTAAATAGAAAAACCCGCAGGGGAGGGCCTCGTGTGGACGAACAGAGATCTGACCTCATAAAATGAGCGTTTGACGATCAAAACTCCAAAAGCGCCTCTGCAAGGAGGAACCGAGATGAGGCCTAAATGGGTCACTGACAAACTGACAGACTAGAGTGTTTAACCAGAACTGAGTCAGACACCAAGGGAGAGGAGGTTTAACTTCATTTGAACTGCATCAGGTGACTTTTCATCAGGCTCTGATTTATTTACTGCTGAAAGGTTAACACTAAACATACCTGTAAAAATGTGATTAATATGTTTTTATCAATGTAAATTTAAAGGGACATTTTAGCAAGTTTGAAAAAACAGCCCTGATAGAAACAGACATTTGAGCAACAAATGAAAATGTTCTTCAAGTTGCATTATGGGAAATGCAGTGTCCTGTATTTTTGGGCAGGATTAAACGTCAGGATATCACAGCTTCTGCTATTTACATTTTTAATGTTCACTTTTTATGTCGGTCGTCCTCTTGTTACCGAGCTTTATAGAAGTTCAGTGCAACTCATTGGATTACAGTACATACAGCATGTATAGCAAAATGTAACGCTGAACATTTTGTGGAAAATTAACTAAGAAACAATCTATAAATGGGAATATTTTTAGTTAATGCAGTGAATTAAATATTTGAAAAACATGTGACCTGGTGGCCTGTTAGTGAAGGAGCACAACACATCATGGCAGCATTCACAGTTCAACTCTGGCTGGGGACCTTTTCACATGTTATTCTCCATCTCTCTCTACACACTATGGGCTCTTACATAAAAGAAAATAAATGCTGGTACCTCATTACATTAATGGACACATCCTCAAATCCAGCACAGGTCCTACTTTCAGTGATTTCAAACACAGACTTTAAAAGAATACATTGAAGTGTGTTTACAGGTCCTGGTGAGTAAAAGTTGAGTTGAGCCTTCAGTGACTGCATAAGAAGCCGGCAAAGCGTCCCCACAGTCTGATAAATTCATCGCCTCGGTCTGAAAACTTCACAAGACTACATTAGCTGCTGCTAGCATTACACAACCTCAATCTACACAAACAAGCCAGTAGGGATCGAGGTGCATTGTGGGTAATGGAGGCAAAGAAGAGGAAAACATGAAATTCAAAAATGTTGATATTTTCTAAACTTTCCACCTGTTTTCTCCTGTATGAATAACACAACATGTCCCCATACCTAGACGACACGAGTTAGGGTTTCCAGCGCCCCCTGTAGGACCAACATGTCGTCACGCCACAGACAGGATGAGGTCTTTGACCAAAACGACATACAATAATACCCTTGTACCAGTACTAGCCACAAGTGTACCGGACCTTCATCGTCATGGTAACAACATGTTTTGAATTTTGTGAAACGGTCATAGTTTGTTTTAGTTTAGGAAAAATCACGGTTCAGGTTCAAATAAGTGCGTTACTTATGAAATTACATTATATATGTTACGTAAAAGTTAAATACATTAGGCAAGATAACTTATGTACTAAGTCAACATTGCTTTTTGTTTTCAGACGGGATACAAATTGCGATCTCCTGGCTGAAAGTCCAGTGTTTGATCCGTCCAACTAACCCGGCCTCCTCCCTTTGCTCGCTTCATAATTACTACGGACACAAGAGGTCGAAATTAATGTAAATATCGGTCATATTAAGCTGTAAATTACTTATATGGCTGTGTTAGGGGAGAACACTATCGAAATTGATACTCTTTTAAGAGGATGAGTACATCTGTATAACGAGTATAAACCTCTGGTGGTTAACATTTTCAATCATATTATGTATAAATGTCATATTGTTGAGACTCAGTCTGTGCATTCGTAAGCATGCTATGGCCATCAATAAAGTATTATAGAGTATTATGATGGTTTCCAGAGTAAACACTGCATCATCGTACATTTCTTGGACAGAGCTTTCATCACTATACTTCCCTCATCCACTGTCTCTCTCACATTTCATCTCCTCTTTCTCTCTGCTGAACCCTCCTCCTTTTTTCCTGTGTTGCATCAACTAGAAATGTCAATCACACTGTGAAAAGTGAATTGAGCTGGCTGACTGTACTGGATGGTCGCAGAGACAAACCAATTCATTTAATACCTTTTGTTATTTGTCTGGAAATAGTGACACTAAATGTGATATTTCATCTAAATTACACAATACCCAAACAGATTCAGTGATGTGTGCCGGTGCCTGCAGATGTCAAATCCAGTGAAGTCTGGAGATGTATGCGCATAAAACTTAAGCTGCTACCAGCAAAGTTTGGATTTGAGTCTACAAAATAGCAAATACACATAGTCACCTCCAGAATTTAGCCTTTGGTGCAGCAATACAAACAGATATAGATTGTCATGCAGTATAAACACACGGCTGCACTAGATTCCAACCACCCGCTGAACTCTCTTTAGAGCCTCAGACTTCTTTGTCTACTTTAGAAGTCAGGCTGAGTTTAGCCCCATTTGGAATAAAGTGATCTTCTGTGCTACGTCAGTGTTACATCTTATAATTTCAGCAGAGATTTGTTGGTATTTTCTACCACATTGATGTCCAGTTTTTATGGACGGCTGTGAAAATGAAAGAGTAAGAGGCTTTTGAATGCAAAGCACGTACATATTAAACATGCATGTTGGAATATCAAGTCACGGGTCTATCCCGGACTAAAATGCCCTCGATAACACCTACTGTACAACCATCTTCCCCGTTTTAAGATGTACATTTACACAATCTAGCTGACGCCGACCCTTCCACAGGGGCAGAAAAGCTGCTTTTCAATTTAAACCAGATTAGTCAATAAAACATCACATCCATTTTGGTTTCCTGGGACACAGAGTGATTGTGTGCCTTAGGAAAATGAACTTCGCACAGTCGAGCCCTCTGTTCTTTTATCTTCCACCATATTGGGATAAACACGGGTGAAAAAGGATTTCAATTAGGGCTGCAGCTAACGATTATTTTCAATATCGATTAATCTGTTGATTAATTGATTAGTTATTGGGTCTTTAAAATGTCACAAAATGTTGAAAAATGGCATCCAGTGTTTCCTAAAGGCCAAAGAGCAGCCTAAAAATCTGTTTTTTTTTCCAACTAACAGTCCACAACCAAATGATATTCAGATTATCATCATGGAGGACTAAGGGAACCAGAAAGTATTCACATTTACAAAAACTGGAATTGGAGAATTTTCTGAGTTTTTTATGAAAAAAAAAAGACTCATCGATAATCTAAAAAGTTGGCGATTCATTTTATGTTGATCAACTAATCAATTCATTGATTAATTGTTGCTGCTCTATTGTAAATAATAATAAATAATAATATTAAATAGCCATCCATTATCTATACCCGCTTTATCCTGACCAGGGTTACGGAGGGGCGGAGCCTATCCCAGCTCACTTTGGGTGAAGGCAGGGTTCACCTGGACAGGTGGTCAGTCCATCACAGGGACACATAGAGACAGACGTAAACAAAGAGCATTCACCCTCTCATTCACACCTCAGGGACATTTGTAGAACCACCAGTTAACCTGACATGCATGTCTTTGGACGGTGGGAGGAAGCTACAGTACGCGGAGAGAACCCACGCAGGTAGAACCTGAAAACTCCACACAGAAAGTTCCAGGCCGGGATTCGAACCCCCAACCTCCTCGCTGTGAGGCGACAGTGCTAACCACTGCCACCGCCCAATATTAAATAATAATAAATAAATATTTAGGTATGCGAGTTATTCATTGCAAAGATCCAATCAGTGTTCCAGTGTTTTTGTGGCATCGTGTATGAGTGCTCCGTTGTGTTTGTGTGACAGCAGCACAGAATCATGTCCTCTGTGACTGCAGTCTATAAAACACTCTACAGGCTCTGTACACTGCCGGCATGTTTATTCTCCAACACCGTCTCATATTTTATGAGCTCAGGTATGGCTTACACATAAAACCGGGCAAGTTAAAAGTAATCAATAACTGCAGCTGAACAAATATTTAAATTTGTATGCAGTGTGGCAGAGCGAGTTCCCCAGATTTTTGAGTGCTCAGACACAAACAGGAGGAAAGGCCAGATGGGGGATATTAATTTTCTGGTGATGCCATTTTTACTAAATAATAAAAACAAGCTTTTTAAATAAAAACATTTTTAGACAAAATGATGAATTAAAATATTAACCGAGCAAAACTATACAGACTAAATCAAAAACACAAATTAAAAACACATTATACTTTTTGAACCAATGATCAGCCTTAACTCTATTCATGTTGTGTTGGATATAAAAAATAAACCTGACGAGACAGAGCTGAGAAGCTACTGAACTCATAGCTGCTGGGGAAAAAATACAGCGGCCCTGAGAGCGCAAAACACTGCAGCTTAAGAAAACCCAGGCGAATGGAAAAAATACACGAAAACTGAGGAAACATCATCAACAATGTGACAACACTGGTGCAGAATTTAGAAGAAATGCTGCAAAGTGAGGGCAAATTACAGAAACGTAGGAACGTCTTTTTGTTCGGTCGCATGAGTCAAATATTTCTCTACTGTGTTACAATCCAAAGAATCCTGACAACTGTTTTTGGAAGTCTTGCAAGAATCTGGATCATATCTGGAGATTTTTCCAGATATGCCCTCATGACATATATAACATATGTGGACTCAGTATTTAACTAGAATATGACCAATTCTATCACATATCATCACTCTCTGTCAAGGAAGCATTATGCAGTGCAGAGAAAACACGGTGATGTTTTGACTTTGATATTAAACTGATATGAATTATATGGAGATACATGGTACATAACTCTGCAGCATTTCATTATTGATGTTTTCTCAGTTTCTTGTGTATTTTTCTAGAAGTTGCAGTGTGTTGGGCTTCTGCAAGGTCAGAGAAAACCTCCATCCTGGTAAACAAATTACAGTATCTCACCATGAAATGTAGTCAAGTTAAAGGTTTGCAGAATAAATTCTATTTACTCTTCAAAACAGAGCTTATGTGAAGTGTTTGTAAGTGAATGCAGGATATTTTGCAGCTGCAGCAATAACAGGTTTTATTTTCACCTTTTAAAGTCATCAGTGATGCAGTTGGCTGCAAATGAAAACCCTCCAGTCTGCTCCAGTGTAGCTGCAATAACAGGTGATTAACTGTCTGCTGCCTCCATCAGTATTTTTCAGTGTGTATTCACTGATGATGATGATGAGGAAGATAATGACTGGCTGTGGTGACACTCCTGCCTCCTCTTCACCTTTCACAGTGACTGTCAACAGTAACCTGCCACCACCAGAGCACTAATGACATCATCGCCATCCTCTTCATCATTATCAGACCTGATCTCGAGCTGCCAGACAGCATCATCACCTTTCCTTCCTGTGCTGCAGCCTGTAGCACAAACACACGCGCTCCACAGAGAGGAGGGAGACTCCTGCACTGCCTGACACAGCTCGGACCTGAGAGGTGATCCTCCGTCCTCTCGGTCTCCCAAACATCCCCGCACTCACTCACTCACTGGCCGCAGTCTCTCTATCTCGTTAGAGCGGATTAAAGCCTGACGATGAATGGACGTCGCTTTGGCGGCTTTAGTCCACTGAACTGTCACACTGGGGGTCAAAGCAGGCTCATTAAAAGACTACACACTGTACCCACTGTTTATCTGGACGGCTGGAGATGCAGGGAGAGCATTTCCAGGCTTGCACGCCCGATAGGGAAATATAAAAAGCAGATTGACAGCGCTAGAAGGGCAGCGGCGAGCAGAAATGTGATGAAGTCAAAACTAAACAGTGAGTGCTGCATTTAAGCCTGTTGATATAATTGCGTCTAAATGCACACAAACGCAATTACTGACATTAGGATAGGGGTATTCCCTGCCTCTCGGTGCAGCATCGTGTGCAAACCACAAAAAAAAAAATCGGCCTTGTTAATTAATCCGAACCACAAACGAGCTGCAGATGGAGTCACATACCTTCATTGCACCTTCCGTTTGAGGAATTTGCCGAGTAATGTCAGGACGACGACCATTGCAAGTGCACAGGGAATCAAACCATTACGTCTTCCCTCTCTCCAGCTGCCAGTGTGTATGGAGTAAGCGTAACGTAATGGCCAGGAGAGCCGCGGCCAATCAGAGAGAGCACACAGGCGCTGGTATCTTTAGCAGCCAATCCGCTTTAATACATCACCAGAATGGGCGTCCTGTGCCGTGCGTAAAGGCGCATGTGAGAGTCTGACGGACGCATCATGCCATTTTCACAGCGTTGGTTTATTCTTGTGAATTAGCTGTTTTTCACCAGCAATACACGAGAGAAGGTGCTCAGCTCCAATAGCCCTTCATATTTTTTTTTTTTACATTTTATGATCAATATTTTTTTTCTATATTGCAAAAATAATCTGCACTGTTTGTGGCAAAAGGGGAAAAAAAAAAAAAAAAAAAAAAAAAATCTAAATTTTTTTCATCAACTTGCAAAATTCGTCTTTCTGATGGTCTTATTTTAATAAGACAAGTCTAAACCAAGCCTGTCCTCTTCACCAGCACATTATGTGTTATTTATATTTGTTTTGTACTAAAAGTAAATGCGTCTACAATCTTATTTACCGCCATATATAGCCTGTGTGTGTGTGTGTGTGTGTGTGTGTGTGTGTGTGTGTGTGTGTGTGTGTGTGTGTGTGTGTGCATGCATGCCTGTGCGCACAAGGCCAGTGTCTGCAGTAAAGAGATTAGAGGGGTTTTCGTCCATTACGTAGCCAGTACCCGCTGAGAGCCCGCAGGGGGCAGCAGATAGCGCTGCCACATCACTATTATCATTCAGACACAACCGAGCCGCAGGGCGGAAGGATGTTCATGATGTTCTTTCTGTATAATGCACCGAAATCATACAGAAATGACAAGTTATGCAGCAGTGGTGCAGGAGACGACAGTGAGTTTACGGTGACTGCCGCAGGACCGATTGTAATGCATAATAAAATATAAATCCATACAGTGCTGAGTCTTTTTAAATTCCCCGCCACTCCCCGCACATCAAACAGCGACCCTATGTTGATTTATTTCACACAAGCACATTAAAAGATCTGTGGAGGCCTTCAGGCCAGCAGTGACACACTTTAGAGCTTTAGATTTGGCCTGAATATTCTTCCACTGTTGAACTGGAGGATGGAAGACTTCAAATCTTTCTCACATTTAAAAAAAAAAAAAAGCAGCCAAGTGGAGGTACATGTCGATATGACTTAAAAAGGTCAGCGATGACATATTTTTCCACATGCCTTTAGTGGCATTGAGCAATGAAGATGATCCTGGTTGTACTTCTGCCATCTGCAAGGAAGATAAATGAAATCATAGATTAACGAAAACAACAATTGAACAGGAACATCTCTTCCCAGAAACATTGGCCTCTTTTTTCTGCATAAACCAAAGAACTTCATAGAAAATAATTATTTGGTGACAAGCAGTTCAAATGAGAAGAGGACCATCTGGATTAACTCGGACACTTTTCCCTAAAAGTTACACTGCTGCTGATTTTGGTAAATGTAATTTTTTGATGCCGTGACCACAGATAGTTTTTGGTTTCTGTTGTGACAATTGCAGCTCAGAATAGTGAAAGTCAAGTGACATATAGTAGACTAAATATGCATAAATAAAGCAATTTATTCTTTTAGTTATTTTCAGCGGTGCAAAATTATTTTGTATTTGTGACAGCAGAGACAAATGCCAATGGGTGAAGCCAAAGAATATTTATGAATGTAAAAAGATTTATTGATTTTACAACCTGTGTCTTAGTGCACTCAGTACACTACAGTTAGTACACTACAGTTAGTACACTACAGTTAGTACCCTACGGTTAGTACACTATGGTTAGTACTCTACGGCTAGTACTCTACAGTTAGTACCCTACAGTTAGTACTCTGCGGTTAGTACCCTACGGTCAGTACCCTACAGTTAGTACCGTACAGCTAGTACTCTGCGGTTAGTACCCTACAGTTAGTACCCTACAGTTAGTACCGTACAGTTAGTACTCTGCGGTTAGTACCCTATTGAAAACAATCATGTTTACAGGAAAACTTGGTTTTCCCCAGAAAAACAAGTTTATTTTCTTCAATACAAAACAAAAGCGAAGACCAAGCACCTTCATGGGGATGTTTTTGGATCCTCCACAGTTCTGGGGGAGGTTTCTGGTTTAAATTTACAAACTAACGTTGGATGAGAACCAGATGACAAGTTCAAACTCTGCTCAAGAATTACTAGCTTTTAAAGCTCTGGGAGAGAGTCCAACACTAATCTGTCTCCAGGATTGTGAAACATGAGCACCCCATGAGAATGAATGATCACCTCCTCCAAACAATATCAGAGCCTGCAAGACACGCACGCATACACACACACACACACACACACACACACACACACACACACACACACACACACACGCGCGCGCGCGCGCGCGCGCCAATGGTGTGAAAGCCCTGTTGTTATCCAAGGAATTATTATTATCGTTCCTTATTTTTCTCCGTAAACAACTGCATTTTTGGAGGCTTCATCATATTCAAAAACTCATGAAAGTTGGCAAACACATTTCTGCGAAAAATTTCGTATTCTAGTGGAGTCGTCAGTGGGCGTGGCCAAATGGCTCGCTAGCGCCCCCTAAAGAGATGCCCCGGCGGCCACATTTACCTACATGCGCGAAATTCGGTGGACATGTTTGTCACACCGAGACACACAAAAAAGTTACATTGCACCATTACGTCAACGCAACAGGAAGTCCGCCATTTTGAATTTAGTCACCATTTTGGGCGAATCGCACTTGTAATTTAATGAACTCCTCCTAGGGATTTGTTCGGACCAACATTAATTTTTTTCTGTGCACTTTTAACATGTTTGTGATTAAAAGTTGTTAAGAGAGTTTGTTTTCGTCAATGATTGTGCCCGTGGCGTAGTGGCCATTTTGAGCATCTCACCATGAAACTACAAATGGCTGTAAATAAAACTTTCCTCTTGTGGGATTAATCAAGTATCTATCTATCTATCTATCTATCTATCTATCTATCTATAAATTGTTGAAGTCTACCTTGACTTCCCCGAGTTTGTTGATGCGAGAGAAACCATACTGAAACAAGAATAAGTTTAATACTTCTTTATTCAAGCAAAGATCTTTGGAGATCACACCACAGAGTATATCTGTTACAGCCAAGCGCCTGGTGAGATCTGAACATGCTGTCTGCGTTCAGATCCTTAAACCCTAGCTAGGCCCACCCATTCAAGATAATCGCTGGTCTTAGTACTTTTCCACTGTCTATACAATTCAGTATTTTCCCACTGAGTCGTTTTGCACAAAGAACAGGCTGTTCTCAATCATTCTGCAGTTGATATCACAACGGCCTTGAACTCTCCTTTCTCACAGTTTCTAAGACAAGCGGTCTCTTAGCAGGTGGGGGCCTGTCTTTCTAGTAGAGCACATTACGAGCAATGATATATGATATTTACGCTATGCTATTATCAGTCATACTATATTTCATATATATATATATATATATATATATTCCACACTATCTATCTATCTATCTATCTATCTATCTATCTATCTATCTATCTATATCTTATGTACATGGACTGACCGTCTCCAAACGTTACATACAGCCGACGCGCACCGTGCGAGGTCACGCATATCACTGTTTGCAGTTTTAATTATCTTTTCAACTTTAGTCCAACAAACATGTATTTATTTAATTTCCTTTGAAACGACTTAATACTGACACAATCTTCCTGGGAAGAATCTGCCATGTGGGTTCTCTTTATTTATTATGTCAGCAAAAAAAGCAGCTCAGTGCTTCTCAAGATCCCAGAAAACACTGTCACTAAGTTTCCTCCAAACATTTACATCTGTGATATTCAGTCAGTGCAGATAAATGAAGCTGAAATTAATTCTGGTTTATAAAAACATTCAGCTGTTTCTGGTGCTAACAAGCTCCACTTGGAGATGACACACAAACTGCTCTGTGCCGCCAACAAGTGCCACTAGATGGAGCCTGTATGCTTTCTAAAAGAGAGCAGTCCACTTGCTCTTTGAATGTTTGATTTAAGACCGACATCTCTGCTAGATCAAATTGTGCTTACTGGTAGATTTGCAAGTGACTTTTTTTTTTTTTACCAAATAAAAAGAGTTACAGTGGTTTTGAAAAGTACTTCACAAATGAAGTTGCTGATTTATTTATTCTTATCAAAACATTCAGTACAATGCAGAAGGTTCTTTAGATGTTTAGGTTTCATCCATCAAACAACATTATCAATACCGAGGGACTGGTCCCAAATTCATTCTTTTGATTTGAATCAGTTGCTTTTTTGTTGTTGTTTACTGCACTTTGTATGAAATTAATTGTTTACTTATTATTTTGGAAAGCAAAGGCAGTTTAAAAAAAAAAAAGACAACTTCTGACAGTGGTGGAAAATATGTACCCATTTGCTTACTTGCACATTACTTGAGTTATTTCACTTTCTTTTACTTTAACCTTCAACTTTACAGATACTTTGGGCTACACGGCATTCATTTGAGGGCTATGGTTGGTACTTTAAAGATAAGACTTTAAAAGAGACTAAATTTACAAAAAATTTAAAATACACCGTCTCGTACAAGCAATAACAAAAAAACAAACAAAAAAAATAAAATAAAAAGCTGTGTCGGCTGGTGGTCTCTTATCACTTAAAAGAAAAAGACAAGTTGTTTGTAGAGCTACCAAAGACAGATTTAACCTCCAAGCTTCTGAGATGGTTTCATCTAAATACATGTTTCTGTGCAAATATGGGAATATTCAATTTATATTTCATATGAAGAAAAGATTAGAGGAAACCCCGTAAAAGGAAATTAGATTTGTGCCATGTTAACAATCTATTAATGTCAAATATACACTGCTCAAAAAAATAAAGCGAACACTTAAACAACACATCGTAGATCTCAATGAGTGTGGAAAAATCAGATCACAGGCTGATCCAACTTCTGTGGAGATTCCTGAAGACAAGTCCAAATGAGTCTCAGTAGTGTGTGTGTCCTCCACGTGCCTGTATCACTCCCTACAACGCCTGGGCATGCTCCTGATGAGACCACGGATGTTCTCCTGAGGGATCTCCTCCCAGACCCGGATCAAAGCATCGGTCCACTCCCGGACAGTCTGCGGTGGACGTGGCGTCGGCGGACGGAACGAGACGCGATGTCCCGGATGTGCTGGATTGGATTCAGGTCTGGGGGACGGGCGGGCCGGTCCGGAGCATCGATGCCTTCATCGCGGAGGAACTGCTGACACACTCCAGCCACATGAGGCCGAGCATTGTCCTGCATCAGAAGAACCCAGGGCCCGCTGCACCAGCAGATGGTCTTCAACGGGTCTGAGGATCTCATCCCGGGACCTAATGGCAGTCAGGGTACCTCTGGCTAGGACACGGAGGGCTGCGCTGCCCTCCAAAGAAACGCCTCCCCAGACCGTCGCTGACCCGCCGCCGACCCGGTCCCGCTGGAGGATGTTGCAGGCAGCAGAACGTTCTCCACGGCGTCTCCAGACTCCGTCACGTCTGTCACATGTGCTCAGTGTGAACCTGCTCTCAACCTGCCCCCTCCACGTCTCCTGGTGGACCGGCCCGTCTCCCGGTATGTCCTCCGTCCTCTTGACACTGTGCTGACAGACACAGCAAACCTTCTTGCCACAGTGTACATTGATGTGCCATCCTGGATGAGCTGCACTACCTGAACAACTTCTGTGGGTTGGAGACACCTCATGCTCCCTCTAGTGGTGAGGACACTGGCAAAATGCAAAAGGGACCAAAAACCATCCAGAAAGGACGAGGACAGAGAAACGGTCTGTGGTCACCACCTGCAGAACCGTTCCTTTATAGGGTTGTCTTGATGATTGCCTCATTTCCACCTGTTGTCTGTTCCATTTGTACAACAGCAGGTGAAACTGATCCTCAATCAGTGTTGATCCTAACTGGACACGTTGATTTCACAGAAGTGGGATTGATTGGAGATACATTGAGTTGTTTAAGTGTTCCCTTTATTTGTTTTGAGCAGTGTACATCAGTCACAGGGGCCAGTTTTCAAGAATAAATATTTAACTTTTAACATTTTAAGTACATTTACTTTAGTTTGATTTTAAATGCAGAACTTCAGCAATCTGTTACTGGCACATTTAACTAAGGATCTGAATACTCAAATTCTGTGGAAAATGTCATCAACAATGATGTCATCGAGCCATAACAAATGTTGATCAGAGCTGTGAAAAAATATTTTGTGGATGGCATATTTTGCGCACATCATTCTAGCTGAAATACATTATTGGCTTTTATTTTGAAAGTAAAATCAGCCAAAATGCAGAGAAACTAATAACTAGTCATCAGACATTAAAGGACAACATTTTCCAGTACTTCAGTAAATATGCTTTGTTCCTCCCCACCACGGTTTAGAAAACAGTGTTCATGTCTGACAAACTGCACCTGAACCTGTAAATGTCTGCAGGTTGTTTCAGTGTCCGTTACAGGCCAGAAGAGGATCCACTGTTATCTGACACTGTTTCCTGTCATGGAACAAACAGGGATCGCAGATGGATCGCCTCGGGCTCTGCCCCTACAAACATGAAAATGGCTCGGAAGCAGAGCCGCTACAAGTCAGCAGGATGTTGATATCGTTCTGCCTTTGACAAGCGCATACAGGGAGCCACTCTCATCCACAGTAAATGCTGACATAGAAACCAACTGCTGAAACCTGAGCCATCAGAATATCTGTAAAGTGTCCCAGAAGTAGAGCAATTTTGACTTTCATGGTTTTTAATATTGTTCAGACTGCATCAATACAAAACGTAACATCAAGTCCCAACCTCGTCTTTGTTTATTGAAACAATACAACATTTGACTGTGGAGCATATTACATGTTTTGATGAGACTAATGTTTTCAGAGTGTTTATTTTCAGGAACAATGCTCTTGTATAATAATGATCCTGTATCCAGTCTGCAACAGACTTTTACAGGATTGAACGAAGTTGAACAATTCATGGATCTCATTTTTAAAAGTTGTACTATTCAATATGCAAGTAATTACATAATGTGAAAGAGGTCACTCCAAGCAACCAACTTACCTTCCTCTCTGGCTCCCGTCAGCTTTACAGGGCGTTGAGTTTCAGATCAACATTTTGGTTTTCCGGCCTTCAACAGCTCTGACTGCAGAAAAGCTCCTTAAACCAACCAAACATAGAAAAAAAGTGAGCAATTAGCTGGTGAACACAGTGGAACATTTAGCAGCTTAAAGCCATGGTACTGGCAGAATTAGATTTAGTCGTACTCACCGGTAGGTTACTTTTAACTTCTGATTTGTGTTGGAAAATCTGCTCCAGCTTGACTGTCACAAGAGCACCAGTGAACCCAGAACCAAAGCAGTCAAAACCTCATGGAGGACTTGTCACCTTAATATTGCCTCACATGATTGAAAGCAACAAGTGTGCAAACACCAGCTCCCCACTGTGTGTATTTGGATTGTCGAGTCACAGCCTAACCAATTCATTATTTGCTTTTAAATCAGCATATTCTAAAACGACATGTTTTATTTAAAATCAATATAGTTTCTACCCACCAATTCAAAAGTTACAAAAGAGAGAATGCATGCTGGGAAATACGAGGTAAACATTTGCACTAAACACACTTGCATTACTCTGCAGCACATATGTCAAGTCAGCAAGTGAGAGCAAGAGAGACCGTTTTATGTTCTTTTGCACAAAAATCAGCATCACAATGGTCGTTTGTGGCGGTGCTGGAAGGGACCCACATGCAAAACACCCAGCAGATGACCTGATCAATGGGAGCTTTAATGTCCACAGAAACTGGGGGAATGATCCAAGACAACTTGCGAGAGCACAAGTCCAAACTGGCTGAAAGCCAACAACAGTCACTACCGACCCGGGATCCTTCCGGCTCGGGGCAGGAACTCTGGCCGAGTCCGGAGGCGGAGAAGGTCCCTGAGACCTGTGCAGACTGGTGAGAGTGTCCCCGTAATTCTCACCGAAGCTGAGGCAGGTGGGTCCAAACCGGCTGGTGGGCGCGTCTCCGCGCTCCACACCTGGAGCAGCTTGGATTCAGGCGGAGATGCTGAGCAAGGGGGCTGGTCACCTGGTGATCTCCGTGGACCGACGCAGGACAGCAGGTATGTACCGCAGGGCATCAGGCACACTGGCATCAGGCAGCAAGAACCGAGATTGCAGGAACGCGTAACCGAACTACTGAAACCTGCAGCGTGGTACCAGGTGGTCTGATGGGACTGACTGACGCAGGTGGAGTGCAGGACCAGTTTATATACTGCCACGGGGTGATTACTGGAATGAGAACCAGCTGATTGAGGTGTGGTAGTGGGAGGTGACTGGAGGCCGGCAGTGGATGAGTCCACACCCTCCAGACAGACCAGAACACAGAACACAGAACACAGACCGGAACAAACAGGGGAGAGACAGGAACATGAGGGAAAGATGAACAGAGGGACAGACGGGGATCCTGACTTGGACCATAAAACTATGATTAGCCTGCATCATAACGTCAGTGAGTGGACGCAGACAAAAATGTAGACAGGATCCACTGCTGCCACAATTTTATTTTCAAGAATTGGTGTTAAAAAGAATAAAAATGTACCCACCATGCATTCACGGCTGCTGGCACCTTTGGTTTAGATTAGAAGAATTAGTGGCAATCAAAAGACATAATTGGGATCAATCAAACTAATATCTATCTGCTGTCCACCACTGTGCTACTTCAGTGTCACTGTTAGTGTTTTGTACCATGAGCTAATGGATTTAGCTTTAATTTTCACTTGCCAAACACAAGAAGTCCACAAAAGGACTGCTATTCAAATTCTATTTATTTTCGAAACAACAGCAGGCAAATATCACTTTCACCTTAAAAACGATTGATGATTTCAAGAGAAAATAATTAAAATTTAGTAAATTTACAAGTGATTTTATCATCAGTGATTTGAATGAAGGTTGATGATTTAATCAATCAAATCAAAAAGTTATGATACAACATTTATTTTAGGATGAATGACTCCGTAGCCTGTTTTTATGTCAACAACAGATGATAAAACCAATGCTAGTGTATTCAGGGACGGAGTCGTCCTTAAAGTGCAAACGAGTAAATATTTCATTTCTACGATCAAAGGTATAATTTACTCTGCATGTCTAATTACCTTCTCATAGACACACACACACACACACACACACACACACACACACACACACACACACACACACACAAAGACATCGTGTTCATTAATATCCCTGTAAACACAAAGAAACACATCTTCCTGAATAATAATACTATGGAAGGAGAATAGACCACATTAATGTCTGGAGGCAGGAAAAATGTGGATTGTTGTTGTGGAGCTGCAGACATTCTTATCTTTAATTCCCCCAAAAAGGAAAATGAATGTGGTTGTAAACATGCTCTGTCTGTGGGATCTGATGCTGCCCTCCAATTAACAGTCATGCCCATTTATTAAAACCAGCTCAAAAGAATGACATCTACATATATAAAAAACACTTGCAAAGAAGAAACTGCTGTAATGTGTTCATGCCACAACAAAGACTTGTGTGTGCTGCAGCACCACAGAAGAGACGGAAGAAAGCAGAGTTGTTGGCAGCTGTTTCATTTTCCACCTTTCTCGTTGCATGTGGTCTGATTCAGAAATAGAAGCATTCACAGACCACCATTGGACAAAAGTATCTGGGGCCAGTCCTATTTGCTGAGAAAAAACAAGGATCGACTGCTCGCCATCTGTGACGAGGCCTGATAGGGGCAGTAATCAGTTCTTCAGCAGCTCACACAAACACTGAGTGCTGCCTGCATGTCTGCATGTGTGCAACAGGATGTATATGATCAGTATATGAACACTTACTGAAGCTGTAAATGTAAATGAATATGGATTTCATTTGCTTTATTGGCTTAACAAAGATGACCATTTGTTTAATACCATTCCTGAATAAATGCTGTGTGACAGCTGGAAAAGCTGGAGGCATGTTTAATGTGAACACAAGCCCTGTTCACGCCGGGCATTAATCACAAGAGGACAGCTCAAAGTTCATCAGTTCACATTGGTGAACACACTGCTACCAATATGTGCAACAAACCTTCGAATGTGGTCTAAGGAATCAGAACTCAATGCATCTTGAGTGCCTTCATATCTGCACTTAAAACTGTCCACTTGTGATAAAATCATCCAGGATGCTTGTGAACAGAGCCATAATCTAACTGCTAAATACACATATATCATAGCAAAAACATCAGTTTAAATTAAACCGATCAATTTCTTGCGCAGGATATTTAGCTACTTTGAATTACTCAGACTTTTCACAGAAGTGGGGCAGCAGGAGAGAATCAAAGAGGCCAAACCAGCTGGATAAATGTGCTCGGGGGAATGTGAATCAGAAACGCTCCCAGTTTCCTCAACAGCCACCACTGAGGTGTCCTTGTGCAAGACACTTTATCCCCAGCTGCACCAGTGGACCGTGACAGAAAATAGGAAGCGTCTGGGTGGAAAAGCATACAACTTCAGAACCACTGGAAGACTGAAGGCCTGTTCAGTTTATTTTCCCCTGGATAAATGAGGTTTAGATTAATCCACAAATATACTCTTACAACTACAGAGCTGTCTGCATCACATTAAGTTTCAGTAGTCAAAGCATCCAGAGGGACACAACACAGCTACTTATTTGAAAGTTATTTTCAGAAACGTGTGTGTCACTATGAAGATCTTGTACCACCCTGACAGTGGCCAACACAGGAGGCTAGACTCAGGGCGAGGTGATACCGAGGGATATAAGAGGCTGCTGGATGAAAAGAAAGCAGCTCTGGGCGATCACCTCCCACAGAAGTGGAGCGGCACATTTTTTGACACTTTTTCTTCTCCAAAGCCCCAGGCTCGAAGCTCCAGCCTGTCCTCCTCCTCCTCTCTATCATCTTCCTCCACATCTCCCTCCTCGTACAGGCTGGGCTCCTCCACAGAGGTCTCCATGTTTGGGTTGTAGCTACTGAATGCCTGCGCCTCACTGTACTCATAAATGGTGGGGAGGCTGCTGCGTAAACCAAAGCGCCGCCGCAGGGCCACGAGTAGCGGCTGTGGGACGGTGAAGATATCCACGTTGTTGCCCAGGTCGATCCAGGCGAGGCACGGGAACTTCTTGGGATCCTTCACCGTGTCCCTCAGGTCTTTCAGGATGGCCACTGTCAGACGGTTGCCGTTGACAGCCAGTATGGTCAGTTTTGGCAGGCAGCTGAGGAAGGGCAGCAGCAGCCGCAAGCTGTCATCCTGCAGCTCGGTGAAGCTCAGGTCCACCGCGGACACCGCGTCACTGCTGCTCTGAAGGTAGAAGGACACGCGGTGGACGTCCCGGCCGGACAACGGGATTCCTGACAGGTTGACGACGTCACCTGTCAGTTTCTTCTTCAGGGCGGTCTTCAGACTGTTCGAAAGATAACAAAGAACATAATTTATTGTTTTGTTTACGTGCTGCAGGTTGGTTATATCTTCAGCATTGTCAGTTAGTTATCCAAGACAAACAACCTTTACTTAATGATTCAGAGTTTATGGATGGAAGAGGCTCTATAATGGGGTCCCGCACTGTCCCACAATTACCAGGGAACAGCAAAGTGCACAAAAAACAAAGTGTCCACCAGTGGAGAGAGATAAGCAATCAATAATATGAAGAAGAGAATTTGCATTTAGATGTGTGTCGGTCTGAGTGTCATCTGTGGAACCTGTACAGTCATCTCTAACCCAGCCCAAAGTAAAAAAAAAAAAAAAAAAAAAAAAAAAGGTCCATCAAAGGCAATGAATAAGTACATTTATGATTCAAACACAGAGTGAAAAAAGCAAACGTAAACATTGTGCCCTTCTGTCCGGGCCAATTAGAAACAAAAGTGTCACCCAGGTTTGAACCGGATCGTAGTTTCACCACTGGGAGACGTGTTATTTTGAAATTCAGTAGAAAGATGCATTTTTTTCAGTTGGATTTGTAAAAAATCAGGTCAGTGTTTAAAGTATTGTGAGTGACGGGTTGATAAGCTACTTGAGCTGAGCTGAGTGCATTTAAAAAAAAAAAAAAGGAGATATTTCAGCCTGTCAGCATCGTGTGCAAAAAGGAGCATGAAGATGCATCCCTCTCTTCTGCAGCAGGTTTCGTAAGAATGTGGACAGAGACGAGTTGTCGTGGTTCACTTGGGCTATAGAGGCACTGGTGGGCAGATTGTCTTACCTTTGTAGAGACAGGCTCACTGTTTTCCCTTGTTTCCAGGCTTACTGCTAAGTCAGCCGGCTAGTAGCTATATCTTTAGCATGTACACAATTCAGACCTGTAGAAGTCCTCTCTTTGAACTCGGAGTGAGACGGCAAAAGAGGGAAAGTGTATTTCCTAGAACTTTTTCTTTAAGTTTTGTCAGTATTTGATAAATGTCTTTTGAGATATTGTGCAGGACAGACAGGAGGATTAAAGGGTAGATGATGGATGAACGGTCTGTATAGATGAGAAACAAAAAGGGTAAAGGCCGTAGAGCATCATCTATTTCAGTCCAAATGACTTTAGACAACAGGTGTGAGTTGCATTCCTCTTAAGGTGAAGTACTACTTTAACAATCCACCTGTCAGCTTGAATCATGGCATTCCTCACTGCCTTTGCTCGCACTGCGAAATCTGCAGCTCTACATCAGAATATGGTTAAATATGCATGAGAGCTATAAGGCAGTGACATGCATGTTGGGGCAGCACAGCGTTAACACAGAGCTGCTGCAGTGCAGTGCACTTCTTTGCTTTTGCATTTGTACTTGGAAGAAGTCAGAGAGGGAAGACATGTGCCAAACAAATGACAATGAGGACGAAGCGTGGGGGAGTTGTTTTCAAAAACAGGAGAAAAATGCTGTGTTGAATTGGCCTAAGGTTTCTCCGCTCTGTCTCAGCCCTGTTTGCCTCCTCCGGCACAGCGAGGATTATCCCTACATCTCTCTCTGCTCCCTGGTCTGTCTGGGAGCCTCATAAATCGGCAGGCTCTTTACATCTGTCACCTTCTCTGCTCGGTTAAGGGAAAGAAAAGGATCTGTAGCACACCGGGGCTGTGATTCGCAAGATTATTGATTCCAGGAGGAGGCTATAATTCATCTCTCCCTCCCTCATATCTTCACTCCTGCTCACTGCCTCTCACTTTCTCGCTCTTTCTGTTCTTGGCCTCTTTTCTTTTTCTTGTGCAACCTCTCTGTTTCGCTTGTTCTACATGTGATCTGCTGAAGCAAATATATTCACGCTTTCATTTCTCTCCTGTGAATGACTTACTTCAAATGTTATGTCATTAAAACTCTCAGGCGGCCACCCAAACCTCTAACGGTTGTTAAGAGATTACAAAAACAGGATCAGTTTTCATTGGAAAATCTCTTGTGTTTTTTTGGCTCAGTATTGTAAAGCTGAAACTAACATTTACTTTCATATTAATTCTACTATTTTTCTATTACTTGATCAATCATCAAATCAAATGACTCTTGACCTGAGGAAGCTGCAATATAAATATAAGGTGATGATGGTGATTCACAGCATGGAAAAACAGAAATATTACTTCATCTTTTTCTTCTGAATTACTGCGTAATTCTATAATTATTCACATACTAAAAAGCATTTAAATAAAACAAATCATTCTTTAGTTTCGTTTAATGTATGTTAAGGTAACTTATTTGACATACATAATGTTACTTTTGTAAAATGACTTATTTTAACCCAAACTGGGATCTTTTCTTAAATCCAAACCTTTTTTTTAACTTTTGTTTAAGGGACCTATGTTTTTCACGACAAGATGAGGCAGAACGTGACGATGACACGGTACCCTCTAGTGGACTGACGGGTGTGTTACAGGCTTTGGTGTGACACTGGGTTGTAAATTGATATTACTTTGATTTCTTTTAATTTGACTAAAAGACGTCTTGACTGATAGTTTCAGCTCTCAAAAGTTACTGATCGATTCTTAAAATAGCAGGAGAGTCGACTGCATCTTCTCCAACCCTCCTGTGACTCCAGAAGCTTTACTGCATCACTGTGCAGCTTCGGCTTTACTGTAGTGAAACAGACTTTTGTTCGCTCTGGCTTGTTTATTGCAGGGTTTCCCTGCCTCTGCTCGAGTCCGTCCCTCTCATGTGTGCCTATGTTTATGTAGGAAGAGCTGATCCATGAGACAGGCAGGATAGGTACTGTGGGTGAGTGGGCGGTGCGGGGGGAGGTGGGGAGGGCTCTAATGTGCTTTTAATGAGACAGAGTAAAAGACGACTTCAGATTTCCTTCCAAATGTGCTGCCTCCGAGCTCGGTGGGCACAGTCCCACCCACAGGCTGGTGAGCTGGCCGCGGGCCCAGGGGCACAGCTAGCATTTCTAAAGCCACAGTGTGCACTACAGTCCATCAGCATGAAACGATAACAACATAAACAACAAAATGTCTCATCTCGCTCCCTCTGATGTGGCTGCCATGCTTGTAGGCAGTGGTGCATATCCTTTTGGACCAGCTCAGACAAAAACAACTTCAAAGCATAGTCTACCCGCATAAACATAATGTGAGCAGGAGCGTCGCCTGCTCCGAGACTCATTTAAAACAAATAACTGAGGGAAATCCATCTATTGACATCCTCAGGAGCAACTGATACAACCGTGCAACAATCTAATAAGAGTTGAGTCTCATGTGTCAAACTATTGGATGCTTAATTGTGGGTTCAGGCAGACTGTCTAATTGCTTTTCATAGCCAGTTTTCCTTTAGGATGTTGCTAACTTTTACGCACTGAACAAGGGTCCTTGCTGTTCTATAGTTATGTAAACCCCAGAGGAAGGAAATAAAACATCTGGGATTTGTGATGTTGAAATCGAGTGCAGGCAGAGAGATCGAACTCCCAGAAAAGGTCAGAACAAAACTGGAGATTGTGTCTTTTAACGAAACATTTTAGAGAGTGTGTGGTTTGAGTGCAACAGTGATTCAATCTGACTTTAAACTGCACTGGATTTACTTAATACTGTTTAAAAATCCACAGAGCCTTGATCTATCACGCAGTCTGTGACTGCTGACACAGAGATCCACTGCCTGTAGTTACTGAGTACACATTTTATACAAATAATGTGTTTTAACGTGGAATTTGCAGCTTTAATTTCCAAATATAACTGCGGCTGTTTGAACTGCAACTATTTCTCCAATATTTACCATATATGTGACATTTTGTGCCGTAGATCCCTAGACAACATTAAAGCGTATCCATTAAAGCTTGTGGCAGATCCATTGATTTCTGTGTTCACACTCATTTTCTGGCCCATGTTCGGTGCCACTCAGTATCAGGTTAGTCTCCTCTCTGTCTAGCTGTCTCTCCTGATGTTACAGAAGTTAAGTGCTCATCATTAGTCTGCAGCTTCCCAGCTTCACCATTCTGCTAATCAATTTCCGCTCGAATGCAACCAAACACTCTGAACCTGAAAGAAGACGGAGGGCTGCATGGATGAATGTTTAAAAAAAAAAAGAAGGCTGAAAGGGTAGAACGTGTACATTCTCCTAAATCAAAATACAGTGACAATTTTACAAGGACAATCTTACAAGCCCGTAATATTCTGTACCGGGGTGAGAGTTAAAAGGAAAAGGCAGCAGAAACTTGTAATCTGTCTTCCCCACACAGAGTACATATTCCCCTTCATTTACTCTCATGAATCAGTAATACATCAAGAGACAGTTACAGGTTATATCATTTATCTCATGCTCAGGGCTTTCATATAACAATGGGTTATAAGAATGACTTAAAAACCCATATATTTTAATGTATTAACTGTTAATTTAACTCCCTCATTTTCTCATAGGAGACACTTTATAAAGCTTTTTGTGAATAGTATCACTATTCACTTGTACAAATCAAATAAAAATGCTTATTACAGTAGGTCTAACATCTAATTTTTTGAAATACTTCTCTTGGGAGTGATATGCGACAATTAATACCCCCCTCATGTATGTTAACAATAAAGGTTAGCTTAGCTTGAAGACTAGAAACAGGAGGAAAGAGCTGACTCTGTCTAAAGACAAAAAAAAAGAAGTCTTATTGTTACCTTCAAACAAACAGCAGCCAGAAATAGTCCCACAAACATTAACGCCACTGTAAAATTACACTTGTAGGTTTTAAACTTGACTTTTTTTCAGATTGATCAAACAAGATATAATGAGTTCATTATTAAGTTATAGAGGTGCTGGTAGGTGGATTTTGTTATCTTTATGTCATTTTTATTGGTTTTACCCTCTAAGTTTCCATGCTGTTGTAGGGAAAAGGTTTCCCCTTGAAAGTCTATCTATCTATCTATCTATCTATCTATCTATCTATCTATCTATCTATCTATCTATCTATCTATCTATCTATCTATCTATCTATCTATCTATCTATCTATCTATCTATCTATCTATCTATCTGTCTGTCTGTCTGTCTGTCTGTCTGTCTGTCTGTCAGTCAGTCAGTCAGTCAGTCAGTCAGTCCGTCCATCCGTCCGTCCGTCCGTCCGTCCATCCATCCAGCCATCCATCCATCTATCTATCTATTATCTATATCTCTACGTATCTTTAGACAGAGCCAGGCTTGCTGCTTGGCTTTCTCCAGTCTTTCCGCTAAGATGAACTAAGCTAAGATAAGATAAGCTACGATAAACTAAACTAAACTAAGATAACTTAGGATTGTGCAGCTTAATATTAGTTTACATGAGAGTGGTATCAATCTTTAAAATTTTTGTTTGCAAGAGAGCAAACAGGTGCATTTCTCAAAGCAAGTTGCTGCTCTCTGTGTTTTAAAGACAAAAAGACAAAATGATTTAACAAGGTTAAATATTAGAGGCTTTGCTGGCCTGGGAACCCCCAAAAGGATGATATTATTAGGCTACGGGACTTTGAAACATTACTAAACATACTCATAACTCATAACCCCTTCATAAATTTCACTTATTACAACGTGTACCAGTGACTCTCTCAGAAAATACGATATGAAGGATTTTTCTTTCTGGCCCAGTTGAAAACTGAAGCTCATTTGTACAAATTGCAAAGATCTAACCAACTTCAGCAGAGAGATAATAAGATACGAGATAATATCTCATAGCATCTCAGCTGGGAGGACAAACTCTCTGTAATACAAATTCTAATTTATTTCCTGCTGAGCATGCAGAGAAAAACTTGACTCATTCCAGGGGAATGATATAAAAGCACTTGAGAAACATTGGATGTGGAAACCGTTCCACAGACCCGTGGGAGGTTCAGATCAATGTCTACTTCATCAACGCTTCGGTCTTGACTTGTTTATTCCTCAGATCGATCTGAGCTGTTTTGCCTCCAGGCATCTGTATAATACATGCACAGTAGTCTGGCTCAGCCGTGGGAGAGCCTGCGAGGGTCCAATGTACAAACTCACCTTAGAAAAGGGAGCTGGTGCAGAACTGCTTCTTTATTTCTGTGCTTCTGGTTTATCTGGCCTATGGCTGCAGGCTACAGTGTTCAACATTTCCTCCACTGGTTTGTTTAACTTAACTCAGTTTTAGCATAAAATATGTCTCTCTCATGCCTTGAGGCATTTAGCCGCGTTAATGATAATCCTTTACAGCAAAAGAAATGTAGCTAAATTTGCCATTTCCTAAACTATGCAAATGTCATACTGATAGTATGGTTCTGCAGAAAATGTACTAGGAAACATGAAAGTGGTGATTGCGTCCAGCAGCCAGTGTCTTCCAGTTTCATGGGATAATGGCATTTTCTGGGGAGGAAAAAATAGCCTCAAAGCTCATTTGGATTTGGATTAAAATTCAGTGAAACATTTAGTGGATGGGCTGATTAAAGCTGCTTCCACTGTACGTTGTCAATGGAGCAGCGGCGGGCTGTGCAGCGTTTTGACATCTCAGATCAGTCACTCATTTCTGGGAAACGTTGAATTCAAAGTTTGGGGAAGTGTCGTTTGAACTGACAGCAGATGTACCTTTAAAAAGCCGATCTTACAAAAGCCAAAATCATCGAAAAGAAGGGGTCAAATTCCTAAAATGATCCAACTAACTCAACAGCTCAGTCAAATCCTTAAAGATGCAGCGCCACCAGTTCCTGTCAGACTTTTGAACAGGTCTGAAGGTGGAGTTTTAATTAGCACAAAAACGAAAAGGACTGAAGCATCTGTGAAGTGCAGTAAACCTCCCACAGCTATAAGCTACTCCATCATACAACTCTCATGGGCTCTTTGCACATGAATGGGGAAAACATGACAAACAGCTGAAACGGGAGTGATATTTCTTCTCAATGCAACGAACTACAACGAACAAAAAGGAGAAGGACAGCAAAGAAAGAGGGAACACATGATAAACTGTACAATTCAAAGGAAAGAGGAAAGAAAATGTCCTGATTTCTTGTAAAGAATCTCACTGCTACTTTCAGTTTACACCAAAAAGAACCCAAACAGCCCAACACTGATGTGACATGGATGTCTTCTAATGATATGTGACTTCCAACCCAATAGAAAAGCATATTCTCGCTTGTGTGCTGAGGATGATAAAACCTCCTGGTACAGAATGTACCATAATGCAGCTGCGTGGCATGTAAAATGCAAAACTCGGGTGAGCTATAAATTCACCCATGACTTGATTTGATGTGACACACTGGATGCTTAAGAGAAAAGAATCCTGCGACAGAACAGACAGAAAGCAGTTTGTATTACATAACTGTGTATCATGGAGGAGTGCGCCTGTGTCTGCTTTACTATGTCAAGGCACAGTTATGAAACCGGCATTAAAATGCAGGGCTCCAAACACAGAGCAAGGGGTTGATGGTGGGGAGTGATCTCTATCAGCCTTAAAGGAACGAGACCCACAGATTATCAGAAAACACCACAATCCTTTATTTCTTGTGCATGCAAGCAGCGGCAGCTTTAGCTCAGATTTACAGTTAAATCCAATCAATGAGAGGTTAAGAGAGGCTCAATCCCTCCATAAAAACAAAGGAACTCTGGAAAATGTCTTATTTAACATGGCATATATCACGTTTTTTCATTTCTGTTAAATTATAAACGCCTCCAATCCTGAGTTTACTGATAAACACGTTAAATCATTCTAATTATTTCATTATGGTCCTGAAGATTGGAGCGATGGATACCGGACTGTCTTCCTCCCTCCCCCTCATCCCGCACGATCTCAGTCTGTACCGCGGGAAGTCCTCAATTATTCATGGAGGAGGATGGCGGCTGGATCTTTAAGGCTCTATTAAAAGTGGAGGTCAAACAGAAAGCTGATTGAGCTGACTGAATGCAACACTCAGTCAAGTGGTATACTCCATCTCTGAATGGGAATATGACCAGAAACAATAAAACCTTTTAAAAATCTATGATTGTGTGATCAAAAACACAAATTCATAGTTTTTACTGTCCGATTTTTGCCCCCGCCCGAGGAGTCGACCCTCTAAATCAGTCAGAGGTCATGCTGTCAGAGCCTGCCAGTCCTCACCTCAAGGAGGTCCAGAAAAAATAGGTCATACATGTATTAAAGCTCAGTTTACAGATACATTACATATGTACAGTAAATACGTGAGGGAAGAATTATTTAGTTCATTTGATTAGACACAGCAGCAGTGTGACAGACAGCAGCTGTAATC
Source organism: Embiotoca jacksoni (assembly GCF_022577435.1). Taxonomy (NCBI): domain Eukaryota; kingdom Metazoa; phylum Chordata; class Actinopteri; family Embiotocidae; genus Embiotoca; species Embiotoca jacksoni. The sequence goes on from NW_027185265.1 coordinate 103,780, forward strand.
AGATTATAGGTTTTAGTGTTTAGTCATAAACAAACTATTCAACAAATTCTAATTTTGACCAGTTGATCAGTTCTCTTACACTCAGCGTGAAGAAGTCTAAAGCGCACACAAGTTTCTTTACTAGTTTCACACTGTTCTCATTTTACCATCCAGCAACCACCTTGCTGAAAAATCATCCATCCATCCATCCATCCATCCATCGATCCATCCATCCATCCATCCATCACCCATCCATCCATCCATCCATCCATCCATCCATCATTCATCCATCCATCCATCCATCAATCCATCCATCCATCCATCCATCACCCATCCATCCATCCATCCATCCATCCATCCATCCATCCATCCATCCATCATTCATCCATCCATCCATCCATCCATCATCCATCCATCCATCCATCCATCCATCCATCCATCCATCCATCATCCATTCATCATCCATTCATCATCCATCCATCCATCCATCCATCCATCCATCCATCCATCCATCCATCCATCCATCCATCCATCCATCCATCCATCATTCATCCATCCATCCATTATTCATCCATCCATCCATCCATCCATCATCCATCCATCCATCATCCATCCATCCATCCATCATCCATTCATCATCCATTCATCATCCATCCATCCATCCATCCATCCATCCATCCATCCATCCATCCATCCATCCATCCATCCATCCATCCATCCATCCATCATCCATCCATTCATCATCTATCCATCATCCATCCATCATCCATCCATCCATCCATTGTCCATCCATCATCCATCCATCCATCCATCCATCATCCATCCATCCATCCATCCATCCATCCATCCATCATCCATCCATCCATCCATCCATCCATCCATCCATCCATCCATCCATCATCCATTCATCATCTATCTATCTATCTATCTATCTATCTATCTATCTATCTATCTATCTATCTATCTATCTATCTATCTATCTATCTATCTATCTATCATCTATCTATCTATCTATCTATCTATCTATCTATCTATCTATCCATCCATCCATCCATCATCCATCCATCCATCCATCCATCCATCCATCCATCCATCCATCCATCCATCCATCATCCATCCATCATCCATCCATCATCCATTCATCATCTATCTATCCATCCATCCATCCATCCATCCATTATTCATCCATCCATCCATCCATCCATCATCCATCATCCATTCATCATCCATCCATCCATCCATCCATCCATCCATCCATCCATCCATCCATCCATCCATCCATCATCCATCCATCCATCCATCCATCCATCCATCATCCATCCATCCATCCATCCATCCATCCATCCATCCATCCATCCATCCATCCATCATCCATTCATCATCCATTCATCATCCATCCATCCATCCATCCATCCATCCATCCATCCATCCATCCATCCATCATCCATCCATTCATCATCTATCCATCATCCATCCATCATCCATCCATCCATCCATCCATTGTCCATCCATCATCCATCCATCCATCAATCATCCATCCATCCATCCATCCATCCATCCATCCATCCATCCATCCATCCATCCATCCATCCATCCATCCATCCATCCATCATCCATTCATCATCTATCTATCCATCCATCCATCCATCCATCCATCCATCCATTATTCATCCATCCATCCATCCATCATCATCCATTCATCATCCATCCATCCATCCATCCATCCATCCATCATCCATCCATCCATCCATCATCCATCCATCCATCCATCCATCCATCCATCCATCATCCATCCATCCATCCATCATCCATCCATCCATCCATCCATCCATCCATCCATCCATCCATCCATCCATCCATCCATCCATCCATCCATCCATCCATTCATCATCCATCCATCCATCCATCCATCCATCCATCCATCCATCCATCCATCCATCCATCCATCCATCCATCCATCCATCCATCCATCCATCCATCATCCATCCATCATCCATCCATGGGCATTCCAACAGTTTATTATAGCTCTGGAGGTAAAGTTAGGAGATCATCATAGTCAGTGGGATACACTGTCTGGGTACCATGACGTGGTGTGGACCAACAGGCCTGACCCTGCCATCCACAGAGCTACACATGATTAAAAATCTGTCCTACATGATAAAAAAAAACAACCTCTTCTCTTATCAAACTTGAACTTCCTGGGCAGCAAAAACAAAAAAGTAGAACGATTTTCTGAGAGATTTTAAATTGCATCAGTGTAAACAGCAGCAGGTATAATAGAGAAGTGCAAAGGTGAGAGGTATACTTCCTTGAAAATGTTGCTGTGGCCTTGGAAGGATCATATAAGGGAGAATGGCTCAAAATAGCAGCAAGGAAGGGAGGAAGAAGGGATTTCTTTAAAGATTAGAGCAAATTAGGCTGAGCAGAGCGGGGAGAAACTGGTTAGAAAGAATCCCAGAGAGAACTTCTCTGGTGATTAGTGAAAAGCCGTCAAGGAAATCGGGCTGGAAATACAGTCGGTGAAATGAAGTTGAAAAAGTGGTTATGAGCATCCAGACTAATAAAGAGACATAAAAAAAAATTCACTGCTCAACATAATGTAGTTGCAGTCAAGACAGCTTTTCAGTGGCTAATTATCGCCAGGGTGTGATTAAGAAGTGACATCGTGACATTCTCACGCTGGTGATAAAGGAAAAAGACACACATTTGTACGCATAGTGGTGTCGTGGTTGAGGCCACAGACAGGCAACGCTTTACGGAGTAAAAAGTAAGAACATGATGCGTGTTTCATTCGTAGTATTTCATAATGTTTGGATTGTGCAACATTAAATATGATGTTTTCAGATGTTAAACATTACTCTGTGTTGTTATCGATAGAAAAAGCAGCTGCGCTTGAACATGCAGCAAGTGTTTGTTATTTTTAAGTACTAAACTCTCAAATGCTGATTGATTCTTCAGTATAAGTGCACAGTACTTGTACTTTCTGAGATGTGAACATGAGCACGTAATGTGCTGTTTGTTGCTACTTCAGTAGCCCTCAGTTCAATACCTACTAAGCTTCATATGAACTTAAATAAAAGTGATGAAAAAGCCCTCAGTGTGATCTGTGGGAGGAAAAGGCACATTAGTGTGAGCAGCGTGAGGTCTGGGTCAAACATCAGGACTCAGACAGACTATCAACACTCACAGCTGCTCAAAACAGATGTATGCGAGCATCCACGACTCCTTTCACACTCATCATTAGTCGGCTCGACCAGCAAGACTGAAGATTAACGTTTAACAAAATCCTGCTGTACAATATATTCAATGCTGACACAAACACAGCAACAAATTCCAGATGCACATACTTCTTTCAACACTTGGGAGTGTTTTCACTCTGGAAAGCTTCACCCCGAATAAAAGACGAAGTGATGTTCTTGAAGTACAAGAATTTCTTTGAATGTACTGGAAATGTCTCTAATAGCTGCTGTAAGAGCACCACATCAATTATTGCCTTGCAGTAAAGACAAGTAATGAAACAGCATCTGCAATCACAATCCAATCTCTTCAAAATGTGCTCGAAGGGCAATTTTAGTGTAATAAAAATATGAGCTTGATTAATCTAAAATTCAATACCAATTACAATAACATTAGGAACTCCTCCAGGTACTCTGCAATACTGTACTTCTCAGAGAGCTGGCACGTGCAGCTGCAGAGAAAAATGAAATTGCCTTGATAATATGTTTAGCGTGACACACCTGCTTTCCACTTACAGAGTTATAGAAGCAAACCAGGCTCCAGTAATAAAGTTTGAATAATGATTTATGTGTTATTTCTGGAACATTTGCAACTACTAGAACATATTTCATGAAAACAATCCAATATGAGCCGTGGAGAGGAGGCTACAACACATTTCATTTACAGACTTCTCAATATCAGAGATATACAGTATATGTATGTGTCATATGTAATATTCAGGGACAAAATAAGAAGAATGTAATATGGGTTATATAATAGCAAATGCTTTTTCACTCCTAAATATGAAAAGATCAAATTCATGATCGATTGGAAGCGAGGCAGGAGGAAAGAGGGAAATACATGAATTCTAATCAGCAACCTTGCAGTGATTTTGCCTCCCCTCTCTTCCTCTTCGTCTGACACAGCGTTTCTCCGGAGCCTCGGCTCAAACTGCAGAACTGCTCTGTGTGGCAACTGTTGAACAAAATGGACTCTCACAAGAAGGAGAGAAAAATCCCACCGGAAAAAAAAGGAGAGGAAGAGTATCAAAAGGAGGATGGGATTTTAAAATAGGAGGAATTTAGGGCTTCAGGACAGAAAGAAAAAGGAGAGCAGAAAAGAGGAGGAGGAGACAGATACACATTTAAAACCATGTAAACTGGCACCTGATGCTTAATCTAATCCAAAGGCATTCATGTTTTCTGCACGTTTAAGGGAGCGCCGTTCTTTGGCAGGATAAAGAAACCGTGTGCTTTGAGTTCCACAGGAAAGTGCTGCTGTGTGGATGTTTGCAGTGGAAGCTGGGAGAGAGACAGAGCTCTAATGAGCACACTGGGAGAGTCTGCCTTGTTGTTGTGTTGAGCGTTATTTCGAAACATTGCAGCCAAGAGACTGAGGCGGGAAGTTAACTTGAGCTGTCAAAAAAATCTTTCAATCTGGGTTAATTGCTTGGGGAGAGAGCCTCATGATTATCATTAGATGTTTTTTTAATGCTTCCTCAAACGTACCTGTTACTCAACTTGACTTGGAGAGCGTTCTTCTTCGTTCACGCAGATTTTCTACAGTTACTATAATTACTGTCTTTTGGTTGCTTTCTCGATATTTTGCTCAGGCATGAATAATCAGCATCCGACCTCTGGTGGCCTGCAGTTTTGGTGGCAGCGCATCAAATCGGCCTCAGTCATCCACATTATCTGATTTTCTTATTAGTTTCTTGTTCCAGGAGTCTCCAGATCATTATTGGAGACAGTTTAGTCGTAGACATTAATGCTGAGGGATGATGGAGGAAATGCCACTCTAGGTTGTTAAACTTTCTACAAATAAATCACACTTGTCATGGGTAGAGCTTGAGCTGGTGTGAGGCGGATTTCGTCACAGTAGTATCAGGAGGGAAACAAGCTTTGCCTGAGAGAAAAGTGTGAAAATGGACACATCCTGGTAAGAACACAGTGTTATCGTAACAAATGTGATTTATTTTTTTTTACTGTAGAAAAACACAGAATTATGAGGAAAAACATCCTCAATTCAAATTATACATATTTAAAACAACAGCAATATAAATAAAAGGTAAAATAGGCTCCTCATACAACATGGCAATTATTTTGCCTTCAAGGTCCCATATTTTACACATTTTCAGTTGTTGTTTTTTTGTACTGTTTTGATATCAATAAGAAGATATTCTTTTAATCCACCTATTATTTCCAGTAACTACTATTTTTGTGTGATTACCACTTGTGGCCACATAAGGTGCGGTTGCAGCTCAACCGAAGTTACATAATGTTACTTTAAAGTATATGTGGTTTTCGTTACTAATTAATAAATGTGAGAGCAACATTTTTCCAGTTGGTCTCAATGGAGCTAATTTTAATTACTTCCTAAACTGTTAATGGTTTAATTTGAAGTTCAATCTTATAAAGACATTTATGTCTGTAATACTATAATATTTTTTGTATATTTGTTTCTTTTCTACCAAACTTTTTAAAATTTCAATCAACTCATAGTTTAACTAAACAAGAAAAAAAGAGGCTCGTTCTCATGCCAGAATGATTAATTAATAGCTGAAAAAAATTGTATTTGGAAAATAGGTCTAGGCCAGAAAACAAGACCTTGAAGACGTAGAATAAAATGATAAGCGGGAGATGCGTTTGCGCTGCCTGATTTATTTCACTAATCAACAAATGGAGGCGTGGCTGAATTTGGCTCTGTTTGGTTGACATGTGAGAAATAGATTGGTTGGTTATGGAATTAAACAGCGTGCTAATGCAAGTCCACCTGGTTAATGCAAGCCTGATAAAGTGGTCATCATCACAGTATGATGTGAGGACTAACTAGCTTTAAGCTGCACTATGAGAACAATGCAGTTTATTACCGAGACCTTCAGCATGATGTCATGTACTGTTGCAGCCATCAACTGCATATTTAAAACAATTTTATGATGCTCTCATTTTAAAACAGATTCACTGGAAACATAGAAAAGTCAGTGAGAGACAGTCATCTTGATTTACCAGCTATAATTGATCAAATCTGCCATAGCAACTGTCATTCACAACTACTGTACAATTGATGATTTATGGCGAGAAGCGAGAGGCCTGCTTTGGTCAAGGACTCATTATATCAAATATCACAACAAGGTTTGAGTACCAAAACTGCCACTGTTTTTCTAAACGGGATATTTGCTGTGTGAGACAGAAAGCTCAACAGTAGCTGAAAGGAGCGGGACTTGGAACATGATCAAGTGGAGTAACATCTTCCCAGAACAGGCACAGGACTTTCCCCAAACTTCCTGTATTTCAGAGAGGCTGTGGAGGATTGAGTTGCGTGATGCAGACGGTGAAGATGTGTTTAGGATCTGAAGAGTGACGGCACGGTGTCGGGCGGCAGCAGGAAGGACAAACTCACCAGGCCTGGGACTTCCTCCTGGGCACGCTCTGTCTCGTCCACTTGGAGTGAGGGGTCAGGTGATAAATCAGCTGGCGGCATATCCTATTGGTAGACTTGGGCGAGTCAGTCTCCTGCGACACACACAGTGGGCCGATGATGGGCAAAATAAAACAAATCTAGTTCATGTGACCAATCAAAAACAAGCAGGAGCTGTTCTTGAACAAATGCAATTGAACTATCACACGTTTGAGTCGCTGTGATAAAAAACAACAACAAACAGTATATTTACCAGATGATAGAGGTCTGTCAGATACCTGCCAAGTAAAAGTCAATTATAAAGGCTGGTTGTTTGACCTCCATTTCTTTATTCCTGCAAAAATAACTACAGATGAACTGTTTTTCACATGTTGACCATTTCTTTCTTCTCCTATTTCAAACATTTTCTACATGGAATCATTAAATCAGTTTCCCTTTTTTGCCTTCATCCTCCACGTCTCTCCTCCACCTCTTTGCTTTCTTTTCCCTCTCTGCCTAAATGGAATGGGCTGCGCTGAGCGGGCTAAATCTAATTAATGGCACAACACGACAACAAGAAAGAGGCAATGTGGTGAGAGAGAAAAAAGACAGGGGCAATTTACCTTAAGGCGATTAACCATTCCCACTGCCACTTCTTTTCTTGGGCAACAAACAAACATGCTTCATGCTTCACAACATTCAGCGCTGCTGTTTCAGCTGCTCGGATGACTGAGCACAACGTCACAGCAGCGCATACTGATTTACAATGTGAGAGTATTCTTAGAAAACGTGCAGTCTGGAGGAATCAACACAGTCTCTAACTGTGCAGTGCTGTAAGTCTATCAGTACTGTTAGACATTAATCACAAGTCTGAGTGCATCAAAACAAAGCATTGATTGGATAAACTGTCTCAAACTGATGATCCAGGGCTCAAAACACTCACAAATGATTCATGTATTAGCCCACGATATGGCCTTGAATATATAATCTAAGTAAATCTCAGTGTGCTGGAAAATAGTGGCCACAGAAGCAGCTGCCGGTCCCTGAATCCAGCACACTGCCTCTCTACATCCTCGTCACATCTGACACGGGTCGCCAGCCAGTCAGGAGAACGTTGCTGCCAGCTCCTCACTTTCCTTCCCTTCCTCCTGGGCTTTCCTCGCCAAGGCAAACAGAGATTAGATTAGAGTTTTTTACAGGTGAATATCATCTGGACTCGGTAAGTAAAACCTAGACCGCAGTGACTTTATTTTAAGGCAACCCATCTTTTTCCCAAAAGAGAGAGCAGCTGACTTTAAATAAGTGTAATGGCTGCTGGATCCACTCCAGTAGCTCCTATAGTGCCGTCGCCCTCATACCTAAGGTTGAAATGTACTCTGAATTTTAACATGATCTGATTTGTATGCTGTGCTGCAAGTGAATGAGCTGACAACTAGTCTGGACAAAGAATGATTTATGTCTTAAAGGACCAGTCCTTGTTTTTATGACAACATAAATCTGACTTGAATTCATTTGCATAATTGAAAAGTTTGTGTTAATGATGAAACATCTAAATCGTGAATCTTATACTGCTGAGTTCAGTGTTTACAGATTTTACTGTTATGATCAAACCTTTTCCAAGTATCAAAAAAAACCTTGATAATTTAAAACCAGTGGCCTAACAATAGCTTTTACCTGTCAATCAAGCAGAGGGATACTGTATTTTAATTTAACCTTTGATGAGCAGCACCAATGTACACATTAATAAAACCCTGATTCAGGGAGGATTATTGTCATCTGCATATGACAGTGCAGCTCTTGGACCCACGGCACAAAAGGAAGTTTTCCTTTTGATTAACTATCAATTATATTGCAAAGGAAGGCTGAAATATTCTACACATTTAGGATGAAAACAATGGAAAGTCAGTCATGGAAAGAAAAATTCATTTTTGGAACCCTTTTCCGTCTAATAATTTTCATACAGGCCTTATAAACAGTGAGCGATACACAACACAATTGGCAGCACCCAGTGGCCACCAGCCTCAAAGGGCCCTCACTGCTGGAGCCAACGCTCCGACTGTGGCCGGCGGCTCTGTTGACCTCTGTGAGGTGGCTACTGGGCACCTGCCCGTGCTCTCTAGTGCGAAGCCACCCGAGCAGATGATCTAATATACCTGCAGGTCCTGAGGCACAGCTGGTTCCCATTTCTCACTAATGCAAGAAGAGCACCAGAGCAGCAAGGATGCCGGACCACATGGTGCTGCTGCAGTCGGACGCTGACCCACTGCCTCCCCTCGGTCCTCCCGTTCATCCCTATAACCTCTCATATTTAATCACCTAAATTATCACTCTCGTCTCCGACGAGCTTCGGACTTCTTTGTACAGAGCAAACTGACAGTAGCATGACAACAAATATGACACAGGCACTTAAGCATGGCTAATAAATGCAGACGTGTTGCAGCTTGCCTCTGTTTGAATTGTCATGCTTGTCCTGTTTATTAACGGGAAGTCTGTAATGTTTTAAACACAGAGCTGCTTTTTAGTAACTCCCATGAATGAATGTAACGGTTGAAGGAAAACTGGGTCATGCTGGATTCATACCCTCTTTGGGCACTGCAGGTCCCGGGCCAGGCCGAGCAGCAGCTCATGAGAAACGGGGTCCACCAGGTTGAGAAAAGCTGCGTTCTTGTACAAAATGTCATTGAGCGACGTTCCCTGAAGTCCCAAATCCTGAGAGAATAAAAAAAGAGATGAAAGTTAACTCTTGCTAAAATCTAACGGGCGTTGTAGAAAGTCAGAAAATCATTTGATTAAAACAGTCACGTCTGAACCACACTTTTAATATTCAGCTGACATTTCATGGATAGTTTAATAAAAATAGATTGTAAGCATTTATAAGATTTGTTCATTATCCTCTTTCATTTTGCCCTCTTATCACGCTGTGAGCTGATCAGGGTTTGCAATCAGAGCTGTGTTAACACCCAGCACAGTTGATTAGGGGTGGGGGGGTGGAGGTGGTGTCTCTGTGAGCATATATACAGTATAGATATAGTGTCTATACTGTAATGTAATGTGTCTGTGTGTGTGTGAGAGGCGGTGGGAGGAAAGTTTAAGGAAGTTAAGATGAAAGTGGTGTGTGTGTGTTTTTTTTTCTTTTCGTGACACTTCTTCTGGTTTTTCTTTTCTTGTTTGCAGGTTTTAGTTTTATCAGTTCCCACAGGACTTTCTATCATTTCCACAAAACACAACTCTGAACCATCAGAGGAAAATGCTTTTATATTCCACTTAAATGCACTTCACCTCTCGTCCTTCGATCTTCAAAGTTCCCAATGTAAAAAGATTGCGTGATGTGCACAACAGTTTAATAAAAAACAGGAACCGGGACACATCCCCGGGGGCGGATGATATTTATACCATCCTCAGAATATTTCTATTTGCGGTGACATTGTAAATATACGGAAGCTGCGTCTGCAGGTAATGCTTGGAGTGCTGACGTGTCATTAACCTCCGTGTTTGAGACGTAATGTTTTCAGACACATCAAATGGCCCCACCAGCATGTGGCATCGACTTCCTTTTCACAGAAGACACTGTCACACATGCACGACAAACTAGATTAAAAAAAGCAACAACAAACATCAGGCAAGACACAAAACTGAGCATATGAAACCAAATGAAGAGAAGATGAAAGGTGTGAACGAAGAGGAAAGACAGTCAAAGGAAATCCTTCTTTTTAGCTGTAAAACTATTTTTTTTTCTTAATTCAGCTTAAAAGAAGAGTTTCTTTCCTTAAACACACCGTTTCATTATCGACATGACTGATTTTTCTGCATTTAAAGAACAGAAAAACACACGTCACTGGACCCTCATCCCTTGTTTACAGCGACGACAGTGTTTTATGTTTAGCACGACTAGAAGCTGTGGATGTTAGGATTCCTGTCTGTTCCTAGTGTGTTTTCCTCTGTTTAACCCCGAATACCTTTCCTCCTGTGTCCTGTCATTTCCCTGTCTGTTTTTCTCCCTCAGCAGTACCCTCCTCCAAGCACCGCCCACTACCGCACCTCTCCGGCAGCACAGCTGAGCGGCATTCCAATTGATTACGCCAGCCGCTACTAATACTCCGGTCTCCTGCCCATCTGGTGTCAGTTCGTCCGTTGCCTACCCGTCAACCCGTCCAGTAAGTCCGTTCCGTCTCCCGTTGTTGAGATTACGATTCTGACCTGTTTCCTGTTTCCTGCCGTTCAGTGTCGGGCCACGGGCATCCACCTGAACGAAGAAGATTCCAGATCGTTCCTCGGAGATCATCTGCTGCAATCTTGGCAATCCTGTGTCGAGCTAGGAGTGTCACACAGTCGACCCTGCCGGTTCCGTCCAGTGTCGAGCCACGGGCATCACCTGCACGAAGAGACCCTCCAGTGCGTTCTTCGGAGATCCGCTGTCGAGGTTTGGGGCGATCCTGTGTCGAGTCGCGGACGTCACACAGTCGATCCAACCAATCAGCTCGCTGAGGAGAGATCTGGGGATTCCTCCAGCGGAGCATCGCCGTTCGGCTACGTCACCCGGCCACGTGTCAAGGGGAACCCCGGGATTCCCTCGTGTGGCGAAGCGCAAATTGACACAGACTCTTGGCGTGCATTTCCTGTTTGTTCTCACTGCCCGGGGAATAAAGACCTGATTCCTAAGAGATTTTGCCGTGTGTCTGCATTTGGGTTCGTTGATCCCCTCACCCCATAACAGAACGAACTGACCAGACATGGACCCAGCAACCGCAGCAGAATCCACCTCTGCGGACCAACTGCAGAGGGCTCTTACGACCCAGGGGATTCTCGTCGGGCAGCACCATCAGCTGATCCAGGGACTGACTGACGCTCAGCAGGCTCTCGGCTCCCAGGTGGCCGAGCTCGGGGCTATGATGCGGGATCTCACTCTCGCTCTCCAACCCGTCGCTGTTCCGCCCGTCGCTGGACTACCCGTCGCTGGACCGCCCGTCGCGGCTTCACCTCCTCCCCGTGAGTCATTTGTTCCGCCCCCGGAGCCCTTTCACGGGGCTACACGGGGTTGCCGAGGATTCTTATTACAAGTGATGTTAGTGTTCCGACAGCAGCCTATCTCCTATGCCTCGGACAGTTCGAAGATCTCCTATATTATAGGGTTGCTGCGAGGACGGGCCTTGATCTGGGCTGAGGCATGGCAGACTCGGAACCCAGTAGACTCTACCTCGTTCGCACGGCTGAGGGAGGAGTTTGAAAAGGTGTTTGATCACCCGGAGTACTCCAGTAATGCGGTACAGCGGCTGCTTCACCTACGCCAGGGCTCTACTAGCGCCGCTGAGTTTTCAGTGGAGTTCCGGATCCTAGCCGCCGAGTCCGGCTGGGACGAGAGGGCCCTGCGGGGTGTGTACCAGAACAGTTTATCGGAGGAGCTTAAGGATGAGCTCGCCGTTCGGGAGGAGGCTGACTCTTTAGATGAACTCATCTCTCTCTCCATTCGGCTGGATAACCGGATGAGGGAGAGAAGGCGCGAGAGGACCCGCCGGACCGCCCGGCCGGGCCGTCAGTCTAACTCCTATTCCTGTTTCCCGCTCCAGGCACCCACACGTCGACCCACTCCCGATCAGTTGGACCACACCACTACGACGCCGCCAGCGGACGAGGAGCCCATGCAGCTGGGGAGGTCGCATCTCACTCTGCAGCAGAGGGAGCAGCGCCTCAGGTCGGGAGTTTGCCTCTACTGCGGGGAGCCAGGGCATCGCATCGCCTCCTGTCCAGTTCGCCCAAAAGAGGGGGCTCGCCAGTAGTGGTTGGGATACTGGCGAGCGAATCCACGCGTTTCCCCCATCCCAAGTCCCGCCTGACGTTGCCAGCGAGCCTGGTTTTGCCATCAGGTCCTCTTCACCTCTCGGCCATTATTGACTCTGGAGCCGAACAGAACTTTTTAGACTCCACGTTCGTCTCCAGGCACGGGATTCCGGTGGAGGCTCTGGAGCGGCCGCTGTCGGTGCGTGCCCTGGATGGCAGTCCGCTGGCGACTATTACACACCGAACTCTGCCCATTCCTCTGCTCGTGTCAGGCAATCATCGCCACAAGATTCGCTTGTATGTGTTCCCGTCTCCTCTGACGCCCCTGGTCCTGGGTCATCCTTGGCTCCGGGACCACAACCCCCGGATCGACTGGATAGGAGAGAGAGTCTTGGGTTGGAGCCCGGCCTGTCACTCACGCTGCCTCTTGTCCGCCGTTCCCCAGCATGAGAACATCCCCTGCAATTCTACGGCCGGACCCGATCTATCCTCCGTTCCCCGGGAGTACGCGGACCTGGGGGAGGTTTTTAGTAAGGAACAAGCCCTCTCCCTACCACCTCATCGACCGTACGATTGCGCCATCGAGTTGCTCTCTGGCGCATCGTTTCCCTCCAGCCGCCTCTACAATCTGTCTCGACCCGAGCGAGAGGCGATGGAGCAATACATCACAGACTCTCTAGCCGCAGGAATTATCCGTCCCTCATCCTCCCCTCTGGGAGCAGGGTTTTTTTTTGTAACCAAGAAAGACAAGACCCTGCGTCCCTGCATTGACTATCGTGGTCTCAACCAGATTACCACCAAAAATAAATACCCTCTACCACTGCTAGACTCCGTTTTCGAGTCTCTCGCTGGGGCCACCGTGTTCTCTAAATTGGACCTCCGTAACGCCTACCACCTGGTCCGAATCCGAGAGGGAGATGAGTGGAAGACTGCATTCAACACCCCCCTTGGCCATTTTGAATATTTGGTCATGCCTTTCGGTCTGACCAATGCCCCTGCTGTTTTCCAGGCCCTGGTGAACGACGTTCTTCGGGACTTCCTGAACCGGTTCGTGTTCGTCTACTTGGACGACATATTGATTTACTCTGCTACCCCCAAGGAACACTACCATCATGTCCGTCAGGTCCTTCAAAGACTCCTGGAGAATCGGCTCTTCATTAAGGCAGAGAAGTGCGAGTTCCACGTCCCCTCAGTCCAGTTTTTGGGCTTTATCATAGAGGAGGGGCAGGTCCGTAAGGACCCGGAGAAGGTTAGAGCTGTGACGGAATGGCCTGTGCCCTCCTCCCGAAAGAGACTTCAGCAGTTCCTAGGTTTTGCCAATTTTTACCGGCGATTCATCCGGGGTTACAGCCAGACCGCTCTTCCCCTTACTCGACTCACATCCACCAAGGTGGATTTTAGCTGGACGCCCGAGGCCAACAAGGCTTTTTTGGCCCTCAAAGAACTGTTCGTCTCGGCTCCTATCCTCGCACATCCGGACGAGAAGCGCCAGTTCGTAGTCGAGGTGGACGCCTCTGATACCGGGGTCGGGGCAGTATTGTCCCAAAGTTCAGTTGCTGATTCCAGACTCCGACCCTGTGCGTTCTTCTCCCGAAGACTCTCCCCAGCCCAGCGGAATTACGACGTGGGTAACCGAGAACTGCTGGCTGTGAAATTAGCTCTGGAGGAGTGGAGGCACTGGCTGGAGGGATCAGTGCAGCCTTTTGTCGTCCTCACTGATCATAAGAACCTAGAGTATATACACACAGCCAGAAGACTAAACCCCCGTCAGGCCCGCTGGGCATTATTTTTCTCCCGCTTCAATTTCACCATCACTTTTCGTCCAGGGCACAAGAACACTAAGCCCGACGCCCTGTCCCGTCAGTTTTCCCCGGATGAGGAGGAGCCAACCCCGGACACCATTGTGCCTCCCTCCTGCGTGCTAGGAGCGCTGACTTGGGAGGTCGAGACGGCGGTGCGTGAGGCTCAGCGGACCCAGCCTGACCCCGGAGGAGGTCCCCCTGACCGGCTGTTCGTTCCTCCGTCCGTCCGTTCCCAGGTCCTGCGGTGGGCTCATGACTCCCGGCTCTCCGGCCACCCAGGTATCCGCCGAACCATACACTGGCTTCGCCGCACCTTCTGGTGGCCATCCCTCGAGGAGGACTCGCGAGCCTACGTCTTGGCCTGCACTACATGTGCCCGCAATAAGGCTTCGCACCGACCCCCTGCGGGACTACTACAACCACTCCCCACCCCCCAGCGCCCATGGTCTCATATTGCCATGGACTTTGTCACGGGTTTCACTCCATCGGACCGGAATACGGTCATCCTCACCATAGTGGATCGGTTCTCGAAGGCGGCCCACTTCATTCCACTCCTCAAGCTTCCGTCTGCCCAGGAGACCGCTGACCTGCTGACCCTGCATGTCGTCCGACTCCATGGCATCCCTGTGGACATTGTGTCTGATCGGGGTCCGCAGTTCGCCTCTCAGGTCTGGAAGGCGTTTTGCCGGACCATCGGGGCCACGCCCAGCCTCTCCTCAGGGTTCCACCCCCAGACAAATGGACAGACCGAGAGGCTGAATCAGGAGTTGGAGGCCGTCCTTCGGTGTGTGACCACCGCCAATCCCGCATCCTGGAGCCGTCACCTTCCGTGGGTAGAATACGCCCACAACTCGCACACCTCCGCTGCCACTGGACTGTCCCCCTTCGAGGCCTCCCTGGGCTATCAACCTCCCCTGTTCCCTAGCCAAGAGGTCGAGGTAGCAGTCCCATCGGTCCAGGTCCATGCCCGTCGCTGTAGGCGGGTGTGGAGGGAGACTCGGGCCGCCCTACTCCGCACTGCAGAACAGAACAAGAGGGTGGCAGATCGTCGCCGAGTTCCCGCTCCCGTGTACCAGCTCGGACAGCAAGTTTGGCTCTCAACGAAGGATATTCCCCTTCGTACAGAGTCAAGGAAGCTGTCCCCGAGATTCATTGGGCCCTTCCCGATCACCGCTATAATCAACCCCGTCACAGTCAAACTACAGTTACCAGCCTCCATGAGAATTCACCCTGTCTTCCATGTCTCTCTCCTGAAACCCGTGGTCACCAGCCCATTAAATCCTCCGGCCACACCCCCTCCACCACCCCGCATTATCGATGGAGGGCCCGTCTATACGGTCAATCGCCTCCTCGATGTCCGCCGCAGAGGTAGGGGGTTCCAGTATCTGGTAGATTGGGAGGGTCATGGGCCTGAGGAGCGGTGCTGGGTACCACGTTCCTGGATCTTGGATCCTGAGATGGTTCGCACCTACCATCGACAGAACCCTGACAAACCTGGCGGTTCGCCAGGAGGCTCCCGTTGAGAGGGGGGTACTGTTAGGATTCCTGTCTGTTCCTAGTGTGTTTTCCTCTGTTTAACCCCCGAATACCTTTCCTCCTGTGTCCTGTCATTTCCCTGTCTGTTTTTCTCCCTCAGCAGTACCCTCCTCCAAGCACCGCCCACTACCGCACCTCTCCGGCAGCACAGCTGAGCGGCATTCCAATTGATTACGCCAGCCGCTACTAATACTCCGGTCTCCTGCCCATCTGGTGTCAGTTCGTCCGTTGCCTACCCGTAAGTCCGTTCCGTCTCCCGTTGTTGAGATTACGATTCTGACCTGTTTCCTGTTTCCTGCCGTTCAGTGTCGGGCCACGGGCATCCACCTGAACGAAGAAGATTCCAGATCGTTCCTCGGAGATCATCTGCTGCAATCTTGGCAATCCTGTGTCGAGCTAGGAGTGTCACACAGTCGACCCTGCCGGTTCCGTCCAGTGTCGAGCCACGGGCATCACCTGCACGAAGAGACCCTCCAGTGCGTTCCTCGGAGATCCGCTGTCGAGGTTTGGGGCGATCCTGTGTCGAGTCGCGGACGTCACACAGTCGATCCAACCAATCAGCTCGCTGAGGAGAGATCTGGGGATTCCTCCAGCGGAGCATCGCCGTTCGGCTACGTCACCCGGCCACGTGTCAAGGGGAACCCCGGGATTCCCTCGTGTGGCGAAGCGCAAATTGACACAGACTCTTGGCGTGCATTTCCTGTTTGTTCTCACTGCCCGGGGAATAAAGACCTGATTCCTAAGAGATTTTGCCGTGTGTCTGCATTTGGGTTCGTTGATCCCCTCACCCCATAACAGTGGAGCTGAGGAATAAACATGGTCAGCCTCCATATGAGCTGAAAAGCTTTTCAACTGGCAGGTTGGGGGTTTAAGTGTGTAAAACAAGCTCTATATGCGCTGACATCCCAAACACTTTGGGGCACAGTGGAAGCAAAGAGGAAAACTCCCATCAGCATTTTTCTCCTCCTCCAGCTTTTGAGTTGATTTATTACAGCAGAGATCTGTGAGATTCCCTGACGCCGGGCGATCCTGCAGACCAGCTCTCCCTTCAATAAACCTCATTAAGTGCACACTGACGGTACCACGTGTGTCCAAAAGTGGAAGCATGGAGGATTTGTAAGGATTATCTTATTATGATGATGATGTGTGTTCACCACGTAGCACAGCTGCAGCATCAGATATGATTTTTGTGCAGCTTTGTGAGGGATTCACAGCCGAAACGAACCACATGTTTTAAATACACAAAAAAGATCTGATCCCATTGGATTAATTTGACTGATTCCTAATCATAAAAAGCATGAAATATTCTGCGATTTGTCACCGACAGGATACCTGTGTACACGCCTTCAGATCCCACCTCAAACGTCCATATGAAAGCTGCGTATTGAGTCTGATGTCTGCCTCGTCACAAAAAAAAAAGTCTGAATAAGTCGATGAGCTCTGGACCGCAGAGCATCATCCCACACGGGCAGTTCATTAGAATCCAATTAAATATATTGCAGAGTGCGACAAATCCAGTCCCACAGTTTTGTGCTTCAGTGGAGGAAACATGTCCCGGCTGTCAGGTGAGAGTCCTTCTAACAGTGCTGCTTACACACTTGTTTTTTCCGTGGATGACTGAGGAGTTAATTGTTCATTAGTGGACTCACAACACGTTGTGACCCTTCATGTAATCACATCAAAACCTGAGGTGTAAAATCAAAACCGAATGGCTGTCACATGATAAAGTGAAGTTTCAAAGACACAAATGCAGAATCAGTAGCAACAACGCTGAGTCAGGGTTATCTTGGATGAGGTCAATATGCCTTATAGTATGAGAAAATAGTTTCAACTTATATAATCTAACATGTACAGTGGGAGTATTCTGTCTTAAAAGGACATTTTACTCATATTCATAATAATATTTTTACAAGTGTTTGTGTAAATCTGTCACACAATTAAAAAAAATATTCAACTTTCATCCAATCAGTTTTTTTATTGACATATTATTCACTTTCTACAAAATGAATCTCCAGTATCCACTCTTTGAGTTTTAAATGGACGCTGAGCTGCATCACATTTTTTTTTTTTAATCATATTTATGCTGCAACTACAGACCACATGCAAGTGAAGCCCATCGTATTTAAAAGTCGAACACTTCGGGAAATACATATTTGCTTTCCTTAATGAGGGTCAGGTGAGAAGATCAACACCACTCTCATGTTTGCAGCAGAAATACTGAAGGGGGTCATTCGAATGTTTCGAAGGTCCCATTCCACAGCTCCATATAGAACATAATGGGAATCTGAAAAATATGTTCCCAACTCTGTTTATTTAATATATTATTATTTATACCATTATTAATATTGTGGGTTGAACTGTGGAACATTTGACACTGAAAACATGCTCCTGAAATGAAGCCAGCAGTCATTAGCTTATTGTAGCATCCAGACTGAGAACAGGAGGAAACTGCTCTCTCCTTAGTCCACAAGATCCACCTCCAAGCATTTTAAAGCTTCCTAATAAAAACATGTTCAAACTGTACAAAAATGCATTTCTGGGTCCTGTTGTCCAGCAGGAAGTTACACAAAGAAAAAACCTCTGTAAACCATCATATTTATAACACATGTTGATTAGTGTGCTAGATAGAACATTGAGTTATACATGTTTCCCCATCTTCAGGCTTTATGCGAAGCTAAACTAAGCTAATCTAAGCAGCAGCTGGTTGTAGCTTTATATTTAGTGCACAGATGTGTTTCTTTAAAAGCTTCTCAGCTGGATTGGAGTCAATCATTAACCCTTATTCTAACCTATTATTTCTAACCTAAATGTATATTATTAGATGGATAACAACCATAATCTGCATTTTCTTATGGAGGTATTTGAAGTTGAATGAAATAAACAAATAATGATGTGTCGTGAGAGCTGATCTTAAACTTCAAAAAGGTCTTCATGTACAACAGAGAGCACTTTAATTAGTGCTGCGCGTCAGTAACTCAGTGTTCATGTTGTAGAGTGTAATTGATATGAGTATTTGCTGATTCTTTGTTTACTAATGAATATCTAGAAGATCCCAAACTAATTAACTTAATGGCCCAGAAGGCAGATGTGGGCAGATACAGCGGGGGGGGCCGGTGTCACTGGCTCCTTTTTGTAATGACTTCCTCCATATGAAAGAAACATGTTCCAGCAGCCCCCATCTCAAGGTGATATCTCCAAATCCATCCATGAGGAGGAAAAGCTGCTTTACTGCTGAAGAACAACAACAGGAGATCTGCTGCCAGTTTTCTTGAAGTATTATTAGTCAGACGCTTGGCTTCAGCCCGACGACGTAGCAGTGCTCCGGCTTCACCTCACTGAGCGATGGAGAGGATTCGTGCTTCGTGAGCAGTTTAAATGGAGAGAGATGCCTCTGTTCACGACTAACAGATCTACATGTTGATCTTTAAAATCATTTTTTATTAAAACGTAAGACAAGACTGACTGACTGCTTTAATAAACATAGACACTTAGAGGAAGCACGAGTCACCTCCTGCTTCATATGAATAACAAGCTTTACAATGAAGATCAAATATTCACCCCGCACCTATCCTGTGCTCAGTTACTGGTTTCAGTGTCAAGCAGAGGGACCCCCTCCCCCCCCCCACACGCACACCTCCTCCTCCCTTTTCTTTATTTTTTTTCAGAGCTTCCCATCAGCATTGTTTCCCGCTTTAATCTGCACACATCTGTCTAATTTATTGTACAGCAGCGTACAGATGGGCAGGAGTTTTCATGACAGCGGGCCCTCTTGATCAAAACTGCTTTTGTCTGAACTTCAGAGCTGTTCTCCTTTGATCAATGCGCTGCTACCAGAAGGCAGCGGGAAGCTCAAGCTGAGCTCGAATAAATACTTCTTTTTTCTTCTCATTTCTCTAGTTTGGATAAATCCTCACAAAGTAAGGATTAAACCAGGGAAGGTGTGACACAGGAATGAGTAAAAGATAAGACCTTACCTATAGTTTGTGGCTATGAAGCTGTGAAAAAGAGGTGTTGGCACAATACTGTGCAACAGGGACAGAATAGCACTATTTAACAATACCGCATTAGAGCATCCATTGAGTATGGATAAAGTGCTCCTTCATGAGGGGATTTGGATATTTCATATTCTTTCTCATGTATAATTCAAACCTCCTACACATACAGCTTTCCATTCATTTAAGCTATTTACTTAAACCGTAACCGTTAGTTTAAAAAAACGTCATTCTAGACCCTAAAGTTTGCTGCATTACAGCATGAAAGCAACATGGATTCATTACAGCAAGTCTCTTTGCTACAGGGCCCAACATCCACAGTGATGCAGTCATCGCTGTGTGTTTGGAGCTGACTGGATCTCTAGAACATGATAGGCGGTTGATTTAAACAGAATTTACCAGAGGAAGAATCCAACTCCTTGTAAGTGCTGCTTTGTGCTCAGGAATATTAAAGAAAGGCGGCAGCGGAGGCTGCGGTGTCTCTAGCACACTCGCTGTGTCAGCATGTCCTCTGACTGGCTAACATTTAGAAGAAGTTGTAAAAAGTAGATGATTAAAAGAATTTAACTTTTGGGAAAATTATCAACACACCAGCACTGGTGGGTTACTGATGGGAGTGTGATCATGATATCACTGCCTCATTCAGTGAAGTCACCTTTAATAAGGATAAAACTACTGAACTGTTGCATTTCACAGACACCTGTAGTTCAAGCATGTGCAGACTAGTTTCACACGAGTTTAAATACAACAATCTACAGCCATATGACTAAATGCACTTTAACTCATGAATAAAGACAACTTTTTGTAAACAAACTTGCCTTACAGCGTCCATTAAACCATCCTTCAGAGGAACAGTGGAAAGTCATAATTCACACTGTATGTATCTCTAAATGCTGCTGTAGCGAACAAATGTCCCCTTGGGGATTAATAAAGTAACTACCTACCTACCTAATGTCCGAATGATAAATAATGTCAGTCCTTTACCTTTCGGAGCACTTTGAGCACTTCTGCTGCCTGCTCCGTCTTCTGGTCCCGGAGGAGCCTCTGGATGTCCCGGACCCACGCCACCCGTCTCACGTATGGGCTGTGGTTGGTTTTCCGCAGCATCCCCGGCAGCTTGTCGGACTTCAGCATCAAGGAGGTGAACATGAAGTCTCCGCCGGACTTGACGCCACTTCTCTCGCTCTCCGCGGGAATATCATTTCTCTGGCGTCTCCTCTTTGACAATTTGCTGTCAAAATCAAGACTTCGCTGTCTGGTCAACTTAGAACCCATCACTCCTGAGAGGATGTGTCGGTGGTTGTGAAAGGGATTTTACAACACGCAGCCAAAACATCACACTTACAACTTGCAACAAGATGCGCCCAAATAAGCGAAATAGTGTTTTCCAAAGTTTCCACGCGCCCCTGAACCCTAAAGTATCATCATCATGTGCGCTCCGTCTCGCCGTCGTCCCCCGCCTGCATCCAGTCCATCACTGCCGGAGCTCTCTGGCATCCTTTGCTTTACTCGGAGCTGGAGTTCTTCTCAGCCAATCAGATCGGGGTTTGCTGCACAGCCTGAGAGTCAGAGTCGTGCAGGAAACTGTTCTCAGCTTAGTTTTCTCACTTGAACCCACAGCATCAACACAACATCTTTATTTGACAACTGAATGAATCAAAGGAGGGAGACTTATTCATTCCTGACAGTTCTTCATTAGTTAGATAGATAGATAGATAGATAGATAGATAGATAGATAGATAGATAGATAGATAGATAGATAGATAGATAGATAGATAGATAGATAGATAGATAGATAGATAGATAGATAGATAGATAGATAGATAGATAGATAGATAGGGTTAGGGTTAGGGCTCCCTGTGTCAAAGTTGAGAAAGTCATCAGGTCCTGTCCCAGCTGCTCTCCACCTATTGGCCTGGCTGCTTGTTTAAGTGACCCTTCTCGTCCAGCGCTGCACCCCTCCACACGGTTCCCCCGCAGTTTGTTCTTAGTGTTCTTTCCTTCCCTCATGGCAGATGTGATCTTCTCCCTCGCAGCCCTGAAAGCCTTCATCTTCCTGGTGAGGAGGCACTTTATTTAAAGCTTAAATATCAAAGGTTTTCTGAGCCATCATACAAGAAAAAAAACAAACATTAATGCGAGAGTTGCGTTGCGTTAGAGCTGTAAAACAGGGCCCTTCTTTAAAGTGTTGACTACATATCTGTCATAAAATGAACCAACAGCTAACTGAGGCCACTGCTGGTTAATATTTGTTCACAGATTAGTGGAAGTGTCACTGCAGATAAAGAAACTTTCATCCGGCAGATTGTTTTTTACTCTCAGTTTCAGGGCCACGCACT
This sequence comes from Embiotoca jacksoni, assembly GCF_022577435.1. Taxonomy (NCBI): domain Eukaryota; kingdom Metazoa; phylum Chordata; class Actinopteri; family Embiotocidae; genus Embiotoca; species Embiotoca jacksoni. Next base: position 125,815 of record NW_027185265.1, read on the forward strand.
AATGCTCTGTGTATATTAGAAGTTTATGTAAAGATGGAGTTCAGATGACTAATTATTTGAGAAGGACTGTCGTCTCGGCTTGTTTCTCTGTCTGGATTTGTTTTTTACCCCCACTTGTAATGCAGGTTAGGTGTTTTATGATGGAGTGGGTTAAAGTTTAATGACTTTGTGATGGTTAAATATTGAGACCCAGTAAGTCTATTACCTATCAACCGCTGCAGATTGAGTCAAACGCACACATCGACCACCTGCTGCAGAGGTCCCGAAAGGAATCAAGGTAAGACAGAAAATAGTTTAAGATACCGGAGAAGGTTCATCTCAGTCATCTGAAGGGTAAAAATGTGAACGCAAGTCTAAGACTAAGGATTGCTGTGAAAGTGTTCCACATGTTGTTTCACCTCACAAATTTTCCTCTTAACCTTTAATTGTTGAAGTAATTTTTTGCTTTTAGATCTGAAAGTAGGCAGCAGTTTAGTATAAATGGTTTGTGTACAGTAATTTGCAACAGTATTTCTTGCACTGTGCAACTAAATCAATTCACTTTCCTGTTATGTAATCTGGCTTCTTTCCTTTGACAGACCAAAGAATCTGCATGACAGTACGGGCTTCAGGGTTCGGAGGTATTATTCAGCTAAAATATTGCGGGCTTCTGCTTTCATTTGCCTTATTTGCTGCAGAAAGCCGAACCAGGAGGGTTCACTGATTACCTCACAGTCAGATCATCTCAAAAATACAAAACCGTATGATTCAGACAACTTCACTTTGTCAGAATACACAGCTACTTCAAAATCCATCTGTCATTTCTGTATGCTACATTATTTTAAATATACATGTCAACCTGAGTATTTATTTGATCACCAGTTAGCTGCGTGAACAGAATGTTTTATTCTTCTAATCAATCAACCTTTTCTTTGAACAGCCTGGTGTTCAGAGTTTAATCTCAGTGTAATGATTGATGGAGGAATTTCTATACAACCTTCTTATATAACTGATATTTCAGTAAACCTTGTAAGTTTGAACTGTCATGTGTGGTATCACAGTGCCTGACATTTTCAACGTAACATTTCTCAACCTGTGTTGTATGACATTTGTATTATATGTAATTTCTAAATTATTAATATTTTTGATCTATTTGATGTGTAATTCTTGGTGGTTTGACTTGTTTCTGTTATATGTTTTGCAAAGTGCAGCATTTTGCAGTTGTATTTTCATACGTTTTAAAATACAAATTATGTTTTTTTTCTTTGTCAGGTATTAAATACATGATTTATGGTGATTGAGTTAAGAAAATGGTAAAGAAAACAATAATTATTGCACTGGCGATGCTGCTGTTGGCATCTGTTGCCACTTTTGTGGGTGTCTACTTCGGTGTGGGGAGAAGGAAGTCGTACCTGAAGGCAGCTGTGGCAGCAGATGCTGGGATGTGTTCAGAGGTCGGCAGGTGAGAGTTTGTTTAATTTGATCCCATAAAGAAACAGATTTATGCAAACATGCACAGTAGCTTGCACATACAGCAATATTAGCATGTGCGCACGCACGCACGCGCGCATGCACGCACGCACACACGCACACGCACACGCACGCACGCACGCACACACACACACACACGCACGCACGCACGCACACACACACACACACACACACACACACACACACACACACACACACACACACACACAAAGATTTAGCAAATGAATCTGCTTTATTTATTTCTGTCTCTGCCCACACAGAATCTTAATATCTTAAGTCTTAATATGTGTAAAAACAAATCTCCTTCCCTCCCCATGTGTTTTTCCATTATCGTGATCACAGAGACGTGCTGTTGAAAGGGGGGTCTGCAGTAGATGCCTCTATAGCTGCTTTATTGTGTGTTGGATTAATGAACGCTCACAGTACGGGCATAGGAGGGGGGCTTTTCTTCACCATCTACAACGCAAAAACTGGTACACGCTCACTCGAACACGCATCTCCACCACAACATTTCTCTGTTGTTTGCTTTCCCACCAACACAAGTCCATACAACTTCCTGATCATCAGGACCCTGAATTCCTTTCCTGATATATGATGCCTACTGTACACAGGGACAGTTGAGACCATTGATGCCAGAGAGACGGCACCACGTAATGCAACGGAGAACATGTTTGGGAATAGTACAGATTTGTCCCAGAAAGGTAATGTTTACCCAGCGCTATCAGACATGGAAATCAGTTGTAGCAGTAAAGAAGATTACCTTGTAATAAAGATAGAAAGATTAGTGGCCTAAAATAATGTCTGAATAACTTATGAGGCAGCAGTATGACTATAATATGAATTGGTTTTATTTCAGGAGGGTTGTCCATTGCTGTACCAGGGGAGATTCGAGGTTACAAGATGGCACACCAACGACATGGTAAACTGCCTTGGAAAGACTTGTTTGAGCCGAGCATTAAACTTGCAGTAGAAGGATTTCCTCTGGGCAGAGCGCTTGCCTCTGCCTTGTCCAGACACAAGACCACCATCATGAATAATACAGCCCTGTGGTGAGAGGAAGTCCCCTTTAATCACTGAATCTGGTTATTTGACTGTAACTTAAAATACTATACGTCTTAAATAATCTCTCTTCTTTCAGTGAAGTGTTTTGTGGGAAGAATGGTGACGTCCTAAAAGAAAATGAAACTATCACATTTCCCAAGCTAGCAGAAACCTATAGGAGAATAGCTGAAGAAGGTCCTGACTCGTTCTACAGGGGAACACTGGCTGAGAAGCTTGTGACAGATATTCAGGCAGCAGGTAGTATTTTTTAAACGTCCAAAAAAAGGGTACCTTTTGTTCATATAGTCGTCATATAAATGAATCCTGAAGCTCTCAACACTTTCATTTAGATTAGAAAAATGCTTGACCGATGGTCAATTATATAACCAAAAGTATGAAGTCACATCATTTAAAGAAAGTTCCTGTTCCTCATTAGGTCCCAACATCAAGAACGCTGCACTCACTGTATATATTGTTCCAGTATATAATGCACTATGTTGACTTGAATTCAGACTCAGAGAAACACACAGAACAAGCCAACTATTAACAGCAGCAATAGTGAGTTTTCACTTCTTGGAATTTGGAAACAAGACTCATCTTTTAAATCCACCCTTAAAGAAAACACATGAGTTACCCATGTTTTCCACATGGGACACATGTGAATCACATGTATAACACATGTTAACCACATGCTGCAACATATAATAACGTGGTAACAAGTTTGATCTTCACACATTTCACCATGATAATGTTCCAAAACCACGTTTTCAATGTGCACAAACATGTGTCACATGAGATCACGAGATCACATGAGATCACATAAGTTTTTGCACATACATGTATTTTTTCTGTAAGAGTAGACTTTCTTTAAAATCACAACAAACATTTCCACACATTAAATCATGTTCCTGTACTCACAAAAGAAAAATACATTATCATTCTTCTCAATATTACCACTGCAAATTTCCCAAATAATAATTTGCTAAAAGACCAAAGGCTAAATATACTATATATATATATACAGAGTATGCATATGCTCACACGCACCTCTGCACATTTAGTCTTCAGGGTACGGGGATTTGAATTACCAGTTCTGTCAAAGTGTGCATTCACAGTGTTTGTCAATGTGTGTTTAGGCGGTATCATCACAATGGAGGATCTGGAGGATTATGTGCCAGTCGTGGATGAGAACCCTTTAAGGGTGATTGTGGGGGAGTACACCATGGTTGTTCCCAATGCCCCCGCCAGCGGCCCCGTGCTATCGCTGATATTAAACATCCTGAATGGTAAGCCTTGATGCTTTATCCAAAAACCTTCCCGAGTGGGAGAGAATGTGCTTTAATGTGAGCTGCCTTCACTCTGCCAGTCGCTCTCACATAGAAGACTCAGCTGTAAGCAGCATGTTGATCTAGGCTAACTCCACTCTGAAAATAAAAAGCTTTTCTGACTTAAAGAGCAGTTTGACGACATTGTAAAACACAGAGTTGTAATTTTCTGTCAATTGCAACAAATAAGATTCCGGATATAAGCAAAGACAAAATCTGAAGGTATCATGCAAAACATGTAATACACCTGGTAGGCCACAAGAGGACATGTCAGTGTCACACGTGTCAGTGTCACGTTTTGCCCTTACACTTACAGATGAGATTTTGGCTTATTTTAGCAATTTAGATTCAAAGATAAGTGCAGTCAATGTCTTCATACCTGAGATACTCTGCAGAAAATCTCATGGATGTTGCTTATCACATTATTCCTACATTTTTCATTTATCAGTCTCATCATATAACCATGACGTATATCACTTCTGTACATCATTATCTGTCTGATTTAGCTGCTGGTCATAGATTTAAACATTGGCCATAAAGCCGAGCCGTTGGTGTGTGCAGACACCGTCTCAATGCTTCAGTGTCTGCCTCTGAGGATTAGATGAGCAACCTCCTTCTAAAATAATTAATCTCCCCAAACCTTTCCTTTCCTCGGACTGGCCACCCACTCGCTGCCCCTCTGCCTCACACCCTCACACTAATCTGGCCAATTTATCTCTAATTGGACACAGTTGAGCGGTCAAAGCTTCACACACACATTTCAGTCACTGGTCCAAACTTTCATCCTGATGAATTAGCGTGACTCCTTCCTCTGTCCGACAGCTGAAACCCATCAAACCAAACCTCTCTGGTTCCCTCAGCCTTCCTCCTGTTGCCCTCGGTGGTCCCATCAGCTTCACACTAAATAAAAACACAGCAACAGTTTGGGTCAGGTTCATTTCGTCTGTCTCCTTTCCCACCTGAGCCGCCATCTGAATGAAGACAGATGGGTGAGGCTGGACTTTAAATTGATTGCTAATGACTGTTGTATTTTCTACAGGGTACAACTTCACCTCAGACAGTGTGGCAAGCGCTGAGAAAAAGATCCTAACCTACCATCGCATTGTGGAGGCCTTTCGTTTCGCGTATGCAAAAAGAACCTTGCTCGGAGACCCGAAGTTCCTCAACATCACAGATGTAAGATCATGTCTGCTTGAAACACATACAAATTAGCTCCTCTTGTAAATTTTGAAAATAATTTCCAATGCTGAGCAGCTAAAGGTGTATTCACATTATTATGAAATGTACCTTTTGTGTGTGACAAATGTCAAATTTGGTCAACTTTGAGCTGAGCTGCACGAAACTTTGAGGCTGAAGGAATTCACTGTTGGAGACAGCCTGATTGGACAGAAATAAAATGAGCCTACTTCTGAATTTCCACACCTTTACAGTAACAAACATAAAAAGATTATTCTCTTGGCAAAGTACCAGCAAGTAGATGCAACTACCAGGTTATTTTACAAAATTACTTGGAGTGACTCTGAGATTTAGATATGTCATTTCAAGGTTTGGCACATGTCTATTCATAGTTAAAGTACTGCATTTGAATCTAACTAATTCTTCTTCCCTAAAGCTCATCCAGAATTTGACTTCCAGTTCCTTTGCTAATGACCTCCGTGAAAAGATCACTGATGACACGACACATCACATGAACTACTACGAGCCCGAGTTTTACCTGCCTGAGAACCATGGGACTTCACACCTGTCTGTACTAGCAGAAGATGGAAGCGCTGTGGCTGCCACCAGCACCATCAACCAATTGTATGACCTGCCTAATACACCAGGAAACGTATGACCTAATCAGTGTTATGCCAACAACTGGCCTGATATCTTAACAGTTCTTGTTTTCATGTAGTTTGGGCTCCAAAGTCATGTCAAGACAAACTGGGATACTTCTAAACAACGAAATGGACGACTTCAGCTCCCCACTCATCACAAACGGCTTTGGTGTGCCTCCTTCACCGAACAACTTCATCAGGCCAGGTTAGATCATGACATTCACATTCATGCCTCTAGAAACACACATACGGGTCTCTCAACACGATAGATTAGCTTTTCAACAGCTGACTGGACCAAGAAACACAGATGTCAGCATGTCCTTCTTGGCATTGTGCATCAAATAATGTATTTTCTGCATGAAGTTAAATAGATTGTGAGACTATGACAAAGGAGCAAAGGAACATACACTTGTTTTATTTGCGCTTAATTAACCGTTAAATTGTGTTAAAAGGGAAAAGGCCAATGTCTTCAATGTGTCCAACCATCCTCTTTGACAAAAACAACAATGTTAAGATGGTGGTCGGAGGTTCAGGAGGAACAAAAATCACTACTTCTATTGCTCAGGTAAGACAACAAGGTGTAAACTGCTCATATTTAATGTCATTAAGTAGACGAATTAGCAGTGAACTTCTTTCCTCTTTAAATGATCATTGTTTGAAATGTTTGTTGTTTTAGGTGATTCTGAATGCCCTGTTCTTCAAGTACGACCTGAACAAAGCCGTGTCAGATCCGAGGCTTCACAACCAGCTGAGTCCCAACGCCACTGTAGCAGAGCCCGACTTTGACAAAGTGAGTGTCACAAAAAGCAAACAACATTGATATATGTAACTAATAGCAGGGTGGTGTGGAAATGGAGGGAGACAATAATTCATCCAAAACCTCAGCAGACACTGAATCCTTATACGTCTGCCACGACCAGCACCAGAGACTCTGTTCATCACATTCACCTTCAGGGATCAATACAATGCAACAACAACAGAATGCCAATATTCTAATTTGTGGTCTGACTAAAAATAAGCATATTAACAAATGTTGTCTCTGTTTACAAAATGACAGCAAATACTGACTGATTGGTTTTATAATGTTTTTAAATAGTTTGTGAAACCTGCGGAGAGGAAACTTTACTGAATGCTGCGAACGCTTCCTGATATAATATCTTTCAGAAATGCATCGGCTTTTCCTCATTGTTGCTCCGGCAACAATAAAAACTAAATCGACTCGTCCTAATCCTATTTTCTCAGATTTTTTTAATTATTAAAAGTAGTTTTACAAAATACACACATCACACCACAGCATTATTGATAGATAGATAGATAGATAGATAGATAGATAGATAGATAGATAGATAGATAGATAGATAGATAGATAGATAGATAGATAGATAGATAGATAGATAGATAGATAGATAGATAGATAGATAGATAGATAGATAGATAGATAGATAGATAGATAATTACTTTATTAATCCCCAAGGGGATTTAAAAAAAAACAAATTGTATTGATGTACGTAAACGTCTGTTTATAGAACATCCTGGAGGGTTTGGAGAAGAAGAATCACAAGACAGAATTCCTCCAATCGACCGGAGCAGTGGTGCAGGCGGTCGTTCGTCATGATGACGGACTACATGCTCAGTCAGATCCTCGGAAGTGGGCGTACGCAGCCGGCTATTGAGCTCATAAACACACCTCTGATTATACCGAGAGACTGCAGCTGTGGGAACTTTGACACTAGTGGTGCAACCTGGGAGATTAGAAATTTAATAAAGCTCATTGTTGTTCTGTGACAAGCTGCAATAATGTACTTCATAACATACAGTACCTCAGTGGATTCAAATGTCACCTCATCATTTAATTAACGAATTCACAAGACATTGCATGTTATTTTTAGGGATAACTTTACTGTTGTTGTTTTTTTTTAGTTGAAAAATGAAACAAAAACAAAAAAACAAATAACCTGTAAATGCTGAAATCCAAATTTACTGACAAGACACAGGCAGCCATAAAATTATATAATTCCCGCCTATTTATGAAGCACTTTTGCAAATCATTGGCAGTGTAAAGCCGTTTCCTGTTACTGTTATCCAGTGAATATTTGATATGTTATTCTCAGTGTTGGACAAAGTATTCAAATACTTTATTTAAGTTAAAATACTCCATTAAAAATAAAAGTCCCGCATGAAAAATCCTATTTTAAAAGTACATAATTGCTAGCAGCAAAATATAGTTGCATAAAAGTAAAAGTACCGGTTTGGTCCATCTGACTATGATATATATGATATATTATTATGTATGACATAATACTGAAGTGTCAGTGTGTGAGCAGCATGTTCCTGTTGTAGCTGCAGCAGGTGGAGCTAGTTTGATATATCCAGTTTTATAAGCAGTGTCAGCAGATAAATCTGAGGGGTTTTTAGATCATTAATTGGATCTACAAATTGTTTTCCGGTTTTGGACTTTTTCTCTGATTGTTGATTTTTGGCGAGATATTGGATCATTTGAACATTTATTGAAATGAAACCATTTGAGAATTTTAGAGGGAAAAGTCACGATTTGGTGGAGCTGTTAACAACTCATAGACATCTGAAATGTAACCCCGACTACGTACCGTTGTTTGTAAGATATCAGAAGACCAAAAGTTTGGAAATAGCTGGCTTAATCTTTAACAATAAGTTGTATTTAAAAAGTTTGTTATTTTATCCATTTTGTCAAATCTTCATCTTTAAGGAAACTAAAGCTGTCAAATTAATGTAGTAGAGTAGAAAGTACAATATACTTCCACTCCAACAACATTTTAGTGCATCTGAAGTATACTCAAATGGAAATACTTAAGTAAAGTACAAGTATCTCAATTTTGTACTTACAGTACTTAACATACTTTCCACTGTTGGATATGTTATGGTAGCTCTAAATAATTTTCAATCATCTAAATCCTGAACCTACAACACTTTGATATGTTAAAGTTCATCCGAGGTGACAGATCAAACAGTCCTTCAGGATAATACTTGAGGTAATATTCCAGTGAGAGATGTCCTATAATGACCTCAGAACAACAACAACAACAACAACAACAACAACAACAACAACAACACAACAACATGATGGCACTCGGTGAAACATCCCAATGACCATGAATGCCAGTACAGAATTTCATGGCAATCCATTTATCATTGCTGAAATATTTGAAGTGGTGGACTGACATTCCCCGAGAGTCGTGCTGCTAGCACGGCTCCAGTGTGATGCATGTATAAAGCATCAAATAACCACTGTGGAGATAATTTGCTTCATCAAGGGACTTTGTGACTGACAGTCATCACAGGATTATTTGCTGCCGCTGCTGTGAGTGAAACCATTAGTGGAGAGACATTTTCTGCTCACTGTAAAATGACGCTTACTTTAAATGGCTGTTATTTATACAAAGAGGGAAACGTCATGACACTGACTCTATGAAGTCACAATTTATCCAGATTAAACTCATTTGTCATACAACAAAGACAGTGGTGCTTCACGCAGATGGAAATTTGCATGTTCTCATAACTCACATCGAGCCTCAAAGGAGAACGGAGCAGAATCCACTTAAGAAATCATTACTAATTCATAAGTTTCTCAACTGAAATGTATCTCATTACTGCTTCCTTTGTCTCCGAGCTGCTCTGAAATGAGGCAAATGGGAAAACATGAAGTAGATTATTGCTGGTCGTGCTATACTAACAACAAGGAATAAATCTTTAAAGAAATGTGGTTGAAAGTGAGAAGTGATCTGAAGTTGTTTGGGTTTGGAAAGTATTAGTTCAAGCTGTGTTCAGGATTTGTGGTTGAGAAGGATGTCGGGTGAAGATCACTCTTCCCGTTTTGGACTTAAATGTTTTATTGTAACACAAATACTCACAGTCAAAACGTGAAATTATTTTCTAAAATATTTTGACCAAAAATAGGAAATACAAAATTACATTTTTGGTGTTGTAAAAATACACTTCGTTTTGGGATCACGGTCTCGAATGAGGTCGTTTCACATTCAGTAAAATCTTTAAGGTCACAGTAGAAGTTGGTCAGGATGTCACTTTAAACAGGTTCCATGGCTCATCTACAGCAAATAGTTTACAAAAACAGATTATAGATTACAAAGAATGACATAGCTCAGCCAGGAAATAAAACATTCATTGATATTTATAGACACAGTGCACATTGGTCGGGAGGGTGCAATACTAGGTTAGGTTAGGTTAGGTTAGGTAGTTACTTTATTAATCCCCGAGGGGACATTTTTTTTTAACTATGGACCATGAATGCACGTGAGCAGTGGGTGTAGGAGCCTCGAGGGGGGAAAAAACATGCGTATACCCGGTGAGGTCCTGTCCCCTTAAAAGACAAATTATTAGAGCTCCTATGTTTGCTGAAACCTGTCAGCACAGCAGCATCACTGCAAAGAGTTGTGACAAGGCAAGAGACCCGAGCACTCAATCAAACTGCGGTTACCCAAATTCATTTGGAGAAGAAAACAAAGGCACCTGCTCTGATGATCCCAAACCTTGTCAAGTGAATCCAAGTCATGGTCCTCTTACTTGTTTTGTCCTAAGATTTCAATCCTCATGACAACTGGGCAAAGTACATTTCCTGATGAAGACTCATGTAGACAAAGTAAGTGGACATCAAATTTGACAAAACACGGTTCCAAAGGTTGAGAGAGAACGTTGTACTCATTAGCGAACTGCTGTAAACTTTAATGACAGTTTGCAGAACAACTTCTTGGTCTTTATTTGACTTTTTCAGGCTGCAGGCCAATTAGATTTTTGCAAGTGAGTGGATCAGATGTGGTTTGTCCACATATCACCAACCAGCCTGCACGGGTTGCTGCTGTAATTAACTATGCAGAGCGGCTTTCCAATACAGAAGCAAAATGCCATCAGACAATACATTTCAGCGTCTGTCCACGGACATTTGTTCTTGTTGTCGCTCACATCTACATTCTGTGATGGCGCTCCGTCAGTGATAGCAGAGATTCTGAAAATGACATCGTCACTGAGTGTCACGTTGCGAGTGACGCAAGAAATCCGATATGAGCCAGCAGAGCGTCCAGACTGAGACGCCTGCGTAGAAATCCTATTGGTGTTGCATTTCAAACAACCTCCAAATGTGGTTTCAATCAGATTTTTTTCATGTGTTTTTTTACTGATACAATCTGGATATGACAAAAAACTGATTTGGGCTCGCAAATAGTTTTCCCTCTGCTTGCCAGTTGTGCATACACACAGTTTTCTGGTACTATGATTGCTGGTGCGCTCAGTGAGTGTATTTCTGTCTGCCTGTTTCCATGAGATGCATAAAAAATCTCAGTGGAATATGTCAGAAATTGAGAACATCGAATATATGAACACTTGATCAAGGTGGAAAAGATGGTGCATGGATGTAAGCTAAGTGCAGTAGCAATAGTCCATCACATGTATTACATCATCATGTTGCGCTCTCTTGTCCTGCAATAGTTTAATGGCACCAGACTGGAGAATTGGCTCCACATACTGCTTATTCTGATGCTCCTACCTCCTAAATTAATAACAGAAGTGGATGGAAATGTGCAATGATTCACATTTTCTTGAAAATGTAAATGGCCGAATCTTTGAAAACGGGGCCCAAGTTATAATAAACTGGAATAATCCTTTAAGATTTGTGACAGTGTTGCTCACAAGTTCCATTTAAAAAGAGCCGAAGCACCAGTTGCTCACATCTTGTTGTCAGGACTGCAGCACATTTCCTGTTTTTAAAGCTCGAGGTTCAGTCAGTCTTCAGATTTTAGTGGAAGAGTTACGTGTCCACATGGTCAGTATCCAGCTGACATCCCAAACTTCCTGCTGTCTGATACGGCCACCATGCAGCCGTTCTCCTTTTCCACGGCGTTGACCACATTGAAAAAGTATTTCCAGGTCCCATCTTTGTGTCCAAGAGCTCTGAGGCCATCTATCACATGCTGAGGGGACAACACACACACAAACACACACATTAATACCACTTTAGCCTTCCAACTCGAAATGTCAAAACTGATTCCAGGTAAATTAAATCTGACTTCGTAGGATTATATTCCTGATAATCTCCACCAGAATCCACCAATTTAAATAGAAGTGTTTTTCACTAGACAGCCGATCACAGTCTGGTGCGTTTGAATGTCATTAATGGACAGTGAGGATGAAAGTACTTCACCTTGTCAAAACCAGGTTCAAAATTCACATTGTTCTTTGAATCAACAAACACTATCGGAGCAGCGATGGCATCTTTCAAGCTCATCTTCAGCCACAGGTGATTTATTATAGACTGCAGGAATAAAGGAGAATTGTGTAATCAAACAAGGAAGCAGAACAACAAGGAAGCTACCTTAATTCAATTGAATTGAATTATTGAATTACCAAGGCCACTGCTGTGGTTATCATGCTTCCTCCCGATCCACCAATGGAAAGTATCCCTCCAGACTTTGACTCCAGTATTACTGGGGTCATTGAGGAGGGCGGCCGTTCACCTACGTATGACAACAATTAGACTCTCTATCAGACAGAAATGAAGAATGTCTTTAATTCGACGGCCGTGGGTTGAAAGCTGTGTTTCCTTACCTGCCCTCAATGTGTCCGCTCTCCCGCAAAAGTCAGCCAGCTCGTTGTTAAGGATGATACCTGTTCGCGGAGAGTACACGGTTCCTCCAAATCTACAGAACAAAACACAGCCAGTACATTAAGGGAGCGGATGCACATTATATAAGAGTATTATTTCCTCTATATGAATCATCTTTGAAGAGTCTTCCTGCTCACAATTGGTTTATGGTGCTGGTGGCTGAGACCGCCAGTCCGTCTTCATCAATGACAGACACATGTGTGGTCCCAATGTGATCAGAAGAAGGTTTGATATTCAAGTAGTACGCATTTTCATGGGTGAGGTTTGAAGAAATCATGGCCCTGATGCGATGGATGAAGGATGGATCGATCAGGTGATCTGCACTCTGAAAGAAGAATATCATGCGATATATCATATATATATCGATGGTGTGAGATTTAAACTGTTACTAGAGTTACTTTTATTCTTCTCTCCTGAAGAGAGAGTATATTATTTTATTTTGTCCACACTGGGACAGCAAAACATGAACGTATTACCATAGCAAGTCCTTTAACCCATACGACTACATGGCTTGAACCCTTTTCTACCCTCAAATAGGACTCTTCAGGACTGTTTCCCAAATAAACCCCCTGATAAGGGTTAGGCACAAAAAACTTGGTTAGGGAGAAATAATGGTTTGGGTTAAAATGATGGCTTAAAATCACAAAAACTGTCCAAACTCATAAATGGACAGAGGGAACGAACAGACGACCGCTTTCCTTCTCGCTCTGTTTTGCTCGTGTCCGTCTCTTTAGCTGCTAAACGCTTCGCTATGTTCATTGGCTAATTGCTAACTTTGTCTTTCTTCTATTTGGGGGCAGGTAGTGTTCAATGGATTCATCAGAGCTTTCTCTACAAAAACAGCTGCCTGCTGTGCCTGGAAACAAGGTTGATTGTAACAGTTACAGAACAGCGAAGTGCCATAAAACCAAAACAATGAACTGAAAAACACTAGAACGCTCTACAGAACTATGGGGTACTGCACAGTATAGCAAAGTCATAATAATAGCAAATAAAAATGGTTCATTTGAACATATGAACCAGTTCTTTTACCTTTTGTTCCAATAAAATTATTATTATTAATAATAATAACAATAATAACAACAATTATAATACAATTCCAGATCCCAACCTTTGTGTAATCAAAGACAGGATCACGAATGCTCCTCCTTTGTCCATTAGCAAATTTTGCTGCCTCTATATAATGATGGTACATCTGAACCTTCTTGTCACCAACGAGGGAGTCTGAAGTCAAAGAGAACTCTGCAGGGAAACAGGACAGCAACAAGGTTGAAAATTCCACTAATCTTTGGTTTTTTTCTTCTGTAGAACTGCATACAAAGATTTGGTTTGTTCAATGAATCATAGAAGAGTCATCACACAATACATGAAACCTTTCATGATTGTGAGAATGAAGGCAAGCAGGGCGCCACCAGCAGGCGGTGGAGGGATGTGCATCTGACTATTTCCAAGAGGAACCGTCCAGGCGTTGTCCACCTGCACCTGGAAGGACCTCAGATCCTCCATTTTCATCGTCCCACCTAAGACAAACGTAGACTGTATGAAAAGCTGGTTTATCATAAATTAAATTTGCTTTTGAACTCTATCTTTTTTTTAAAATTGTTTACAAGTGAGTTTTCTGCCTTTTATTTTTCTGTCTTTTTAAGTATACTCCAGCAGCATATGTTGGCTTTGTACCAACCTGCAGCTTTTATGTCCTGGATTAAGTCATGTCCTATCTTGCCAGTGTAGAAAGCATTTGCCCCTTGCTCTGCAATGGTTTCCATGGTTTCTGCAAGTTTAGGAAACTTCAACATGTCTCCTTTGCTTAGAACAGTTTTGTTCTTGTTGCAGAATATTTCACTGGAAAAACACACACAGACACACATTAAGCAAAAGGACAGGAAAGAGAGAGACCTGTCAAATCAGTCATCAAAACAAAAAACAGACATGAGGTCAAAGCGGTTCACACCAAACATCCTAAAGATGTGGCTCAGCTGAAGAATGGTTCCAAAGCCCCTGAACACTGCTGGAAATGCCTGTTTGAGGTTTTTGATGCCAAAGGAGATCCGACTAGTCCTTAAATCTATGATATTGATTTAAGCACATTGTGTTTCTTTATACTTATGAATTAGATGAAGATCAAATCCCATTTTAGGACCAGTTAATGCAGAAAATTAGGTAATTCCAGGATCAGGATCCAAGATCTGTACATTAGGATACTGTACTGTATCATAAGACCAAATGTGGCTGTGAAGTCAGTGCAAAGTGTGACTCTGGAAACTCTGTAAGGCGTCTGACAGTTGTTCTGCAGAATTATCCAGTGCATCCTCCCGCATGAGGAAAGGTCCACTTATCAGCATCAAAATCATAAAGACTCTTTTGTCTATGCTCACACTTGCAAAAACAGCCCGTGGTGCATCCAAGAATCAAACGCACCTTTTCTGGCTTTTCACATCACATTTAACGTCCCGAGAGCACCATTTTCTGGGAAAAGCAACATTTCACACAAAGGTGAACAGTAAACTTTGCTCCTGCAATGTTATACTAAGAACAGCAGTGTGCTCTCATGTGTTCTGACAACATGACAATTATTTTGACTGACAACGCTGAGCGTGGTCACCTGTATTACGCAATGTGTGAAGTTAAATTCTCAGAGTCAATTGTTAACCAAGCGGTTACATAAAACTCAACTTGTTCAACCAGGGTTTTATAGGTGAGGTCTTTGCGCCAGGAGTTTTGCAGTGACACATGCATGAAAAAAAGGCTGTGGAAAAGTTCACAACCCCTTTTAGTTCATTGGGACCATCAAACATCGAATGTCAAACTGAAATTCTGACATCTTTGCTGACAATAATCACTTTAAAGACTAAGAAAGCTGTCTGTCACTCAGGAGTAAGTGAGAAGCTTTACCACAGAGACGACTTTTCCACATGCTGTCTCACGATGTCGGAGTGCAGGAGTTTTCCCAGGAAGGCTGGAAGAGGGATGCCCTCTCTGGCCAGCCTAACGGTCGGCTTGAACAGCTCGGCCCAGCGGAGCTTCCCGTACTGTTTGTGAACGGCCTCGTAGCCACGCAGCTCTCCAGGAACGCCGATCCACTGGCTGCCTGCAATGTTCAGGTGGGAAACAGTGCGGCTGAATTAGACAAACGATGGAAACCGATTATCAAATAATTGAGGTGGACTGACTGTATGTGGTACACAGAGACGAGCAATTACACAAAAACACGTTTTTGACTCAGATTGGTGATATTATTCAAGTCAAAACATGTAATTTTACATATGCAAAATGTTTATTGCTGGAGAAAAACATCTAACTTTATGAATTCAACAAGAGCAGTAGCATGTAAAGTCATTAACATTTCATAAGGAGTTAACTACACACTAGCTGTAAGCAGATAGAAGTGTTTATTGATGTAAATGAACAACTATAACCCATCCCGTGGGCACTTATACCTTACAGCTGCTTAATAAACAGATAATGAAGGACATTTAGTCTGGCTTCTTAGGAGAATTATAATTGTCAGACCAAACAGCTATAGTTTGTTCTGAAGCATTTATTAGATGTTTACATGGTGTTTTTAAATGCTGGTAAAAGCCTATTTCTACTAAACTGAGTCTTCAAATGTAATAAAACAAGGTGAAAATGAGACAAAACAATTCATTAAGAAAATATTTCACTGTGTTATGGTTTGAGTTATATTGCATGATGCTGCAATGCAAGAAAGTGGGATGAGAAATTCTCAGCCTACCTGTGGACAGTCTGAAAGTAGTGGGACAGTCATTTAACAGGTTCGCCTTGAATGACTGTGGGACAGTCTCTCTAAAGTTGTAGACTTTGACATTGCCTAAAAAAGATCAGCAATTAGGACGATAATCAATTATTGTTTGCGAGGTAGCAAAATTAAAGAAATGACAAGAGGACCCACCTGTTTTATTTCTTACAGTCATTATGGAGCCTCCTCCGATCCCCATGCTCTGAGGATTGACCACAGATGTGCACAGAAGAGCTGCAATGGCGCCATCTACTGCTGACCCTCCCTGCTGAAGGACATTCCTGGAAAACATATCCACTGGATTTACAGAAAATATGTGAACACACACTCAGTCACTAACTCTAATTACTCACCACAGATGTGCTACCCTCAGACACATCTCTAATATTTGAACGAGACCCAGATGTTCATGAATTCAGGGAGTCAAAGTACAGTGAGCGCTGCCAAGAGGCAAGTTTGAACCATGTGCTGATGCTTGAGGTCGAGTTCAGGTAACTCAGTGCCAGGAAGTCGCTGGCGACGGTGATGCTGTTTTTTTGTATTGACTCGTGAGGTAAGCTGCATTAGAAGTTACTTATTTGTTTTAAGTAGGTTATCCAACTTAATTAGACGACGCAACGGAGCATGTAAGCTCAGCCTGCACCATCTCTGGGAGCCCTGAAAGGGCTCT
The DNA here is from genome assembly GCF_022577435.1 of Embiotoca jacksoni. NCBI lineage: Eukaryota > Metazoa > Chordata > Actinopteri > Embiotocidae > Embiotoca > Embiotoca jacksoni. Next base: position 142,544 of record NW_027185265.1, read on the forward strand.
TTTCTCTGAGAGGTTGGCATGCGATCAGATGTGTTCACTGAGCGACAGGAGAAGACAGTGTTGGGAATGTTTTGGTTCTGTAGAGGTCCGGCCAGCTCGGAGCCTCGCAGGGTTCAACAAAGGGAAAAGAAGCAGGCGGCCGAATGACAGAATAGTTTAATCATAAGAATCTCATGTAAACAGTTTAGACCAGGCAACAAATGCAATGATTTAAACTGGTTCATGAAAAATTAGTTTGGAAAAATGATCCAGAGACTGGATTATAGCGCCCAGAACTCTAAAGAAAAGTAAAAAAAAGAGTTTAAGCACAGTTTATTCCACATCGGCAGCTGGCTGAGGAAGCGTTGTGCCCTTCATGCGAATTTCAAAGCCAGTTGATACTGGTTCAGCAGTTTGACGCAACTCTTTCAGGTTCAGAAATTAAAAAAATAAGAGCAGACTGCTTTGTATAACTGTACATTACATCTCAGTACAAGGAAGGAACAGGGTCAGCATGTTTCAACACCAAAAAGTCCCCAGAGTGTCCTTCACTTCACTTCACTTGCCGCTTCCTTCTGTCACAACCTGAGCTTTTTCATTGTCTCTGCTGTGAACTGATAAATGAACCCATCACAAATCTTGGCAGAGGACAGGGGGAAAAAAGCTTTCAACCTCTGAGTACAAAAGCAGAAAGAGCTACACACGTTTGTTTCTATAGTTGGAGTTACTGTGATTAGATTGATTGAGTCCATATTGGGACTCACAGCAGAACAAATCACTGCCAGCCTCTTCACTTCCCACCAGACAGTGTAATATGAGTAAGTGGGTTTTCCTCTCCTCGTTAAGACCAACAGGTTAGTTTGAAATACATCAACAGGAGGTGAGAAGGAGAGTCAGCGACCTGTCCGCCCACAGTTGTGCAGGTATTATCTCCATTCCTCAAACACAGCCTATCAAATCTCTTAAACTGCTTATCCCATTGCTCACTGCAGCTTTTTTTTTAATCTCCTCCATAAGAGCAGCGAGGAGCAGGCTGATGAGTTCGGGCTATGTCATTACCGTTAATGAAGAAACACATAAACGTAGGTTAAATACTGATAACAGGCAGGTAACGTAATGCAGGAACATATTAATAAACTTCTAACTTCTAGAAATATGTTTTATTGCAAGCGAGTTGGTCTAAAATGAATCAACAATTTCTCCTGACTAAGCTGAATTTTTCCCGGATCCAAAGGACTTTGTGAGAAGGTGATTTACCTGCCAACCTCGGAGCAGAGCAGCGAGTCTGCAGAAACCGCCGCGCGTCTGAAGCCGCCGGAACATCTGTCCGCAAGTAAAGCGACGCACAGACAGACGAGAGCGACGGCGCAGATGAAACCCCAGAAGAGACAGCAGCACAGCAGCCACGGCCGAGATCTAGCCATCGGAACTTTCCTGAGGAGGGAAACTTTGTGCCGAGGAGGAAGCTACTGCTTCAGTGTAATCTGTTTAATCCTGAACAGCCTCCTCCCTCTAACCACCCACGACTGCCATGAGAAAGAACCAAAGACAGACCGTTAACATGGAAGTCTGCTCTTTATATCCCGGGGAATAACCTTGAAGTCATAAATATTTCCAGTTTCATTTTTAAAATGATGGCTTAAGTAGAATGATCATTTGCAGGAAACTTTTACGCAACATTGGTCAAGATTTTCTTTTTTTCTTTTTCCTGTAGCTCCCACATTTCTCACTATTCTGCCCCCAGTATGACAACCAGCTCCCCAATGTTACATGTGATCTCTGTGTCAGTGACCCAGTGGACACAGTGAGATCTCACAGATGCTGAAATCTTCCTCATCAGGCTCTTGTACAGCCTATTTGTGTGTAAAATACTCTATCTTCGTTTTCATTTTGCCATATGTTCAATGACTTCTGCTTGGTAATGAAACATCCTCACATAAAATAAGCCATTTTTTAAGGAAATCAATCAGTGACTCACATAGCAAACCTCCAGAGGTTGAGTTTCCTGATCAGCAAAATGCAGCTTCAGCCCATATCTATATTTATTATTCCACGTGAATACACTTTAAGTGTGAATATTTGTGTACAAGATATAAGCTGTCTCAGATAAAGGCGTTTGAATCATATTTACAATTTCAAAACAATTAAAATAATTTGCTGTGGTAATTTTAGAGTTATTTCACAAAAAGTCCTGCAGCATTAATTCTGAAATGACAAGCTGATTCAAAATATATCTTTTTAACAACTTGCCTTCAGCTCCACATTATGTTTTAGAATTTAAGTTTGAGCCATCTTTCATTTAAGTTACTTTTTCTTTCAAGATCAATTAATCATTTATGGTTCCACAATTAGTTTACAGTATTTGAGTTTCTTCAAAAATATATTTCACACTAAATATTGTCATGAAGAATCCCTCCCCTCCCAATTCATTTTTTCATTTACTAGAGAATTTGGTTTATGTCATACTTCCTCATACATGCAAACGCAGCTCATAAATCTCCCCCCAAAAAAATCCTGAAAGTTATATATTTTTTTACTTGAAATGTTGCACAACTGTGTCAAAGGAAGCACAGCAAATATTAATCAGAAAGTACTAAAGAAAGGTTTCTGAGGAAAGGTAGAATCACTGGTGATGAACTCATGACCTCTCACACTTGGCCTCAGCTTCTTTGAAAAGTTACCAAACAGAATGAGACTTCTTTGTGTTCTTGGTGTTTCCAATGTGGCCGCACATGATTATATACCCAAACCTCCAGATGGCCGGTCGAGCCTTAATCTGTGTAACGTAGCAAAAGCCCCTACTGGGAGCACATGCTCCCCCCAACACCTCAGACAGTCCAAACTTCACTTCAACTTTGGCTGGAAGTTCACACAGACACCACAAAACTGCAGCCAAATACTGAGCTTCAGCCATGCAGGTGAGTCCTACAGGGTGCAACACCACTGAGCATGTGGGCATGTGATAGATTAGCAGGTCCACCAGCCAGAAATGACGAAAGCCAATGTGATAATAATCAGATAACACATAAGCACAAATAGTTTGCCCGCAGGAGGAATAGACAAAGCCATCTAATATATCTGAATCATCTAATCAACAATATGACATGTGGTGACAGTCTTTTCACATAATGTACAATTGTGTCAGGTTCAAAAGACACCGCAGCTGTCAGACCAGTTCGGGAGGTTTCTTTTGGACCGGACCCAGTGTTTGCTCTGCCTCTTCCTTCCTTAGGCTGGAGCTATTGTCCCTACCCGTTTCTGAGGCCGAGACCGAGGAAGGGAAAATCACATTTATTTATTTATTTTTATTTATTTATTTCACTTTATTAAAGGGGGCTCTCAAGGGGGAGCTGCTGCAACAGGCTGCCACTAGCGCGGTGCCAGGTAACCTGACCTGAGGTGCATGTTTTTGGATGGATTTATGGAAACTAACAAAATATTTAATGACATATCATATATAACTGCAGCCAAACCAAAACTAAACAGCAGGAAAGGAGTAGAACCACCAATGGACTGAGGCTGGTCCATCCAGGTGCACCAGCACTGTGTCCACCTTCTGGGAAAACACAAGCAGGAGCCCCAAGTGACACACACACACACACACACACACACACACAGGTGCCCTCAACATGTGTGTCTGCTCTGCCCCCCCGATGGGCCGGTGAGGCCGGCGCTGACCGAGGTGCTGAATGTGCAAAGCTGGCATCGACCTTCACTGTGTGGGGTTTTGACCCTCAGCGAGGGCACGACCATGAGAGCCAAGAGTCCAGAGCCGCTGCAGTGAGCTGCTATTTCTGTTCACAGTGACCTTAAACAAGATCTCCAGTTGAAAACCAGCTTAAAAACTTGTTTTAGTTCTCTTATATGAACGGCCCTGCGAAATGTTACTGTTGCCTATAGTTCTAGTGCAGACTACACAACAGTACATTATTGTGAAGGGCCACACGTATGTAGTCCTTTTAATTTGATGCTTTATGTTTTATATCTGAACATTGTGCAGCAGGAGAAACAGTGATATGAGCTCCGTGTATTCTGTCCAGTGTCCGGTTAAAATGTCAACACAAGGGGGAGATGGTGTGTGTCTTTTCTGCTGTCCAGCTCCTGTGATTGAAATAATGAAAGAGTAGCTTTCCACATCTGATTGTAATTTATTCTTCTCTTTTTTTTGTTGCATTTTGGCACCTACAAGTTTTTCCTTATTCAGACAGTTAAACAGACAGCACATTAAACCAATTATTTCAAACTAGAAAAAAATAAACAAAATTATTGACAAGTGAATTTATGAACCGTAGGTATAATAAGTAACTAATGACCTTCGTAAGACTTGTAAATAGATAATCTGGTCAGAAAACAGCATGTTAATGTGAATTAATGTTGCGTTAGCTTAATCCTAACCACAACCTTTTTTTTGTCATCCTAACGGGGTGAATGCTGCAGGGAGTTGGATCAGTTTATTTCCAGCTATGAAGGTAAAGTAATTCATCTAAATAAAATAGAAGTCAGTGTGTCACAAATTTAGCTTACGTAAGCACACAGAGATGGTGAAGGAGAATATTGTGCAAGGAATACTGTTGGTCGCTGTGCACCTATAAATAGTGCATAGTTATTATTCTGCCCTCCCTGCGTCATACCAACCCCCCCACTCACCCTTGCCAGCCCGTTCATTCAAATCCACCATCCTTTGTGAGCGCTGCACCTTTACAGCTCTCAGTCCATAAGCCGGAATCTTTCATGTTTTCTAACATCTTTTTGCAGCCTGCAACCTTTTCATTCCTCTGAGAAAACCGTCTTCTCACTTGTGGATTAGATTCTACTCTAATGCACAAATAGATCCAGAACAATTTTCATCTGTCCAAGTGACACCTCTGAACAGAACCATGACAGAATGACATGTAACAGGGAAGCAAGGAACAGAGGAGGAATCCATTTAAGGTCATCTGGATCGCACACTGACTTCACAGATGAGGCATCATCCCTGAAATATACGCTCCCGTAAATTAGTGCAATACATACATGTTTTGCAGCCTTACATTTATGCTTAAAAACAGATAAAATACTGATATAGGAATAATATTATGAATCTTATTTTCATGCAAATTATTGTTGTTATTTCGTTCTCTCTACTAAAGACATAATACAAAGTAAACACTGAAAGTATTAGAGGCGTAAACTTAAAATATTTTAGATTAGTGTCATAAACTTTATCAGAAATATTATCTTGAATAAACGCCGCAATTAAAATGTCTGGATTTCCCATGAGGTTGTCCTGTGTATGGAATTTAGGAATCAGAATAATTGTTTAGTTGTTCACAAATGTCCTCTGTGTAAATATAAACGAGGTCAACATTATCCATGCTTGGATTGTCTCAACTGTTACACTTTGGCCATGAAATTATCACAAAAGTGTCAAATGTGCTTAGAGCAACAAGTTTCATATGTATTTATCCAAAATAATTTATAAATCCCTTGTAAACTGCAGAGGTGTTTATTTCACTCTTTTTATCCACCACCTTCAAAGTGAAACGCACCTGCTGTGTCTGATATTGAAAAAGTGATTGGACTGCAGCAGCCCTCCATTTAGCGTGATGAAACATTACTGGAGGAGTTTAAACTCAAAAGGAATTAACACCTCCCTAATACAGCAGGGGCTGATTGGAAATAAGCACACAAGGACATGTACATGTGGTGTACCTTCCCATCCAACGAGTCATCACAGACAAATCGATGCATTGCTCGTGACAGTTTGTTAATCCAATATTTCCAATGAGCTATGAATGGTCTATTAAGTGACGTCTGTCTGTGAAAACCCTGACGTGACAGAATACAGTGAGTTTGTTTTCTAAAGAGACTAAACACTCACGCAGTTGCTTTTCTTACATTTTTGTGCTGAGTGCGTGAAGTTCAAACTTACAAGGTCAAACTTGCTGAGTTTGAATTAATGGTGCGTTCATGAGCCTTTGGGAAGAGGGAAAGTTCTGTCCTCTGAAAATCCACCTGAACACCTGTCTAACCAGGAATATCCCAGATATCATTTCAAGCTCCAAGAAGTCGCAAACCAAGTCTGCCAACCCGACCTGGTGGGCTAGATGTGTTAAATGTTGAAAATGTCATTACATCAAAACATGCAGAAACATTTGCGATCTTATTCCTGCAAAGTTTACAATAATAAAGAGCAACGTTTTTCACAGCTGAATTGTTTTGTTGTGTCGCTCTGGATTTACAACAGAGTTTCTAACAAATGAAGGGAGTCTCTATCACAGTAAATAACTGTATTATGATAATAGATACATTTTAAAATGCTGAAATTGTGGAAAATGATTGTGGGTTAGGGTGATTGTGGATTGGAGTCACTCGAAGTTCCTGCCTCAAGAGAGAGCAGTTTTACGGGGGTACCCGTTGCTGCGTCACACCTGAAAGTCAAATCAAATATGCTAAGAAGGTTTAGGATAAGCCAGCCCCCAAACACTCAGAGCTCCGCTGAGGGCGTAGATGATGAGCAGTGCAGGACAATGACAGTGTGCTATTAATGGTTGTTCAGCAGCTAAAAGCTCTAGAAATAGCCAGAGGATAAAAATTTACATTAGGAACGGCAGAAATTCAGTTTTGGAGACAATCTTTCCTGTTATCGTGAAGTACTGCTAAAGCTAAGCTTAAAGTAAAGTACTTTTACTTTGTTATTTATCATAAACACAATCTGTCCTTTCTGAAACATCCTGCTGAAGTTCATACAGCTCTATAAGATCTCACACCTCCAGCTCCAGCCATTATATGTGTATATATTTCTTTCTTTCTTTCCTTCTTTCCTTCTTTCTTTCTTTCTTTCTTTCTTTCTTTCTTTCTTTCTTAGCTGTATATATGCCTATTTATGTTTATACGTCTATTTATGTCTGTCTGTTTTTGTTTTTTTTGTACACTGAGAGAACAAGTTACAACTGAAGTCAAATTCCTTGTATGTGTAACGTACCTGGCCAATAAATCTGATTCTGATTACTCGAAGTAAAGACGCTGTGTAAGGAAATTTACATTATTCAATAAGTAGTATTCCCATTGGCTGGGTGTGAACCTGTGGTCACAGCCAATCAGAGTAACTTTCATAAATCATGTAACTTTTATGTAAATAGCTTCTGAACCAGCAAATGACCATGTTTAAAATAGTCTAAACTAAAAATGTATACGAGATGAGTCATAAGGGGTTATAATACAACATCTTTGATGAGGAAAAACAACTACAGCTCTTCTGATGCTATTAACTTGGACTGATAGACCTTATGAGTCATACACATTACTTATGTACGTCTCTCAAGAAGTGAATGAGAAATATTTGTTGACTGAAAACGTCACGTGACTTCACAGATGTGAGAGCGTGTGGATGCAGAAGGTTTCTGATGCTCTCAAACATTGAGGCACCTGCGTTAGATAAATGTTGGATAAGCAGATGAGTGATGTGTTGTGGTTCACTGGACTTTTACTGTAATTATCATATCAGTCTGTTGATGACAGCAGGACTTTCATCTGAACCTGAAACTTGAGTTTTGTCAAAGTATCAGTTTCTGGGTCCCTGCAGCCGTTTAGCCTCTTCGGCTTCCTCGTGTTCCTGCGAGCATTATTTTAGTCGGATATTCCATCCTACAGAAACCGTAGATGAGTGGGTGAAATGTTTTGATGATTCAGATGAGGGAACTCTTTCTTCACCTTGTGGGCCCCAAGCTGCTCCATGCTAAATTATTCAGCCTGCCGATGAATCTTTCAGTAATATCAAATTGTGCCACGGTACGAGGTTAATAGGGATGCAAGATGTGATCAGAGATTAGAGTCAGGGACACAAACTCCAGTTTTTCTCCAGTAGTTCTGCTGTTCATGAACACCGAGCAGCAGCTGCATTCACTGCAGCACTTGCCATGAAAGTTTGGCCATCTGACCCGGCAGAGAGTTGGAGTGTGATGTCGTGGGGAGTAAATATAAAAATAGAAAGTGTCATGGCTCCACTAAATGTTACTAAACATGATGTTTTGTTTTCATGTAGCTTCAGTGACAAATTTCCAGAATCAGCCTTTAAAATAATTTCCTTTTTTGCCGGATGTTAATTCTGTTCTTTATTTTAAAGATGTGATTGTTTATTTTTGTTTATTACTGCATATAACATTTTCCTGTCTTTTTCTTTTTACTCTCTCGCTGTCTCTGCGGACATTAAATGGGCCGTATTGCACCCTGAGGCTTGAATGTCCCCTGCTGCAGCCCAACGTCTACAGAGAGGGAGGGGAACAGGAAGAGCAACGGAGAAAGAAAGCTGGAGATTTTAAATTTGTTCATGAACAAGATTCAGCTCCAAAGTTAAGATCAAAACATCCAAATGTCTCCTGCTTGTCCTAAAAGATGAGGGGAGTTACGGAGCACCCGGTAATGACACTGGCTCAGCATCCGGGACACTTGCCTGCACTTGATGAGCTGCACGGAGGATGAAAAGGTAGCAGACGAGTTAAAGCAGGCCGCTGTTGAAGGCGGGGGGGGGGGGGGGGGGGGTGCGATGAAGTGAAGATACTTTGCCTCACCCTGGAGCAGAGGAGAGAGAGACACAGATGTCAGAGAACAAAAATTCCCGAGAGAGGAGAGCAAAATCTGCTCATTTCTCAGCTTTGCACTGTGAAACACAATTCGTGAGAGCTGGAGTGTCTAATTGCCTGCGTATGTTGACATCATTACATACTTTCGCCTGCATCCCCGGACATCTGCTGCGAGAATTATGACCCTGGGTGGGATGGAGGGAAGCAGAAGGATTGCCACACTTTCTTTTCAGTGTGTTTTCCATTTGAACTTTTATGTTATTATTCTAAGTAAGCCACGGTTACTTTTTCTATACAGTATGTTTTAACACCTTCATATCCACGTTGATGGAGATGACTATTTGCACAAGTCAAAATCAAATAAATGATTAAAATGTATGTGCACAGAGAAGGGACCTTGTTATTGCACTCCCTAAATAGTATGAAGTATTTGAAATGTCAAAAATAAATATAATATATGGCAATAAAAAGGTATCTTTTTATATAAATTTCGAGGCAATAAAGTGCTATTTTAACCGACAAAAGTTATGACAACGTTAATCTTTTTAGATTTTCGTGAGATGTTTGGGATGATGAACTCTTGGTTAAGAGTTAATCTGTGAAATTTAGAATGAAATCATCTGGAAATAAAAAAATGTTTTTTGATTGAAGCAATTTCCTGCAAAAAGGTTCATAATAGTTCTTAATGTAGTTCTTTCAAAATAAAATAACCTGCCATTTTATTTTTCATTACTATATTGCACTTTCTTTGTTCATTCCAAGACTGACTGATGCATAAATGGTGCCACAGCATTAATTGCAAAGAGGTTATGTTACTATTCATAATTCAAAAGTCATTCTACTGAAGTGTGTTGAATTATTTCACATTGCTATCATGTTTGTGCAACCTTTTTTAAAGTTTTTGGTCTTTTATTTTCACCGTTTGATTAAATATTGCGAGTCTTTGCCTTGGTTCAGTTTTTTTTTCTTTTTTTTATGTAATTGAAAAATCTGGAGCAGAGCTTTTTCCAACATGGCCTTGAAAAAGACCACCGTCCACTAACATGAATGTCACTGTAGCAACTTGTTAGTCTGCTAATATTTGTGCATAGATGCTTGCGATGTACAAAAATGTTAATTCCCTTATTACAAAACGTCAAGCGATGACTCACTTTCTAATGTCCTTCAAAAAGGGAACAACGTTAATCAAGCGGCTCATAATGTGGAGGAATTGTTTGCAGACGTGTGTCTTCATGAACTTTGTACGGTGACGCCGAGTGACACGCGACCAAACTTCGCGGAGCCCCATGAAGCGTCAGACTGGTTCACAGTTCAGGCTGCACATCACATTTTGTGCAGCAAAAGCTCGATCAGGTGGTTGCTGCTGCTCCAACTTCATCATCGCGGACCGTCCAGTGATGGTGGACTATGTGGATTAGAGAGAAGGCTCCAACGGTCTGAGGCTGCACACCTGCACGTGGCGGAGGACTGCCTTCTTTTCCTTTGTGCGACCTTCAGCCTCCATCAGCTTCACTTCGCCTGTCAAGCGACAGAAAGCGAACGATGAGCTCCTCTCTTCCCAAAAGCGAGTCCACCACTTCTCTGCTGAGATCATCCGGGCTCAACCGCAGGTCTGTGCACTCCGATCACGGTCCTCACGGTCCACACGGTCACCGGAGCCACCGCACGCACCGGCATCCCACCGGAGCTGGAGGCAGCGAGGATGCAGCCTGGACGGAGGACTGCGAGCCGAGTGCGCGGAGACCTCTCTGCCAACCGAGACATGCCGACTCTCGAAATTTAAGTGATCATCACGGGGGGCAAAAGGGCCATTGTCACCGGCAGCAGAGCGTCCTGGATGATAGAGGCGCTCAGGAGGATGTGAAGCACAGAATGAGCCGGCATCACACAGAGCGCAGCAAGTCCTCCAGATCCAAACACTCCCATCATCACCACGACTCTTCTCGAGGTGAGCAGCCTCCTGCAGCGCATCTTCAGGGAGGCTCTCGGCAGGACAGGAGGACCTCACCAACCCCATGCCATCCAAAACACACGGACGACGCGGCGTTTTTCTTCGAGCCCAGTGAGAGAGTCATCACCGGGTCATCCTCCAGCCTCAGCTCCGACCCGCCTGCGACCAGCGCACCTGTCAAGCCCGCATCCAGCCGCAGATCCAAAAAAATGAGCGCAACCTTGTCTGAGTATGACTCTAATCTTCATCCCATAGTGAAGTCGGTCTTTGGGCAGGTAAGGAGGCGTGACATTTTTTTTTTTTTTTTTAACTTTGAAACAGCTCTAAAAGTTGATTCAAAGCAAAACTCAAACTTCAGAGAATCGAGTTGATATTTTTGATGGATTCATCATATTCCTCACATTCCTCACAGCTCTTTAATGAGCTGCTAAATGTGTGGGTGTTTTGTCGCTTAGCACAATGCAAAAGGCAAATTTTCAAGCTGTAAAGTAAATAAATCATTATCAGTCAGAGCTTGAATCAAGAGTCCAGATACAGCAGACTCGATGGGGACTGACACAAAGTTTCATTGATCGTAGCTTCATTCAAAGTGTCTCATATTATATATTGAAGAAAAATTGTTTAAAAACTTTGCCCCATAAAGATGAACATGGGGTCTCCTCAAAAAAATGATGCCAGCCCAAGTGACCCAGGTACTGGATGTTGGCAGCTTCGAGAGCTCTGCTGCTTTATTGCACCTGCAGTATCTGTGTAATCAGGTGGATTGCATTGATCCAATCGATTAGTCCAAACTAAGTAAATCACATGAGACCCATTCAGGACGTTTTTGGAGAACAAATTTAAACCCTCCACGGACAGCTGGGGGTGCAAGAAGTGAGACAGTGAGGTGAGGAAGGCATCAATCAAGAACTGATATGCAATAGCCATCCTTTGGATTATAAAAAAAAATCTGATTTAAATATAATCTGACATAAATACAACAAACAGATAATAATACACATACATAAATGCACATTTTGAATGAAGTGAACATGACTCGTTTCACTGCCGAGCTTTGGTTGATTACATGCAGCACGGATGCTTATGAAAAGTGTAGCTGCTTGTTCAGCAGCAGGTGAAGCTTGTTAAACCACCTGTGATGGAGATCCAGTCACCCCAGATGAGCAGATTAAAAATGGATGCTGTTGTTGGTCCAAATCTGCAAAGGTGGGGTTGGGAGGGGGTGTGCTCATGCAAACCAATATGAATCCAGTTGCTTTCATTGTGACTGAGCAACGACAGGGGGATCAACTTACACACACACACGCACACACACACACACACACACACACACACACACACACACACACACACACACACACACACACACACACACACACACACACACACACACACACCGGTTGGGAGGAAGGGAGGTAAATAAAGCTGGATCTCTTACTTCAGGATTCTCTCCTGTTCCTCAGACAGATCAGCTGCTCCTCCTCTCATTTGATTTCTTTTCTTGTTTCAATGAAATCCTTCTTTGTTGATGATAAAAAGCTCAAGACGAGAGCATTACCTCCCTGAGTGCTAATGTGCTCCAGAAATAACTCGTCTCAATCCAGGACAGAGCTACAATCAGTCTTCGGGGTTCCACTGAGGCTGCGTCTATATAAAGTCTGCAGAGTGGAAGGACGGGATAGTTTGTTATTTCTGTCAAATCCAGAAAATGATCGTATGAAAATGTTTCTACCTAAATTATGCATGATGTAAATTGTTTGATTGCCTTGAATCAGGGAACCCTTGGAAAGCTGTTATGTTTTTATAATTATGTTGGCAAACTGCAGGCAGTAATATGAGCAACAAATGAAACAGGATCACCAGCTCACATTGTCCGTCGGTGTTTGTGTAAAAGAGCGAGTGCAATGGAGTGAGTGAAAAAGAAAAAGACAGAAATGTGAGTACAACTGAGACACTTTAGCCCGCGCTGTTTAATCTAACGGACCACAAGTCATGAGAAATATGGCGTTACTGGTCCTTGAAGAGATGTGGCAGCGTGATGCAGAATCCAGGGTTAGATGTGAAACTCCACAAACTCTTTCATTTCATATTTTCTTATGTAACATAACATTCTGCAACAGAACTCATTCGCCTCAAGTAGAAGCAGCTAAAAATAACCCATGAAGACCTGATTATGAGAGACTGGAGGAGGGCACAGTCTCAATACAAATATTCAAATACTTTGGCAAACATGCTACCTGACAGAAAATCTGAGAAATTGGGGAAGACAAGAAGCAAACAGACGCGTGTCTCCGAGCTGTCAGTTTATAATCCACATGTTCATATTCCTACGATGAATCACCAGAAAGCCTCGTGTGGGGGTTAGAAAGAGGACAAATGTGGTTTGCTGCTTGAATGTGGTTTTGCAGTTTGTGTTGTTATGGACTGATTGTGATGCAATGATTCATTTGAATTTTAAAGTCAAATTTTGTCGCTTTAAAGCGAACATGCACCGCAGTCAACAAGACTACTGGAGCTCGTTGTGGCCTTTAAACTACGCAGGCTAAAACAGACACCGTGATGGAGGACAGAGACAGAGCAGCTTTTAGTCCCAATAGAAATGCTTCTATTTCAGGACACTGAACAATCATTACAGCTCTCAGTGTTTGTGACCTTCAGTGACCTTGTTCTCCAAGCTCTTGTAGGAAATCTGGAAATGCAGCACAGACCTGCTGTTAAAAGAGATCTAAAATTTAAAAAGGGATCTTCTGAGGAAATATTATTATCAAGGAGAATTTTCCTTTTTAAATGAAAATTAAATGAAAGGATGTTTGTATTCACCAGCAGAGGGAGCAAGTACCATTCACACCAATCTGTGTGTATGTGAGAGAGGGGGGGGAGGGGGAGAGAGAGAGAGAGGGAGAGGGAGAGAAGGAGAGAGAGATAGGAGAGAGAAAGAGAGAGAAGGAGAGAGAGGGGCGAGAGGGAGAAAGAGGAGGAGGGGGAGAGGGAGAGAGGGGTAGAGAGGGGGTGAGAGGAGGAGAGAGAGGGGGGGAGATGGAGAAAGAGAGAGAGAGAGAAAGAGAGAGGGGGGGGGGATTAAGTGCCCACTGTGTCACATCAGTGATCCTATACATGTGGAAGAGCAGGAAAAGAAAGTGAAGGAAGTGACCTGAATCGGATAAATCAGGAAGACAAAGAGTAAAATGCCGGGATGACTGTTATACAAGACAAAAGCATTCTTGAACTCTGACCTCTGACCTCTGCAGACAATGTGAGGGAAGGTCTTCAAACACACTTTCCTGTTATCTTGCAGCCGCTGATGTTTCCTGTCTGTTGTCACGTTTTGTTCTTTTCTCTTACAAAAATCTGGCTTCTTCTTCTTCCCTGTTTTCTTTGACTCTGGGTCACTCTGACCTCGATGACGTCTGCGAGGGAATGAAGGAGAGAAGAGGCATTTATTACAAGAGGGGAAAAAAAGATCACAAATGAATAAAATAAGGACAAATCTGGGTGGAATTGAGAGAAAAAGAGAGCATCATCATCATCATCATCATCGTATTCACCAGAATATCCTTTAGAGTATAAACGGCTATTTTTAGACACGGAGGGATATTTTTATATCTGTGCTGAAAAAGAAGGAGGAAGAAAATTCACTCTTTGCTAGTTAAAACCTGTTTGTGATGCACACAGCTGCTGAATCCTGATGGAGGCTGATGGAGGCTGAAGGAGGCTGAAGGAGGCTGATAGAGGCTGAAGGAGGCTGAAAGAGCTGATGGAGGCTGAAGGAGGCTGAAGGAGGCTGAAAGAGCTGATGGAGGCTGAAGGAGGCTGAAGGAGGCTGAAAGAGCTGATGGAGGGTGAAGGAGGTTGAAGGAGGTTGAAGGAGGCTGATGGAGATTGATGGAGGCTGATGGAGGCTGGAGGAGGCTGGAGGAGGCCGATGGAGGCTGAAGGAGGCTGAAAGAGCTGATGGAGGCTGAAGGAGGCTGAAAGAGCTGATGGAGGGTGAAGGAGGTTGAAGGAGGCTGATGGAGATTGATGGAGGCTGGAGGAGGCTGATGGAGGCTGATGGAGGCTGGAGGAGGCTGATGGAGGCTGATGGAGGCTGGAGGAGGCTGATGGAGGCTGATGGAGGCTGGAGGAAAAACAACCCAGATTTGACTGACATGCACTGAAACGAGAGACATTGCCCTGCTGACGCACATAACGGCTACTCTGAAATAAAACTTGAATAATATTGTGCATGAAATATGAAAGTCTGAGCTAATCTGATCTGAATGAACTAATCAGCTGGAGGATAAAACTGTGACGTTTCAGCCCAAGAAACACAAGAAGATGACGCAAGTGTGCATTGAGAGTTTTATCACAGCCGAGACTCTGATCACCAAAATGTACGCAGACAAAAACCTTCATGGTCACAGCGTTTGTCTGTTTGATCCACTGTGATGACCTGCAGTCATCAAATGATTGCACGTCATTTCCCTTTGCAAATAAAAAGCAACGTACAAAAATCTGGGTTTATGAAAGCAAAAGAACATTTGCTATTTATTATTACGTCAATCCTCCTCTTCCACCACTCAGCTCAATGAACAACTGGATGGGTGAAACAGGATTACATCAAAATCTGCAGTAAATAGCGAAAGCAGTTATTAATATTTCCTCCTTCCGTGGTATTCCGGTCTAATGAATGCATTTACAGAAGGTTTCTTTGCATTACGGTGAACATATTGCAAACATGCTGCCATGATTCAAAGCATGACTAGTGAGAACTTGTACCTCAATAATCATCGGACATCAGGGACATGATGACCGCAGGTCGTGTGAAGCAGTTATGTAATTTGTAAAGTCAGTCGTGTCTTTGAGTGAGCGAGCAGGTATGAGGGAGAAGCAGAGGATACGGCAGCAGAGGGCGATGGATGGAAAGCGAGCACGCCGAGCTCTGACATTATGAGAGCTGACGGCTCCTGCGTCTGACATCTGATGTGTTCTGAAGTTCACAATGAGCCTCCGGTGAGAAGCTGATGAATCATCGGCAGAACAACGCCGAGGAGCCGTGCAGATATTGAATGGGAGCGAGATCCGAGACGACTTCGGCGTGAATGTGTCTATTAAAATAGCAGAGAATAGACAAGGTCGAGCGGGAAACATGGATGTACGTTGCAGCGCTGCAGGGAGCGACTCTAAAGTTGTCTGGAGCGGATGCTGCTGGTGGAAACCTGAAAACAGAGACTTTCTACTGCATGTGGTGCTTCGCTGTTTCAGCCAGCGGTGGAACAAGTACTCTTCAGGTCCTCCAATCAAATCAGATTATCAGACACACTACACATCCAGATCTGACCTTCACTGAGCAGAATGCTGCACGTGCACAGTTTACAGTTTAGTTTACAGTTTACAAGGCTATTGGTATGAACCGAGAAAGATTAATGTGCTCACCATGAAGGAGAGTTTATCGTGTCTACGTAGAAGTTACCACTGAATAATGGCCCAACACACAAACACTCCTAAGACCTGGTCTGTCAGTGGAGGAGATGAATATGTAGGATTTTTTTTAATGTGAGAGAAAATATGGGTGTATTTTTAGGAATTGAGTTAAAACAATATCAGACACAAATTAGTATTCAAAACAGAGGATTTTTAAATATCTTAGAATATGTCTGGATCTTTAATTTGAAGAAAAGCATCAATTCTACCAAGTAAAAATTACAAATGCAAGTGCTGCATTCAACAGTTAAATTTCACATTTTCTTAAAGTAATGTAATATAATTAACTGCTCATTGTTAGTGATGCAACATCCTGAAAAGGTGCCTTGAATCACAGAACGGACCAAAGGACCAAACGACCAAACGTTGGTCCGAGCACAAGAGGTGGACTCGGTCCGGATCAAATGGAACAATGGTTACGTTTGTTAACTGTTTTTATTGGTCCAGACCTTTGGACCGATGACAGAGTGGAGACCAACGTCACCATTAAACAAGAGAAGAAAAAGAAGAGGAGTAAAAACGAGCCACGGCAGTACAACTGAAAACTCAAATGAACACCCAAAGCATGTACGCCTCCACCAACTAGTCAAGTTGCAATTTCCAGCCAAGCAGTTAACATACATCCAGACTCATTAAAGGAATCTGAAGGAATCCTTCTGTCTTCATGTTGTCCAATAAAGATGATTGAGACTTGATGATGCTTCAAATATGGATTTTGCTGCAAAAAAGCTACAAATTCTAAAACATGGCTGCTTCACACATCTTTAACAGCACAGAATATCTGAAGCATCAGTTTAAAGGTGGAAACCAAAGTTCAGCGTCACCAATTCATTATCTGACGAAACCTGAAAGAGGGTCAACATCTCTCCTTGTAGTGTTGAATTTAAAAAAGATCTGATGTCCCAGTGAAGTTGACCTTAACCTTTTGGGTATAAAATGAAATCACTTCAGCATTTTCACCTACTGAACATTCGTGAGAAATGCTGTCGTAATTGGCGCATTCATTTTGAAGTGAGGTCACAGTGAACTTTGACCTTTGATCCTGCATATCTAATCAGTTCATCCTTCAGTTCAAGTGAATGTTTGTGCCAAATTTGAAGAAAATCTCAAGAATGTCTTGAGAGGTCACATTGAAAATAACATGTCAGATGTTCAAAAACATGATGCTTCTGGCAGAAAAACGCATTCAAATACCAAAATGTATTTTGTAAGAAGAAAAAAGGAGTAAAGTTATATTACTAATAATATAGTGGCAATGAAATCAATCTGTTCATTCATGTTTCTTCATTCAAACGGACGAGGCTGCCGGACAAGTTGACAACATGCTGATGTCAGACGCACGCGTGTCTACAAAGCGCTGCGTGTTGCGTGTTGTGTGTTGCGTGTTGCGTGTTGCGTGTTCCACCTGCTGCAGGCAACTCAACGTTTGTCATGCAGACTTTAGACAAAATTGCAATACGAAACCAAAACTAACTGGATCAAATGTAGACGTCGTAACAATAATATGCCACTTGGTCGGGACTTTCCAACTTTTCAGCTGATCATATTTTTGCATATAAAACCTGCCATATATTTAGAATAAAAAAATATGTGTGGTGGAATAAAAACATTTGCCTCTGAAATGTGGAAGAGTAGAAGAGTAAAAGAATTAAGTACATAAAGTGCCATAAAAATGATACAGTACAAAAGTAAGTGTACATTCTTCTTTTCACTGCTCTTTTTAGAAATGCTCCATATTCAGAAAGACACAGTTTTTCAGTCATTGTGCTGATGAAACTGTGTGTGTGTGTGTGTGTGTGTGTGTGTGTGTGTGTGTGCGCGCGCGCGCACGTGCTGGTTTGCATCCTGCAGCATGGTGTTTAGAATCCATGTGTCATTTCTTGCACATTTTGGCTTTGATCTGAATCCAATCCCTTCAAGCTCAACATGACTTTGTGATGCTTCTAGGTGTGTGTGTGTGTGTGTGTGTGTGTGTGTGTGTGTGTGTGTGTGTGTGTGTGTGTGTGTGAGAGAGAGAGAAGGAGATGGATGCTGTGGGTAGAGTGAGTTGGGGTCGGGAGAGAAAGCGTGTTTTATTTTTAGCTCCACAGCCCCACATTTGTGTGTGTTTAATCGAGTGTATGTGAGTCTGTGTGTGTGTGTGTGTGTGTGTGTGTCTGTGTGTGTGTGTGTGTGTGTGTGTGTGTGTGTGTGTGTGTGTGTGTGTGTGTGTGTGTGTTTGGATTAGTGTCTTTCTCAGGGGAAGGTAATATGCTTGTCCAAACTAGCTTTTTCTGTCACATTCGCATAGATGGTTAGAAACTGTAGAGTGAGCGGGAATTGGGGGGAGGGGGGGGAAAGAGGGGAGGGAGAGGGGAGGGAGAGGGGAGGGAGAGCGAGTGAGAGGGAGGGGGGAGGGAGACAGTGTAGGAGAGAGGATGGAATGAAGAAGCAGTCTTGCTCTCTTTCTGCAGCCACTTGCATCTCACATGCATGCTTCCTCTCCCTGGCTTATCTTTCTGTTGTTCTGATCTGTCCTTCCTTCTTGTTTACATATTTCCTCCTTTGTCCTGGTGTCCCTCCTCCTCCTCCTCCTCCTCCTCCCAGGGTCCTTGCCTCTAGGTCCTCCCTGCACACTCCTTCATCCTTTTCCCTCCTTTCCTCGCACCTCCTCTGAGATCTCAGCTCCTCTCCCTGCCTCTTTTCCCCCCCCAGACGTCTTCTTGTATTAGTCAATGACCCACTGAACCCCTCTCTCCCTTTCTAATCACTCCTATTCCCATGCATGCCTGGAAACACACGCAAACACACATGCACACACGTGCACGTACATACAGGCACACTAACACAGACAGAGTTAGAGAGAAAACATAAAACAAGAAGGATTTTCTTGCAATGGGCAACTCTGTAAAGTCGCTTAAAATTTTCACCAAGAAGGTAAGGCGGGCCGCGGTGTCCTGACTCCTGCATGTTTGTCTGAAGGTGTTCCAACCTGACCAACGGCTGCTGGACTGCATTCCTACTGACTTCAGCCCTGCGACTGACTTTCCGCCACAAGACTGTTGAACTGTGTTTTGTGTTGCTGGAGCTGAGAGACGCACTAAGTGATGACAGGATATGGAAGATAAAGCTTGTGTCTCTCGCTGTGGTTTTGTTCACTGTTTGCCAACACAGAGGCTTACAGTCTGAAATACTGACTGAGGATCGTGTTGACTTACTTTAAAACTCATGTTGCATGTACTTTCTTTGGATATAGTGTCGTCTGCTCGTCAGCATTGCTGCGTTCAGACAGACATCACAATAACTTGTCAGTACTGCTTGTGCCTCACCTGTTGACTGAGTCTGTGAGTCTGTGAGTCTGTGAGTTAAAACCATGTAAACCTTTGGAGTCAGTCAGGTTGCACATGAATCCCACCTCGCCAGCCAACAGGAGCTGAGACCCTGTTGGTGCTGCACCTGCAGGATGCCATCATTCAGTGGAAGCGTTGCAAACAGGTGCACCGTTTCAACTATATCAGATTCTATTAGCTCAAATGCACCACTGGCACGGAGTCTTTGAGTTCATCCACTCTAGTGTTACATCTCTTACATCTGCTGTCCTTGTTGAATCACTGGATGCTTGAATAGACTCTCAGAGAAGCAGAGAAACGGTCCCGCAAATAGAATTTCCTTCATATCAGCAGCTGCACATCCTTGAGGAAGCACAATAATATGACAAGCAACTGTTGATGCCATCTGTGCAGAATTGGGTTGGAGTGTTGCAGAACTTCTTGCTTGACTTCAGCCTTTCTCTGACACGGTTTCACATTTTTCTTGTGTGTGTGGGGTCTTTTTTTTGTTATATAACGGCTGACGCGAGGCTTCATACTACTTTTTCTGGCACGATATAGCCACGGACAGCCCTGCTCCATGCATCACTTGGTCAGATTACCCAGTGGGCATCCGTTCCTGTGGTGAGGACTGTATGAATGCACGAACTGGCATTAGGACTGGCAGATGGAGTGTGAAGGTCATTTCTAGAGCATATAATACTGTGTCTATTTGCATATAGTACAAGTATGCATATTAATTTTTCACTACATATGCATGCAAATGTCTTCTGTTTACTGTATAAAGCATCTGAGCATGGTGTTCGCTCATGTCAGAGAGGTTTAAAACAGCAGCAAAATGGTTCCTCTGTAACTCGCTGCGATTTTCGGTCCACTACTTACTTTCAGCTGGACGTCCCTCGTCCGAGTTGGATGTCACACTGTAGTAATTGAAATCCAAACCAACATTGTGTGTTTTATAAGCAGTATGAAATGTCACCGCTTTAAAATAAGCTAATCTTCGCTTGACAGAAATAGAGTCCACCGAGCCACTTGTGTTCTGCATTCAACTGCTCCTCTCCAATTCAAATATTAGTCAGAGCAATGGTTGAAACCTAATTTGACTTTATTTAGAGGAAGCTTTTTTTGTCCGCTGGCAGGCAGTGATGGTCTGTTTTTAATTAACTTGAAGCTCTCTCAGTAATTGGGGATGATGTGAGAACAACATTTGCCCCCTGGTGGACTTTCTAATTGGTGATTATAATGAAATGGCTGGGTGAACTTTAGCTTTATCTTCTGGACAACATGCAAACCGATGAGTAACCATCACAGCGTGAGTCTTGATGTAAATGTCATGTGCCATGAACTCGACCACTATTGCTAACAAACTTGTAATGCAGTCAGTTAAAAGTGCATAAACTCGTGGATTCTGTAGTGTTATTGATACATTGGGTTGTAAAAGGTTTTTCTAGTTTATTACAACTAGGGTTTTATTTTGGTATTTTTCTCACCATCATTTCTGTTCGCTATGATAATATTGTACTCTCTAAATTCATGCTGAGATTTGGGAACGTGAGCAGTCATACCATCAGGCAGACGGTAAACAATCCAACATTTAGGTACGATTATCTAAATCCCTTTCTATTACTGTAATAATTCTTCATTGCAGTGGACGAGTGAGTGAAGCTAACAGTCCAGGGAAGTTAGTCTGGAAACTGTGATTGCGGAGAGCAGCAGGTGGTCTGATTGTGCTGATTATGGTAGTGATGTCACCGTTTTCTCAAAATTACATTACAAATTTTTGTACAACTTTATCATAACATAATATATCATCACAATTTTGTGATGAATCAAAGTGATCCTTTCAGGCAAAAAAAAGTGTAGCTGAAGGCCACAAAAAAATTGTTAAAGGGTGTTTACGTCAGGCTTTCAGAGGTTTGCATTTTTCTGCAGCAGAAACTTCCAGCATGGCATCATATGTGACACGTCATGGGGAGACGCACCGATCAATCCCCCCAGGAAATTACGATCTTGTGATTCTCCGCAGTACAAGTACTCAATAGAAGGTCTGCTTGAAGACATTATAGCACAAAGTAAGCCTTTCCAAACAAAACTTGCTTTATCAACAAAAACAACTCCTCACTTACAGTCAGCAAAGTCTTCAATCTGTCCTGTTATCATCCAAACACACTGCAAAAAAACAGCCAGACTGAAAGTGACAGGGTTTATGGGAAATGTGGTCCGATCAGGAGAATTAGGTTTCCAGTCAAATCAAACAGTATGTTAAAGTGAGTTTTAGACAATCTTCCAGTTTCAAGAGATTGAACTGTTTTTGCAGACTGTGTATTCTGCATTTCAGCCACAGATTGTCTGTTTTGTAAAGCTATGTCGCTTTTGTGATTCAAGAATTTCTGAGCCAATGTTTCTTGGAATGAAAACAAAATGCAGAATTAATATATTTCCCGCTATTCCTGCGATGTGCAATATGCATACACGTCATTTTTTTTCTCTTCGGTAGTCGCTGATAAACAAAATATAATATTTTCCTTGACTTGCAATTTTGACCAATTCCCACAATTTCACCACAACAAAAAATGAAATCACATTAAACTCAACACATTGCATTGCAATTTCTGAACAAAATAGAAATAAAAACAATCAAGTATTTTTGTTTACAACAATCACAAAATCTGACTGGTGTTCTGTTGTGCTGAATGCTGACTGACAGGGTGGATTCATATGGCATCAGTTGCTGCGTCATGATATTACACCTCTCTGACTGAGCTGCTTTCCTCCATCATGACTGACGTGACTCCACACTTTTCGGTGACTGACAGACATGTGTCAGTCACCTATGATCCTACTTTGAGCCCCCCCCCCCCCCCCCCCCCCACACACACACACACCCTCTCCCTCCCGCCTCCATGTTGGCTCCTTGTTGACACCATGCTGCAACAATCTGAGTCACAGTCTCTACCCCTGTCTTTGCCTCTGCTCCCATATCTGGCCCCCCACCCCGGATGCGGCCCCAGGACCAGAAGAAGAACTACAAAGCAGTGCAGTCCTGTGAGGAGGGGGGATCTGGGGGGGCCTATCTTGAGCCACTAGTGGCCCTGGCCCAGAACGGAGCCAACATGCACAACGTACTGGGGCCCGCATGCATCTTTCTACGCAAGGGCTTCGCTGAGAGCCGGCAGGCTGTACGTAAGTCCAGAAAACATCACGAGCATGCATGCCACGAGAGATTTAGCACACAGAGCAGAACATGAACAATAACCAAAACCTATCGTGAGTGTTCAGTAATCACCTTCTACTGTAATGTCAGCACCTGCAGCATGTGAAGGAGAGGGGTGAAGCTGAGAAGTTGGTATTTTTGAGAATACGACGACTCGAAATCTTTATATACGGACTATTCTGGATAGCGAGAATGTGCAATGAACGGGTGTGTGCGTGTGTGTTTGTGCGTCTCTGTGTATATTTATGCAAGAGGCTGGATGCATTGCTTAAAAACATGGTGGACATTTGTGGCAAGAGGGAGGATTATTAGTGCACATTGTGGCGGTGGCAGAAAAGCTCTTCACATGGCAATTATTTCTCTTCATCCATTTCCAACAGTGAACAAGAGTCAAGGTCTCATTATTAAAGAAAACGGTGATGCTGAAGTCGTCACTGTAGACATGTACTGTGACGATGAGCTCTCAGGTGGAGCTTCCTGATGAATAAATTGAGTCTAATTCAATGGACTGGAAAATAAAATAAATTATTTCATATTTCAGAAATGCTGGCAACTAATTCATGAAAACAGAAATTAATTAATCACATACACAGATGCTGCAAATACAGTATATGGATCAGAATTCTCTCTGCTACAACAAATCCTGAAATATCTAATATTTCGGCTATTTCACTTTGATCCTAAAGCCAAATCATGTCACCGACTGCTAAGAATGCATGTTGTATCCACTGTGTGAGCTCATTGATGAGCTCCTCCTCTCTCGCTGGAAGAAAACCTGAAGACTGTTGGAACTCTGTGGTGTATATCTGCAGTTGCCTATTTATTTTTTACAGCGTCATGTTGTGTGAGGAATGCTGGGAATTGGCATGATTTCTTCAAAATATCAGCTGTGTTTGGATTCTAACTTTGCATTGTGATCCCTCACAGGATCGAGAGTTGAGGCCAGAAGAAATGGATGGTATGTTCCATTAAGAAAAAAATAAGGTTGCAAAAGATTTTCCAATATTCATTCAAATCATTTCTATTACATCTCTCACATTCATGTTTTCTCTGCGTTGCTCTCAGAGTTGCGCGAGGCATTCAAGGAGTTTGACAAAGACAAAGACGGGTTCATTGGCTGTAAAGACCTGGGGAACTGCATGAGAACGATGGGCTACATGCCGACAGAGATGGAGCTGATAGAACTGAGCCAGCAGATCAACATGAACTGTAACTAAAATTGTGTCTGCATGTCTATGAATTATTTCTCCCGTTTTTCCTTTTCTTTGTTCAGCACCACGTGTGCAGAGATAAACACTTTAACAGCCACTCTGAACTTTGGTACCTTTACAACACTGACTGAATTACATCCATATTATCTACAATCAAAAAATGCCTTGTCATTTGGTACCAAATTTCAATACCAAGGCTACATTCAAACAACAATTTTGTTTTGTTTTAAAACACATGACTTCTGCTCCGTTTACGCAGAAGTAAATCAGTGTGAGCCACGACATTTACCATACTTAAAGCCCACTCGTGTAAATTAAATCACTTGTTTCAACTCAAGTAAATCTTACATTAGAAGGGCTTATTTCACTCTTTTTAAACTCATTTTCAGCCACAGATTGTCTGTTTTGTAAAGCTACGTTGCTTTTGTGACTCAGGAATTTTTGAGCCAATGTTTCTTGGAATGAAAAAAAAAAAAAATGCAGAACTAATATATTTCCCGCTATTCCTGTGATGTGCAGTACAGTAACTGGAGTCTGCTTTGTGCACAGAGCTGGCGACCATCTACAGATGGCATTTAAGGCATTTAGGGAACATTGGTAAATTTTAGCATCCAACGACAGCTGTCATATGTCATATATTTACTGAACATCAGTAAATAGTATGCCAGTGAGGCGTTTAGGGGAAATCTGTTAATGTAGCTAAAATAACCCTGGTTACACTTCCCCCTCTGAACTGGGTGCATTTTTTAATTTTTTTTTCTTAAAATGGATTTTATAGAATTGGTATCAAAAAAGTATCGTTTAAGAACAGGTATTGAAGGTTTTTGAACAATACTGAGCCCAATACGTTGTCATTATTTTGTTCTTTTTTATCTGTCCATCAGTGGGAGGACATGTTGACTTTGAGGACTTTGTTGAACTTATGGGGCCCAAACTTCTGGCTGAAACAGCAGACATGATTGGGGTAAAGGAGCTGAGGGATGCATTCAAAGAGGTGAGGACAGATGTGAAGAAACACTCACACAATAGCAAATGGAGTGTGATAACAAAATAACTTGCAAATTTGTTGAAATGGAGTGGAAAAATAATGTTGAACACATTAATTTATCAAGTTAATTCAGTTTTATCTTTCAGAAAGAATATCTTCAGAGGGCATTATGGGAAAGGCAGCCGAGTCTGATCAAAGTGGCAATAATTTTGAGGAGGGTCTATCAGTATTTCTGGAAATTTAGTGATGTTGGCCTTGGCTTGTAAGAAAAATAGAAAATACAGTTTTTGCAAATGCATATTGTAAATCAATCCTAATTAACACTTCTTTGTTTTAATAATTTCTCTTTTTTGTTATTTTCAGTTCGACACTAATGGTGACGGCCAAATCAGCACAGCAGAACTTAGGGAAGCGATGAAGAAACTCCTAGGACAACAGGTACAGAGCTGCTGGAAGAGTCTGAGTTTTCTTCTCCGTCGCTCTCCATCATTCACTGTCAGCCTGAATTCTGTCTGTCCACTCCACTTCTGTAAACCTGCTCTGAGTTTGTGCCACAGAAGCTCACAATTTCCCCACAACCTGCCTTTCAGGTTGGACACAGAGATTTGGAGGACATCCTACGAGACATCGACCTCAACGGAGACGGACATGTCGACTTTGAAGGTAAAACAAACCCTATGCAGTACAGTATGTATTTGCAGACACCATACTTTGCAAATCATACACAACAACATTTACTGCCGGCAGAAGCCAGAAATCAAACATGATTACACATTACCTCTTTCTGTTGGCCTTTCTCTCTCAACCCTTCTATCTTTTAAGCTCGCTCACGCTCACGTGCACGCACACACACACACACACACACACACACACACACACACACACACACACACACTTTCATAGACAATTCAAGTAGTGCCAACACGTGTGTGGTTTATATCCCATAGCATGCTGATGGTGAGGTGAGGCGATGAAGGCAGTAGGTCTGTCTGTCAGATTATCTCTGTGCCAAGGGATTATGTCACCTCATAGATTACCCACTGAGAAAAAGATGCATACAGGCTGAAATGGATGAAAATATCAGGAAATATTGCTGTTCTCAGTAGTACTTACTCTCAGCAAAAAAAACGTCATGCTTTTGCTGCTTTCTATATACAATCCATCAGCAAAGAGCTTAACACAACATTTGATGGCGCAGGTAAAATACATGCACAGTTTGGGTAATAAAGTCCTAAACTATGGGATCAATAGCACTACAGCACAAACTATTTGATTTTTTATTTTCTAATGATTTGGGTAGTTGACCTGGCTCCACTGTTGCTCATAGCTTCAGATGTCACTGTGATTATATCGTGGAAACCCTATTGGCCTGAGGGTTTGTGGACCCGTCGGGGCCAGACGCGGTGCCTAAGTGTGATCAGGTTGAACTAGTTCCAACAATGGTGGCAGTGGTAGAGTTTTAATGCACAACATTCAGTATATGGAGGTCAATGCCATTTAGTTAAAGGTTAATAGTTTCAACATTAACATGAAAATAAAAAAATTAAAGGACTTGGAATTCAAGTCGTGCTCATCCACTTTGCATCATAAACATCCTTTTTTTTTTTTAAAGAACGGAAGTTTGTATTCCGAAATTGGCAGGCAAATAGGACATTTCAGTAATACCGCTGCTCAGTTAGGTGCACCAACCATTGTCTTCATCCTCCACCTACATCTAAAGTACAAAGATAGTATGATGTACTGTGTATCTTACACATTAAACAGCAGTTGCTGTCACTTGTGCCACATTATTTATTTTATTGTAAATTTGCACTAAAGCAGGCCATTGAGCAAAGTAGAAAATCTGTCCCTTTCTTTAACTTGCAGAATTTGTGCGGATGATGTCTCGATGAGTTCCTGGTGGAGAGCTAAGATGTTAAAACATAAGCTGGATTCTCTGCTGGATGAAGAGGGAAAAAGGAGAGAGCCCAGCAAAGAATATTGATGGATCTGGAACTTCTTGAACTGTCAATGAACAAGACAGCAAAAACATATCAACCCTGCCCTGAAACTGCCACGCTGAAGCACAAAGGCTGACGACTGCAGCCAGGAGCGACACTGTTAAAAATATGCTGCTGCTGTTTCTTAGAGCATAAACAAAACCAATGGCTGCATTTCTGACTTTTGCGAAGTATATTTTAAAAATGTATTTTCCTTTAGTAATGACAACATTTCTAATGAGGATGAGGTAGTTGACCCAATGGATAAAGGTAATGTGATGTTCGAGCTATTCTGCTCAAACACCTACTACCACTATACTATTGTTGTTAATAACGGTAGCAATCAAGATATTTTTAAGACAGCAGTATGTCAGCAAACCCCCAAACCAATACAGCACATTCCTTTTAAATGCTGAGCACAAATACAAATGGCAATATGGGAATATTTAATGTGATCCTGTCAAAGCTGTGTTTGTGTTTTGTGGATACTGTTGTTTCTCTCCCACCCGATGCTGTTGATGTGTTACGTTACTGGAGACTATTGTTAAACCTGGTTAAGGCAAGCCAGTATTTGTTTGGTAATTATGTGTAATGTAGCACTGATACAGTTCTTCTGACTTTCTAATAACATAATGCCCATTTTACTGTGTATTATGTATATACATACACACACACACATATATATATATATATACATATATGTGGATAACAAACTGTCAACTGCAAAAATTCTACAAGAAACTTGGTAATCTTGATAGACCTTTTAATTACATGTGTGTTTTACTAATTCTGAATATGATTCTGCATGAATATTCAGAACACATAAAACGTGTTTTCGGTTTGAGAGATCATCAACACGTCACTGTGGCAGGTGATCAACTGAGCGTTAAAGCAGTAGCTGAAAGAGGGATTCTGTCAATGCTTTAATTTTGATCAGAGAACTTGATAAATGTGTTTGTTTGTTTGTTAGGATTTTGTGAGTCAACAGAACACTTAAGTGAACTTTTCACTTTTGGTGCAACATTTACACTTTTAACTTTGATACCTCAAAATGAATTGAACAATCAACCTCATCCATAAACCTAGCACGCTCTAATCTCTAAAACCGATATCATACCTTCATTATCAATATGTGTAAGGAAGCCCTATGAGCCTCTTTATGACCAAAGCCAAAGAAAGTTTACAAAAATATGATGCGAGTCTAATTCAGTGTAGTAAGTGTATGCTGTATTTTTCTGAAATTTGAACTTACGTTTTCAATATGGCTGCTTAAAATGCCCTTTGGTTGATGGGACAGCTAAACTATTGGTAGACTGTTCAGTGAATGGGCATGAGGTCATATGCATGTTATATAGTTAAGATGTTCTTCAAAAGGGAAATCTTACTTTGTGATTTTTTTTTTTTTGTCTCAACTGTGTGAAACTATGCATGCTAGAAAACAACTGCAATTTGTTGCAGAATATATAACAATAAAGGTTTTTATTCCAACTTGAGAATAGCGTTTGTGTGTTCCTACTTATGTTAGCAAAATTGTTGGGACATGAATCTGTCCTGACAGTCTTATTTTGAGATCTCAAGTTCTTTCTTTCTTTTCCTTTCCTTCCTTCCTTCCTATTTGGGTTTTGATTATGACACAGAAATCTCTTTTTTCATTCAAATGGCAGTTGCATTTCTCTCTTTTTCTATACTAATTACAGAGAAACCACAACAATCATAACTTTCCATTAATCAGCCCAGTTGTGTCAAAGGTACCAAACATGCAACAACCTTCTTCTGGACCCACGTAAAAAAAAAAAAAAAAAAAAAAAGACAAGTCACCAGTCTACAATTTCGAGGTATTTAGCAACGGTAAACTGTTGAGCCCCAGAGACTGCACTCTTCGCTCTCCGCTCTCCACACACCATCAACCTTTTAACAAAGCTCTGTGATTCCTGCATAGCGCCACCACTGGTGGGGAGAGGTTGGCCACCTCCAACCTAACAACACATCTCTGTCTGTCCACAGACCCGCAGAGATGCAATGTACCCACAAATTGGTCCAACAGAGCATTGAGTAGTGCCTGTAATACAACACGCTGTAATCTATTTTCATTATTTACAAAGCCAACACATCCGACTGATTTCCATTGAGTCCAAAAACAATGAATAGCAGCATTTTCAGTGCAGCAGTCGGTCGTCACACCTGGAAAACCAAAAGCTAGTTTGACTGTGTTTCAGTAGCAGCAACAGACAACCAGAGCTTTGAATAATAAACCCATGATTAAAGACGTGAAACACTTTCACTTTGTTTAGGTTTCAGCACCCAAACTATTAAATGATAATCCTGTCAGAAAACATAAACAAAATATTGGCCACACACACACAACAGCAGCTGGGATCTGGCTCAGAGCAAAGCCAGATTTACACAATAAACATGAATAAAACAAAGTAAACACACGTTATAGAACAGCAGCTCTGAAAGACAAATTTACACGATAAACAATTATAAAAACAGTAATTATTCAAAGCATGAGCATCAAAAAAACACTTAATAATTGGCTATTGCACATTTAGCTCTGCCTGACTGGCATCCAATGCATATTTTACTTTCTTTTTATTCTATTTGAATTAGTTCGCCTTTAACCCTTAGACACCTCCTGCAGACCGATTTCTGTCTTTTTCAGGGGGTACAGAAGATGTTTAGGGGATCAGCTGATCTTTAGCAGGTCAGTAGTATCTGCCACATAGAAGTGGTCAACGACATCTCAAAGGTGGATATTAATCTGGGAAGAGTTATTTCGACCACCTTCTCCACCTGTAGTTTGAAATGATCCCAGTACCGTCACTCAGGCTTTAAACCGGAGGCGCTCTGTCCTGTTTTTGTAAAGGACCCTGAATGCTTCCGTAAAATAAACTCCCCTTGCGTTGTGAGCCGGGATGAACTGAGCTCCACGTCCTGTCCAGGTGCAGCTGGCTTCGTAAACAAGTCCGAAATTTGATTCCGTTGAGCCATTTTGTTGTTGCTTCTGCTTGTGGTCAGTCCCGGTGAGACCTTTAAACTGTCTGTTTAACCTCAAACGTCATTTCCGTCCGGACTAAAAGTTCACAACCTTTTATACCCTTATGTTATAATCTTTGATATGCAGCTATGTTCAGAACCAACACACAATTTACTGAAATGTAAATATTATTAGAATGTGAACATAACAAATAGAAATTCAATAAACTTTGCAGGTCCTCCCTACTGCCTTATTTCCTAATAATAATTTAAAAAAAAGTTTATTAAATAAACTGTTATATTTTTACTATATTACTATATTTTACCATCGTTAGGGATGGACACTGCATAATGATAATAATTCCTCGTGTTGTTATTTTCGGCGTTAACGGACTGACTTTGAATGACACTATTTCTGCTCTGGAACCAGATTTACTCTCAATGCCCCGCCCACAGTGCAGTGACAGCGGTGCTCATTGGCCACTTGTTGCCATGGTGACACTATGCCACCCTGTCTGCAGCTGTAGCATGCTGCTAAGAGGCTACAGAGCCCACAGAGTGTCCGAGATCCCGGTACTGGAGACTGTACTGTCCAGATGGAGCACCAGCCGACCGCCTGTCACCTCAACCCTCCTCCGGCACAGCGTTAAATCCGGAGGACGGTAAGAGCCGGTTGTAGCCGCTAGGAGCTAATACATCATTAGCCGCTAGCTAGTTGGGGGTCAAAGTGTATTTTAAGAGCTGAAATCAAAACGTATCTATAATCTATAAATTATATCGTCTATCGTCGGGTTTCCCTGATGAGGCGTTAAAAAGTTGAATGCGGATCAAATAGATTGACTGATGACTAAATTTAGTAAACATCAAATTCTTCCTCTGCCCAGAATGATCAGCATGTCGTCATCAATCATGAACAGGAGCTTTGTGTTCAATATTCACGTCCTTTCTCTGCTCACCTTCACTTTATACTGATGTATTGAATTTATACATGTCTGCATTACTTCAGATTCATATTCAGAACTTTGCTGCTGTAACTCCGAACGACCTTTAGAAAAACAAAACAAAAGTCCTCAGCAAAGTGAGATGTTGCACAAAATATTTATTTTTTAAAGTAGAAGTAAACTAAAAGATGGATTATTGCATTTGTACTCTTCATATCTGATCTTGATATGTTCTGCTGTCTTTATCAGATGCAAGCTGAGGGTCCCACACAGTACCAGAGCGGTTCCTCTAAAGCTGAGGGTCCCACACAGTACCAGAGCGGTTCCTCTAAAGCTGAGGGTCCCACACAGTACCAGAGCGGTTCCTCTAAAGCTGAGGGTCCCACACAGTACCAGAGCGGTTCCTCTAAAGCTGAGGGTCCCACACAGTACCAGAGCGGTTCCTCTAAAGCTGAGGGTCCCACACAGTACCAGAGCGGTTCCTCTAAAGCTGAGGGTCCCACACAGTACCAGAGCGGTTCCTCTAAAGCTTGCGCTTCATTTGTTTCTCTTTGATGCGGACATCTTGATTTTCGATGGCCAGTAACGACCTGCTCGGCGTTCTCGGCGTCTCCGTCACCGGCTGGTCGACTCTTCTGTTGCTCATAATCGTTCCAGCTGTGCTCGGAGTCTCTTTTGGTTTCTGCAGCTTCTACATGACGACTCTACTCATAATATTTGAGGTGAGCTCGCTGTATGTGTTCTGCATAATGTTATCAAAAGTGTAAAAAGTCAATGTCCTTTGAGTTTAATTCAATTTGCTGAACTTTAAAGGGTATTGATTGTACATTATGCAATATTTTGGAACAAAAATCTTTCCTCTATGCTGCTATAGCAACATGCTATCACCCTTTGAGTTAGTAAACTTTGCACAAAGTGTTTTTTTGCACTTTTTATCACGGTGATAAAAACAGTCCCAGCTGGTTCGTCCCTGGTTCTCCCAGCTCAGAGGGACTGTTAGAAGGACGTTTCCTCAGGGATTAAAGCTTTGGGACTCACCCTAGGGAGGAAGCAGCTTTCAGCCATGGGACCATCTGAGGTGGTGCACATGCTGCAGGGAGTGAATACTCCTGGGGCCAAGTTCATCTACGGGCATCGACATTCCCAGCACTAGTTCAGCGGACGGTTTCTGCAGGAGTTGTTAAATTCAGACCTCTCCTTTTATACCCAGGATAAATGTAGTCAAGCTCGAAGCAGAACAAATAAAGGGAAATGTATGTTATTTTAGGAGGATTGCAAACCGCTTTCCCAATTTCTCAGGGGTTGTAGGACAGTTTTGGGCCGTTGTTGAAGGCTAGCTGTCCTTGGAGTTACTCTGGTTTTCAGTCTATGGTTAAGTCCCAGAATAAATCCAGTTGCACAGTGTCTAAGCACACCTTCTGTCCTCAAATTTTGTTTAAATTTCCCTTCGGGGATTAATAAAGTAACTACCTAACCTAACCTAACCTAATGACTGGCAACTGGTGTGCAGTCTTTGAGTAGATTACATGCCAGAGGAGATCTGTAGACTAGTGAAAAGGCAAAAAAAAAATCCACGTTCAGTTCAGTGCAGCAGACCACACGGTGTCGCTCTATAAAAGTCAGAGCTGGGTCACCTGGTCTGATCACATGACCAGAAGCCTCGGGGTACTTCCTTTTGGGATCATGTGTGATGTTCCTGGGTGGTCAACACAAAGCTCTGTGTCTGCCAGTCTCTCTGTTTCTCCAAACCGAATCTTGCAAGGCTGGTAAAAGCTTTGTCAGTCATTGTTACTGCATGCAGTGATTCTCAAAGTACTATTTGGTGTAGGAGTATGTGTACGTTCAGTAGTGTCCAACTGAGAGTACTTTCATCTCCGTGGGCTACAACCCTGCTGGAATGTACAATTGCGTTTTATGTCGAATCTACATCAGGCGATGGTTCTTTAAATGTCCTCTCTCCAGGTCTGGTGCAGAGACATTTATTAGAGATATTTATGTTTGAGCTGGACCGACAGAAAAGAGGGTTTGAAGCTAAAATTGGACCACAGCGGTGTTGAATCTATCTATAATTTATATAAATTGCTTCTCAGGAAACCACACGCACACCCAACCGTCGCCGCTGCAGAGCAGCAGTCTCCGGGGAACATGTTGCCTAATTTCTTGTTGCAGTTATTGCTGCTTATCTAACTCCAAAGCTACAAGTCAGTAGTATAGCACATGAAGTCTTTACTTCTAACTCTTAACATTCTTATATGTCCAACATTACATTAAACAGAGGAAATGTAACAGTAAATTGTTCTAGTTTTCTAGTCTATTTGTCTTAATGTTTTTTCTTTTAAATTAGTGGGCAACTGTACAAATGGAGATGGGAGCAAAGGAAAAGAATCAGCAGCTTTATAAATGGTAAATGAGTGATATTTCAAAATCTGTCAGTCATTCATGTTTAATATACCCTGTATGATTTTTACCATTATATAATTCTCCCCTGCTGTTCTGACGGAAGGTATCATAGCCAAAGAGCCCTCATCGTCTCTGCAGCGGGAGATCCAGGAGCTCCGGGGTTCTACCGGCTGTCTGCGCTCAGAGCCGGAGTTCGAGATGGCCGACATCTACTTCTGCCGGAGAGGCGTGGAGAGCATCGTGGACGATGAGGTGACCAAACGCTTTTCAGCCCAGGAACTGGAGAGCTGGAACTTACTGACTAGGAGCAACCACAACTTCCTTTACATCGGTGTGAGACTTAGCGTCCTGTGGGCCTGGGAGTTCTCATCCGCTACGGCGTCCTGCTGCCTCTCAGGTCAGAGCAGGCAGCTCAGCAGTAGAGGCACCAAGATTCATGAATGGGTGAACAACTGATTCAGTCTTGAGTCAAGTATTTGCTCTGTCTTCTGCAGGGTTACACTTGCAATCACTGGCATTAGTCTGCTCCTGGTCCTGACCACCATAGTGGGGTTTTTACCAAATACAGAGTATGTTTCCACCAATTCTCCTAACACCTCAAGCATACATGTGAAGTCACATCTCTATACCCAGGCTAGGATGATCAAAAGCTCGGAAGAACCACATGTGTGCATCAATTTGCAGGAAACTGGAGTGACTGTTGTGGCAATATGCTGTATGTCTTCAGGTTAAGATCCTACCTGAGTGAGAAGGTTCATCTGATGTGTTACCGCATCTGTGTTCGAGCTCTCACAGCTATCATCACAGGTACAGGATGTTTAATATATCATAATATAAATAATAGTCACATGTATGGTGGCATCACATTGTCTGACTTGAAAGAGGCTTTGTATAAATGTGTCCATTTCAAATGATCAAATGACCTGTCAGTGTTATGTGGTGGGTGTTTTTCCAGGACCCAAATGCAAGCTCACAGACTCAAGGTTTCAAGTTCCAAAAATACAGTCTTTATTGTCCAAAAAACAAACAAAAAACTACAAACCAAAAGGTGGCACCGAGCGTGTCCACTTTACGTCCAGTCGGGAGGGCAACTCGACCGACAGCTCCAGGGGGACACGGGTAACAGGGCAGCCGGCAGACCAGCGGAAGGGACGGCGTCAACAATCTTCCAAGCCGGGAGGGCAACTCCACCGACTGGTGATTTTGACGGGGATATCCGCAGGAGACACAGAGGCCGGAGGAACGGGAACAGGTACAGGACTGACGGAGAGCTGACGGGGAGCAGACGGAAGACGGACGGAGAGCAGACAGAGGACGGACGGGTGGCTAACAAAAATGCACCGACAACCAGAGTTGTGCAGGGGCAGGTTACATATAGTCTGGGGAGGTGATCAGGGAGATGCAGCACACCTGCAGGTGGTGATCAGGGGTGAGTGGCTGCATCTGCTGGGACCGGTGAGGGGCGTGGCCACGGGAGGTGAGGGGCGTGGCCACAGACAAAGACAGGGGACACAGGAGGAGAGGTGATCGGGGGCAAAACGGAGGAAAAAACTGGACTCCTGACAGTCAGTGGGTTTTAACTGCAAATAAGATATCGTTTTGTCTTGTTTGATTGCAGAGAAAACAAACCAAAGAATGGCGGGATCTGCGTGGCCAATCACACGACACCTATTGATGTCATCATCTTGGCCAATGATGGCTGCTACTCTATGGTAGAAAAAATTGTCTCTCTGTCTGTGTTTCTGCGAGTGAATGCTCAGTTCAGAGTGATATGGAATAATAACTCTGCTTTGACTGTACTAGAGATGAGTCAAGTTGTTGTTGTTGTTGTTGTGCTGAACTTGTCTCTCAGGTTGGCCAGGTCCAAGGAGGGTTGATGGGAATGGTCCAAAGACCCATGGTGAAATCCTCTCCTCACATCTGGTTTGAAAGATTAGAAGTCAAAGACAGACACCTAGTGGCCAAAAGGTAACACTGCATCTTTCAGTGTCGATGTAGGGGACAATGCAGAGACTTTATTTTGATAAAAATCAGATTGAATAATTTTTTATTTGTAACTCCCCTAATACTGTTTTCGATTGATAAACAAACAAATCGGTGTGGTGGTGGTACTGGGAAGGCATGAACATATTTCAGCTTCTGAAATGGAGACACAACAGAAACAGCTGCAGTTACTTTAAAGTCAGTACCACTGCTGAGCAACCTGCAATCCTTTAGGATGTTGATTTGGATTGGGCATGGCTTGGTACTCTATGTTTCCCACTGTGATACACGTTTTCACTCAGATTGGTTCACATGGTTAAGACTGAAGTTCTCTGCAGTA
This sequence comes from Embiotoca jacksoni, assembly GCF_022577435.1. NCBI lineage: Eukaryota > Metazoa > Chordata > Actinopteri > Embiotocidae > Embiotoca > Embiotoca jacksoni. The sequence continues at coordinate 177,838 of NW_027185265.1, forward strand.
ACCATAATGAGCTGGTTTGAGTTGTTCTTACCAATAGCAGAGAGTCAGATCAGGGTTTTAAGAGCAGCTAGTCGGACTCACTGGATGTAGACTGCTGGTATAAACCTGCCACTGGCCCACTATTTAGTTATCCGTGTGTTACTGTTTTCCAAATTCCTGTTGCAATGGGAAACACCAACAACAACCTGTGAGAAGCATCTGACACCCTGCAAATGGAAAGTTTGTCTGAGATTTGGATCGTGGATTAAAGCAGGTCTGCTCGGTTCTTTTCAGTCTTTTGCAGGAATTTAGCCTTTTTAATAGCACGGCTCACCTACCAACATGCAAATGCTCCACGAAAACAAGTTCCAGACTATTTTACAAGGGGCACCGTCGCTGAACCCTGTACTTGGCGCCACCCAAGACTTTTGGGATTGGTTTGAAGAAATTCAAACAAGTATTTTTTCTCCACTATACCAGAATGATTTCTCATGCAGTCAGAACATTAGAAAAGGTCTGTTTATGTGACTGATAGCAGCAGTAACTACATTTTCTTGATACATTTTTCCGGTTTGTCATTTCAGGCTTGGTGATCATGTTGCCGATAAAACCAAACAGCCCATCCTCATCTTCCCTGAGGGTGTGTATCACATTGCTGTTAGGTCTAAACGACAAATGGTAAACACAATGTGTTAAGAGTTATCCAAATCCTCCCACTGTGTCATCTACAGGCACTAGTATTAACAACACATCAGTGATGATGTTCAAGAAGGGCAGCTTTAAGATCAGCTGTACAGTCTATCCAGTTGCAATCAAGGTACAAACATGTGTCTATTCCCTCGTCTCTGCCCATACTGCTCTTACCTCCAGCTGATATGACCTCGTCTTCATCCTCCAGTATGACCCTCGTTTTGGAGATGCTTTCTGGAACAGCAGTAAGTTCAGCATGGTGAGTTACCTTCTGAGGATGATGAGCAGCTGGGCCATCGTCTGCAGCGTTTGGTATCTGCCACCTATGAACAGGGAGGTGAAACCTGAACGTTTAACTTTAGAATTCAATATCTAGTGTATTGACAATAACAGTCCATTGTTGAATTAGCCCGTTGTTTTGTCGTGGTTCTTGTGTAGGGAGGGGAGGATGCGGTGCAGTTTGCCAACAGAGTGAAAGCGGCCATCGCTGCCCAGGGAGGATTAGTGGATCTCATCTGGTGAGTCACAGTTGTAATATGTACACATTAATATTTGAGGTTGATAATAGTGTAAAGCACAATACATATTGTTATTACCACTGACATGGTTGATTCTGTGTGTGATATATTTTCCTTATTTCCCTGTCTTATTTCTCAGGGATGAGGACTGAAACGCGCAAAAGTGAAAGATTCTTTCAAAGAAGAGCAGCAGAAACTTTACAGCAAAGTTCTCGTTGGCAACCATGAGGACCAAAGTGATAGCAAACGTTTAGAGGATGGAGATCCAGGGCAGGACAGCAGCAACACAGATTCAGCCACAGGACAATGAAGACACAGTGAATGTATGTTTGTTAAGACTTTTACATTTTATCCTGTAACATCTTACTTTATGTGGCAAATGTGAATTATGACAAGAAGGATTTTATATACATTATATATTCATTATTGTCTTTTTTACCAAACCAAAGAAAAGTATTTTATTTTTTGATATCAAAGTTTTTATCTGTAGGAAATCTATATTTATTTAATGTGTTCTATGTTTTGAATTTAGGACACTTGCAGATGAAACAATGAGAGACTGGTGATAGGTCAGTTTTTCTCTTTAATTCTTCATATGACAAAAACTAAAGGTGCGCTTCATTTTTCTGCTTCCTTTTTGTTGCCATGTGAGTTTGTTGTATATGTGATTAAAACGTTCTCCTTGTGTAAGTGCTCGTTACTACCGTTGTTACATCACAGTCAGACACTGGGACCGAGCCAACACTTCAACGTCACTTTACTAATTGGGTCAAGGCTCTATACGTGTCTGTAGCGTTAATCTTTGCAGGACATTGTGAACCCTGCAAAGTGTGGTCAAACATTTTCAGGACTTGCGCACAATTCAAGTAACAACAATGAAGGTTTTCAGTTTGTTTATCCCTTTTTTACACTTTCGAGATTCATGGTGACAAGGTGGAGCTGGACCAGAAGTTGTATTGGTTTAGTTTCCTTCCTCAAACAGCAGGAGTCACTGTTTAAACATGAACCACTTTGTACAGTCATTTGGGACTTGACAACAGTGTACTCCTCAGTAAACATATAAATCACTGTACAGACTAACATACACAGCAGTAAGAATCTAAAATCCTTTAATTTTCCATATAATCCTGTTTAGGCTCATGAGGATTTTTCCCAGAATACACAAAGCAGGGAATCAGCTGTGGAAAGGTTGACAGTTCATTAATGGGCTAAATAAGACCAGAAAAAAATAATAAACAACATTTCAATTTATTTTAGAGCCTTCAATCCTCCTGGCCTGCAGGTGAGATGAAATCCATGTATATTGTGCAGGCTGATAACGATCCAGACTGGAGCTGCATGTGAAACTGAATCTGACTGTAAGGACCATGTCAGGTATCCTGTCTGCTCTCCAAGTGACAGTGATTCAAGCAGACTTCTCATGTTTTAGATGCCATACTTGTTGAGGTAGGAGTAGATGCCACTGTGGCTATTAATTATGACACAACGTGGGCCTTGTCTGGAAGTACTAAAACTTCCTTCAATGAAGACACTAAATCAACACAAGAACCAGGAATATAAAAATCTGTTCTGGAAGTTAATCAATCATTGAGTCCTGTTCTTCTTTAAGTTCAGCTGATGCTCCTATCAACAAGGATCAGCTGTGGTCTGTTGGCTGATTGCCGTGGTGTGAATGACAGACGTGTCCAGTTCGTCTCTACTGTCCTGCCTGTTAATCTGGGGGCGTGCCTTGTCTGAACCGAGGCCCCCTCTCAGTGGAACCACGCCCAATCAGCTGGTTCCTGAAGTTCACTGAAGCTCATCAGGAAACTTACCCTCGCTCCTGTGCAGCCTTACGGGGAACCGATGGTGGACACTACCGTGTTTAGAGTCTGGAGCTAATTCTCTACCGGCGTTGATCCAGCAACAAGTGGTGTCAGCATGTCCTTGGCGGATCAGCTGTGGTGTCCCACAAGCGTCCAGGTAACGGTGCTGCAAGCCCGAGGCCTGAGGATAAAGGGGAAAAGCGGCACCAACGATGCGTATGCGGTCATGCAGGTGGGCAAGGAGAAGTATCAGACCTCCGTGGTGGAGAAGAGCGTGGCTCCGGTGTGGAAGGAGGAGGCCGCCTTCGACCTGCCGCCGCTGCTTCAGGTCGGCGGAGGAGGAGGCGGCACGGAGCGCAGCACGCTGCATGTCCACGTCCTGCACCGGGCTCTGGTGGGCCCAGACAAGCTGCTGGGACAGGCTGTCATCAACCTGCTGCAGCTCAGCGAGGACAAAACCCGCAACAAGACCGGGTAAGTACACACAGCAAGGGGTCTCAGTTCCACTGACTGGTGAGGAGGAAGGTAAAAAAGCTGTGGCAGAAGAACTATGCAAGAAAACACCAGAAACTACAAGAGCACAACAGTACTGAAAATATAGGCTACTTAAAATAGCAAAAGTTAAAAGACTAATGCAGACTTGCCCATTTCAGAATAATATACTGTATGATGAATCCTGTCCACATGTCCACAAATGCTGCTGCTGGTTAGGCCAATTTTAATTAGTGTAATGAGCTTGTGAATGCCCATGGTCTAATATTTACCCCGAACAATACCTCATCATTTACGTGTTGATTCTATTTTGTATTAGGCTATTAATCTGAATCTGTGAAGTCACAAAGTTATCTGATAAATGGAGAAGAAGTTTCAAATAACATGAAATGGAAACACTGAAGTACCTCAAAATTGTATCTGGTTACTTTCCACTACTCATGAAAAGACAGACTGATGGATTAATCATTTTGTCTCAAACTGTACATCACAGAGAGAGAGAGAGAGAGAGACCAGAAATGTCTTGTATTTTCTCACCAACAGTCCAAACCCCCAACTGTTTTGCTTAGAAACTATATCGATTAACTAATCAGTTGATCAACTAATAATCTTCAAACCTTTACCAAATAATATGAACTCTGTTTCAGAGGAACCTGTCCCCTGAAATGGTTAAATAATCCTGCTGGTTTGTTTGAGCAGTCAAATGTCTGTTACTCTGCAGCCTGCAGGCTGACCTCATGAAGACAAGTAAAAAAAAAGTTAGATTCTTTTATGCCTGCTTGTAAATGTTGGGAATTTATGGTAGGTACAATGAATAATGTGTAACTCTGATTTTCAAATGCGCCACATGGGAACAACTCCTTAACTGGATCTGTCAGTCATGCTGCACCTTTGCAGGACAAAACTTCATAATCCCTTTTAAACCCCCAGTTATGTTGTAATCTGAAAATTATGCAGCATTTATTTCATTAATTTATGCATTTGTAAAGCCTCTTTGGGAGTGAGTGTGATTTCTCTGTGATATTTGAACTTCCATTGTAGTGATGTAAGCTATTCAAACACACACACACACACACACACACACACACACACACACACACAGAGAGAGAGAGCCATGCATCACTACGCAGACCCGCTCTGGTGGGTTTGACTTATGAATGTTGCCCACTCGCTCCAGGGCAGCTTAAGGGGATTTGTTCCCTCAGCAGCAGCCTGCAAGGATGCCAAGCAGCATTACTTTACTGGGGCGAACGAAGTGCGTGAAAAGATTCATTTTCATTGACTGAACTTGTCAACAAGAGAAAAAAAGAAGACCTTAACTTCACATCACTGTGACCAGTGAAGCACAAGATAAAAGCATTCAGATTGGTTATTTACCTTTTAAATTCTTCTGATACTCCAAATACACATAAGCAAAGTGGGTGAAGTAATTACCAGAAAACGCTTCCACACCCATCTGGTCTAAGTTTGTAGGAATAATGGAAATGATCAGGTTTTACAGGACTTGCTGCTACTACTGTACAGTCTCACTAATGGTAATTATACCTGCTCTTTTAAGCAGAAAATATGCCCTTTACTCTGTCACAGACCGGGCTTTAATTATCATACAAGTTATTCAATTCAATTTCTATAGTGCCAAATCACAACAGAGGTTATTTCATGGCACTTAACACATCAAAGTCCTCAGCAGAACTTTTCAATATTATACAGACAAACCAACAATTCAACAATTCCCACATAAGCTAGGAGGAAAAAACTCCTCTTTTAAGGGAGAAAAACCTCCAGCAGAGGGAAGAAAAACTCCCTTTAACAGGAAGAAACCTCCGACAGAACCGGGATCAGAGGTGGGCGGAGCATCTGTTAACAGAACCAGGCTCAGAGGTGGGCGGAGCATCTGTTAACAGAACCAGGCTCAGAGGTGGGCGGAGCATCTGTTAACAGAACCAGGATCAAAGGTGGGCGGAGCATCTGTTAACAGAACCAGGCTCAGAGGTGGGCGGAGCATCTGCCTCGACTGGTTGGGGTGAGAGGAGAGCAGGGAGAGAAAAGGACAGCATAGAGATAGAAGAGAAGAACTGTTGGTGGAGATGACAAGCGCAGAGCAGAGACATGCAGCTCCATGACGGGACATCTGGAAAAGAAAGAACAGAAACTACACGAGTGAAGGAACTGAATGGAGACAACAGATAATAAGAAGAAACTATGGGAGAGAAGAAGATGGTGAGGTATGAGTCAGTTAAAGAGTAGGAGGAAAGAAAAGAAGATCAGCATGTAACGAGGTCCTCCAGCAGCCTCGGCCTATAACAGCATAACTAAGGGTTGGTTCAGGTCTACCTGAGCCAGCCCTAACTATAGGCTTTATCAAGAAGGAACGTTTTGAGTCTAATCTTAAAGCTAGAGAGGGTTTCTGCCCCTCCAACACAAACTGGGAGCTGGTTCCACAGGGGAGGAGCCTGAAAACTGAAGCTCCGCCTCCCATTCTACTTCTGGAAACTCTAGGAACCACAAGTAGACCAGCGTACTGAGAGAGAAGTGCTCTGCTAGGATTATATGGTTCTATAGGATCTCTAAGATATGATGGAGCCTGGTCATGTAGAGCTTTGTAAGTCATCAAGAGAATTTTAAATTCTATTCTTGATTTCACAGGAAGCCAGCGAAGCTGAAACTGGAGAAATATGATCTCTCTTGCTAAATCCCATCATAGTTGTTAAAATTTGAAACACAAGACTAATCCGTCCATCGCAGTTAGACTTCTGAAGCTCAGCAAGAGAGGAAAACGTTTTTCTGTGCTAAGCTGTTCCTGAGTGTGTTAGTGCCCTGACGTGTAACCGGTATTACACACAAGCAGCCTGCAAGACCAGCCTCTTTATCTGAATACACACACACACACACACACACACACACACACACACACACACACACACACACACACACACACACTTCCTCGTTCTCTCTCCCTGGGGTCGTTTGTGTCTGCTCTGTTTGATGAGGCTACATTTGATATTGTGGTCCAAACTTAGAATAAAATGGAACAAGCACTCAACCCACTGAAAAATTGTGTTTGGAACTATCACAGTAAAAGATCCATAATAAAATGACGAGCCATCTTTTAAAGGCACTTGTGACCTACTTCCTGACTTACTTCTCGGTGTGGCTAATGTCTCTTCTGCTATAAAAAAGGATGTTCCAGTTAATGTTGCATGTTTGATCATGCATGACTATCAGTTTTGGAGTATGGCATTTGCCTTTCTGTCAACTTGCCCCTGAGAATTCAGATGTCATTTTCCCCCAAGCAAAGCTGCAGCCATTTGCATGTTGATACCCAAGAACATGTTTTTTTAGTAAATGCTCAGCTTGCTCTCTTCTCTGTTGTTCTTTTGGTGAGCTTAGTGAATGCACGTCGCCTCTGAGGTTTCAATCCAGCTTCAGCCTCACATTCCTAACGTTTTTTATCAATGAAAAACAAACAGTGATGGCAGCAGCAACGGTCGAACAAGGTCGTTTTTTTCCTGAGTAAGACCGGTGTGGTTGTACTGAGCCCCCAGACAGACAAACCGTGTTACACATGCCACCAGCTGGCCGTACAACAGCTCCACTGTTTCACGCACAAGGTGTTTTTGAATTCTGCAAAGCAACATTTATTACCAAGTTTTGCTCATTTTGAACATATACTGGTTGAATATAAAGATAAAGGTATTATTCAGTTCTGATCAACTGCAGTATTTATTCAATAAGTTTGTATGACTGTGTTTATATGTTGATAATTAACCAGCATTGTTTATTTTGACATTAAAAAAAAAATCCATAGGATCATGATTTGTGACAAAACTGTCCCATGATAAATTGCATAAGTAGCTTTTCAGGAGCTTTTGATTGTGTCCCAAGATCGTCCTGAGTAAATCAGTCCTGTTAACAGCAGCTGGATGAGTCTGGTGGAGGAGACCGATGAGGGCTGTGAACTAAACCTGTTAAAGAAACCGTGAATTAATGAAAATTAAGGTCTGACAAAGTAATGTTACGAATGAAAATACAATTTAAACAGCAAACACATTAGCATAAACCAGTCATCTAAACAAGCTTCACTTTTTAATGCACAGTTGTTGTTTTTTCCAAGTAGACATTTTGGCTTATTATTGGAAGAGCACAGGTGATTATAATTTGTTACCAAAAGGTCTAAGAGTACCTTCACTCTGCACCGCAAATACAGAAAAATGGCACTGTAGTTGTAAAAAAACACTCTCATGGCATGAAATAACTTCACTGTTTATGGATATCTTGGAACCTACAGTTGGATAAATCTCAATTGCAGCTTCTGTCCTGCAGGTTTTCACCTGAAACGGCTTCATTGTGAGTTGTTGGCTTTTTCTGTCCTGGTGTGAGCTCTAGCATGCATTCTGGTTGATGTTGGTGTAAAAAATAGCACAAGGTCCCAGCACTGGTTTGGGACAGCCATGGGAAGGACGGTCTCTTTTCAGCGTCACTCTGATTCCTCTGTACGGGTGCTTCATTTTGGCTTTTCTGACTCATGGATGCGATAAGCTCCGCATAGTTTTGGTCCTTGGACATTATCACTGTCGAGTTATTTTACTCACTCAGCTCTTCTCCCACTCACAGCTGTGGTCTGAGATAGGAAAGGCTCGAGTCATCAGGGGTGGTCTTATCAGTCGCACAGGCTTTACAAGGAAGGATGTGTGTGTGCAGAAAGTAGAATACATTTACAAAATGTTGAGTCATGCATTATCCTCCTCTGGTTCTGTCTGTCCAACAGAGCGGCACACTTTTTACTATTCACAGCAGTGTGAGATTAGTCGAAGACAGTCATCATCACCTATGCATGAAGTGAAAGCCACTTTAATTCTGCCTCCTGCACAAAGGTTAGAGGCAACTCCAAACAGCTAACGCCCAAACACTTGTGCAACTTCCCTTCTGCTTTAACTGAAGTTGCTCACTTCTCTTTTTTATTTGATTGTGTGGAAAATATTTGTTTTGTGGCTTGTATTGGCATCCGTGAACTACAGTGGGTATCAAAGGTTAGGCCTGTGAATTAAAGCTATGCTATGCTATTCAATGCTATGGGAGTCCCTTAGAAACTCACAATGTTGCGACTCATTCAATAAATAATGCAAATTTAATCAATCTCCACAATATTTGCAGGTTTTACAGAAGCAAGTATAGCTTTCCAAACAAAACTCATCATTTACAATCAACAAGGCTCTTCGACCTCTCTTCTCATCATCAAAACTAACCACATGCTGGTTGACAGTAAAAAAAACTGAACAACCGAAAGAAGTGACGGGGTTTATGGGAAATGTGGTCTTGTAATGTTAATGAGGAATATGTTAAATTACTTTTATACAAAGTTACAGTCAGTTTTGTGCTTACAGTAGGCCTATGTGTTGAATTGATGATATTTAAAAAACATTTAAATCTCTTATTTTTACAGAGGTTTTAGCCTTTGTATGCTACATTATAGTCACAGACTTTGTGTTTGTAAAACTACATCACTTTAATGATTTTTTTTTTTTTTTTTTTTTTTTTTTTTTTTTTACTTTGAGCCCACGGTTATCTATATTCAAAGATTAGAAATTAAATATTTCATTGATTTGCAGCATTCCTATTAACATAGGTGGTGATTACATAGGATTCTTATATTCATGTTAAATACTTATCTTAGTTTTTAAAGAATTATTGATAATGTAAACATGCTATCTTTCCACAGAAGAAGTCATAAATGTCTAGCCCTTTCGCACTGTGCTAACTTTCATGTAGACCATCAGCTTTTGTCTGAGACAAGCCACATTGACAAGAGGAGGAATTGAATAACCCTTCTACAATGACATTAGAGTAGGATTGAATGAAATGTTCTTTTTCCATAGCTACGTTATAAATATCACTGCATAGGAGTTAGGGACAGTAACAGAACACTGTCTTCATCTGCATGATAAATAAATGCATCATCTCTCTAACAGCATTTTGTAGAAAGACATCCATCAGACAAGTCATAAAGAAGCCTCACGGAGGAAAATGTATAATGTCAAGACCTGAAATTTGCAAATCACATCCATTTATTAATCAGCAAGTAGGCAGCAGGAGAGCTGTGACAGCACTCAGCCATTTCACCAGGAAAAGGCGGTTTCCCTCCTTAATTTGTTTATGCCAACATGCCAGGGGGGAGGGAGGAGGAGGTCGTTGGGGGGGGATCTCAATCTCAACCAATTTATCTGCTGCAGGACCATCATGAGAGGAGCAGGGAGATAAATGCTGTTTGTGGCACAAATACAAACATGAAACATTGTTTAATGCAAGAACAAACACAGACGCCTGCAGCCACAATACAGAATATGAGCTTTATATACACACACACACACACACACACACACACACACACACAGCCAGCCAGCCCCTTCCACATTTCCTAATTTCCCCAGGAATCCAGATTTCAGTAGGAGTTGTTTGCTCAGTGGTGAACTGACCTCAGATTTCTGCCTGATGGGCACTTTTTCTGCTGACTGATCCTTTTTTTATTATTCTGCTCATTCTGAGACCCTTCTGTGAGTATTTGACTGGGACACATGGTGCAGAAGCAGTGCAAAGTTGACAGTCTGGTTTCAGTGGACATTTTACTGTGTCTTTTTTCTGCTTTTCTACATTTTAAATATGAGACTTTCACACTAAGAGTTTTACTTTTATGGTGTGTTTCTGTTCTGTTCCTTGTTTGTCATCTTGGTATTTTATTGTCCAGCTATATCTAAGTAGGTTAGTTTAACCAAGAACAAGGACGCAGGACCCTGCCAGGCATTTTTTTTTCTCTCTCTGGCACCTACATGCAGTATTTTCAAAAGGTGAAGATGAATTTAACAGCAGATTGATACCCTGTGGACGGTTTAAGGTTTGTGAGCAGTAATATCTTCTTAGATCGGGGGGGGGGGGGGTTATGAGGATGAGGGGTTAAATGTTCAGGAACATACCGTCTTATCTGCCACAATCAGAAAGCATACCAAGTCTGAATCTACAAGACGAGGTGGGAAACACATGCGTGAACATCAGAAGTATATAACCAGTGTTTTTTTTATATATGGGTTTGATGATGTAATAAAAGGGAACATTTTTCTTATGTGGACAGTGACAAGTGTTTATGAATTCTCCACATTAGAGGCTAAAACGGACTCGACAGTATTAATGTTGTTTTTTAAATTTTCCTTTTCGGTTGGTTTTCTGGTTGTGCTCAGATCATCACAGACTTTCCTAAAACATTCAAGTGGCTGCAGAGTTACTTTCCATTTGCTGTGGGATGGATCATAGTTTCCACAAAGAAAATAACTCAACATGCTGTGAATGAATGTCGGTCTTTGTGACTTTAATTTGTTTAAACCCCTCCGTAGATGACATGATGGTTAATATGGGTTGCTCCATTAAGAGAACTCTTTCTTTCTGTGACACCTTGCTATTGCAGAAAGCCAGTGGAGCATTGATCTTTAAAGTACAGGGTGAATGTAAAGACAGTATTTCAGTTTTTATAAATTAAGACTGGGCCTTACCGGGACCAGGCAGTTACTAATTCGAGATTATTGTTTCCTTAAGCTTTTAATGGAATCACATCATGAGTATTTAATACTTCTTGACTGTATGAAGAAGCAGCCTTTAGTGAGATTGGGCTGAAAACCCCACCAGTGTCCAGAAACGCAATTCCAAATGAATGATGTTGCTAATACATAATTAGTGGATGTATAAGTAAGCAGTTGTTGCTTAAATCTGTTGGTATCCATTCAGGCAAATGTCTAATAACAAGTCTTTCTTTTGCAGATGGTTTAAGTTACTGGACAAGACTGGTAAGCCAGACAAGGACAGAGGAGAGGTGCTTGTGGACATCCAGTTTATGAGAAACAACATGACCGCCAGCATGTTTGACCTCTCCGCTGCCGGCAAATCTCGGTCTCGCCTGGGCAAGTTCAAGGACAAAGTTCGTGGCAAGAAAAAGGAATCGGATGCTGCATCTAGCATGGTGCCGTCCTTCACTCAGGTTCTGACAGACAGCGAGGAGGAGGAGGGCTGCGAGGTAGTGGCCGGGAAGGACGGAAAAAATAAGAAACATAAGATGAAGTCTTTGTTTTCTCCCAAGTCCAACCTGCAGAGGAACATGTCTCAGTCCATGTCTATTCTGCCTGCGAAGAACTCCTCGCTGAGCGGCAGCCAATCATCTGGTCTGAATGTGGATTCCTCTGAGGGTCAGGAATTTACTTTATCGCCATTTTTTTCTTTTTCTGTGTGATTACATGCATGTTAATTTTCTCATGTTCTTTTAGGTAAAAAGAAGTTCAAATTCTTGATGCATAAACGCTCAGGCAGTTCAGACAGCAAAAATTCTTCCTCTGGCCATCAAAAACAGGGTCCTGTGGAGCAGAGTAACCTGTGCATCAACGGCAGTCATATATATCGTGAGGAGTCGCAGCCTCGAACTTCTCGCATCGGCTCAAACTTCAGTCTGACGAGTTCAGGTCATGGATCAATGGAAGACGTCCCTGAAAACTCTCCTCCATCCGTTGATTCACTGAGGGCAGTGAGGCAATATTCACCGTGGACGGAGGAGGAGGAGGAAGAAGAGACAGGTGAAGTGGAAAACTTAAAGAAAGCAGCTGAAACAAGAAGGGGGGGAGCGGAAAGGACTGTGGGGGAGGAGGGGAGGAGAAAAGAAGAGGTGGAGGAGAAGGTTAGGAGACAACAAGAGGAGCTTGAGAGGTTAGCTGAAGAGAAGAGACAAGAGGAAGAAGAGAGAAGGAGGGTTGAGGACGCAGAAGAGGGAAGGAGGGTTGAGGACGAGCAAGTTAAGAGGGAGGAAGAGATGAAGAGACAGGACGAAGAGGAGAAGGTTAGGAGACAACAAGAGAAGCTTCAGAGGTTAGCTGAGGAAGAGGAGAAAAAAAGGGCTGAAGAAGAGAAAGTTAAGAGGGAAGGAGAGGAGAGGGTTCGGAGAGAAGAAGAGTGGGAAAGATTAGCAGAGGAAAAGAAGAAACAAGCGGAACAAGAGAGGAGGAGAATTGAGGAGGAAGAAAAGAGGCAAAGAGAGGAAAGGATTAGGAGAGAGGAAGAGAAGGCACACGAAGAGACGAGTAGAAGGCAAGAAGAAGAGTGGAAATTAGCAGAGGAAAAGAGGAGACGAGAGGAAGAGGATAGAAGAAGGGTTGAAGAAGAGAATGTGAGAAAGGAAGATGAAATGAGGGAGGAGGAAGAGCTGGTGAGGAGACAAGAGGAGGAGCGTGAGGAAGAAGAAAGGAGGCAAAGGGAGGAAGAAGAGAGGATTATGCAAGAGAAGGTGAGACAAGAGGAAGAGAGGAAAAGGATTGAAGCAGAAGAGAAAATTAGGAAAGAGGAAAGGATTAAAATGGAGGAAGAGAGGAGGAGGAAAGAAGAAGAAAATAGGGTGAGGAGACAAGAGGAAGAAGAAAAGAGGCAAAGGGAGAAAGAGGAGAGGATTAGGAAAGAGGAGGTGAGGAGACAAGAGGAAGAGGAGAGGGCTCGGAAGAAAAAGGAAGAATGTAAGAGATTGGTAGAAGAAAAACTTAGACAAGAGGAACAGAAAAGAATTGAGGAAGAAGAAAGAATTAGGAAGGAAGAACATGAAATGATGGAGGAGGACAGGAGGAGACAAGAGGAAGAAGAGAGGGTGAGAAATGAAAAGGAAGAAATGGAGAGACTAGCAGAAGAGAGTAGTAGACTGGAGGAACAAGAAAAGAGGAGGATTGAGGAAGAAGAGAAAGTCAGAAAGGAAGAAGAGGAGAGGATTAGAAGAGAGGAGAGAGCTAAGAGGAAAGAAGAGGAGGCAAAAAAGCTGGAGACGGAGAAGTCAGTGAGAAATGCAGAAGAACGGGAGATGAGGGACAACAAAACAAAAGATGGACAAAGAGCTGCAGAGAAGAAATCCAAAGTGACTTCTACTAATCCATTCGATGAAGACTCTTCCGATAATCCTTCTGCGGAAATTCCCGACTCGGCCTCACCGCTCAAAGAGGCAGCTGTTCAGCAAAGGTTAGTTGAAGCCAAATGCGAGTATCACAAACTTAGTGATATTTGTTGTAGGTTTAATGTAAGAATCATTCGAAATAACCTCCTATTATATTTTTTAAAAACAACTCTTTAAAGACTCACAACTCTTCACCATATTCAATACTTTACTCCTGTTTTGAATATTTGCTTTCATCGGAGCAGAACCTGCTTCCATTTTCTTCATATAAAGTCAATAAGTTAATTTAATGCAACCATGAATAAAAGAGTTATTAAGCAACATTACAACCCACCTTTCAAAATGTATTCAACAACATGAACGGTTATCAATCGGGTTAATTTCTTTTAAAGAAATATAAATGACTAAAAATGTAAGACATGCACACCAACATTGCAACCATCTCTTTTTTTTTTTTTTTTTACTAAATTTCATATGAATTCAGATGTGAAAATGACTAGAAGCTTTGGGTAAATAGTGACAGAAAAGGTAGCTTAACAGAGATATCTAGACACAGGCCTTTATTATATCAATATATTTCACTACATTGTTTTACCTTTACCTGCTTTTTCTGATGATGAAAATGAATAAGTGCATCCTGTTCTCCTTTGGTTGTTCTCTAACACTGAAACTCAGAGTTTAGCACAAGATATCAATGTCTTTAGTCTTCTGTTCAACATCCTTGAAAACTTCTTTTGGATGATTGACTAATGCCAGATATCGGAGTTTGTTTTCTTGCATTAGTCCCGTTAATGAAATACTAGTGTGTCTATATGTCATGTTGACTGTCTCATCTCCAGCTGTCAGTCATCAGCGGGAGGTAAGACGGTTCCCAGTGATGAAAAGGACCTGGTTAGTTCTCAACGCGAGAAGGGTCCGGCTCCTCGGCCGCCAGGAAGGAATCAAGCTGAGAAACCGAGTCGGGACGTATCTACACAACATCTGGCACAAATTAACAAGCAAAGTAACAAAAAAGATGTCAAAACTGTCAGTGGTTCCCTCCAGCGCTCGGTGAAAATGATCTCTCCGCTGAGTAGGTCTCCCACAGATTCAAAGAACACCCTGAGCTTGATGCAGAGTAACGCCACCAAAGGAGCAGCAGACGAAGCCAAAGACGGGAAACGTCCCGCGCCGTCCGTTCCTCGTTCTGTGGAGGAAACGCCACCATCTGAACCAAAAACAGCCTCTTCTGGTAGTAAAGTGTACAACAGAGGCGGCTCAGGGACTAAACAGGACCAGGTTGTTTATGGCTTAAATCCATTTGAAGATGATGAGGATGAAAGTGAGCTCACAGCCCCAGATGATGCAACAGTGACTGGTAACACTGGTTCAATAAACTGGCCTCCTGCTGTGTCACAAGATGCTGCCTATCAAACAAAAATCAAATCCTCAAAGGTGGCCCGTGCTCCTCCACCTCCTGCAAAGAACGACACCACGTCCAGCAACCAAAACTCTGACGGAGGCCTTATTACAACAGATCCAGGTGAGTCTGGAGCAGGTGACCAACAGCCAGAGGCAGGAAGACCTGTGAAAGTCCAGGAGAATCCACTCCAAGAGTCCCAGCCCGTAAAAGGGCAAAACATCATGGAGGCAGGTGTGAAGAAGGAGGAGCCTCCTGTGACTTCACGAAGGTGAGACCGTTCAGTTCCTCAACAGAGAGGCAAAAGAATATTTCTGTAACTTATCCTTGTCTTCATGTATTATAGATCACACATACTAGAGACTTGTATCATGGTGTCATGTCTTTCATAAAAAGATGAACCATGCTGCACATTTCTAATGTCTTTTATGATTCCTTCTCATTTATCTTTCATCATTTATCAAAAAAATATTATTCATCTTTTTGTGTATTATTAATGGAACGTATCAGCCCAGGATTGCAGCGTTAAGATAAAGTAAGTTCTTTTTAAGGGGCAATTGCTTAATAGATTACCGTTTGATCTTATACATAATACACCAGTTGTTTCATGTACTTTCACACTAAGGGTGCATTTCTTTTCACTCCTGACCACAATGTGTGTTCATCTTGCTCCCTTTTATTTTTTTGTCTGTGCAGGCTTCAACCTGTAAAACCTCTTAATCCTCTGGAACAGCAGCCGGACTCCATTGATGAAGAAGAAAGTGTTAACAAATCCACGTGGATCCTCAGTGGCGTTCAGGACAAAACAAAGGTATCTATTTTTTTTTTTTTTTTTTTTTTTTTTTAAATGGACCAAAGGCATTTTTAAATGTTTGTTTTGGTTATCAAAGATTGGTGTTGTTTTTGATGCCTTTTAATAAATGCTCCCTCAGATTAACGACACCGGGATGGAAGGGCCGTTCTGCCAGCTGACTCGAGAGGAACTGATCGCTCTGCTGCTGAAACAGGAGAAGCAGCTCTCAGAGAGAGATGGAAAGATATCAGAGCTGGAGCAGTACATTGACCACCTACTTGTGCGGGTAATAGAGGAGCAGCCAAGTATTCTCATGTCCATAAACTCTCTGAAAAAAGCTGCCTAGATGGATTCCCAGTTGATACTTTGCTGATTCTGTACTTAATTCAAAACCCAGTGATCATAAATTCATTGAGAAGTGGGAAGAAGAGCTTTACTTCCGCTACATGAAACGGTTTAGATTTCACGGTTGACATGTGATCAAATAATGATGATCAAAATAAATATTTTACAAGAAATCTTGCAGAGGCTGAAACGGCTTCTTCTAAAGCCTTTCAGAAGCAGGATTATATCTATATTTCTTAAATAATCCAACAAATAAAATATTGTTTTGTTCAGGTGAGACTTTGAAAGAACATCTCTCACTTACGCATAGACTTTCATGTTGGCCAGAAAATTCTTTCCAGAAATAACTGATAAATGTTTCTGCTGTCAGCCCGGCAAATGCATTATCGTATTTCATGGTAGAACAAAATGCATACTGGGTTTTTTTTTAATATATGAAGGAGAGCCTTATTTTACAAACTATGCACTGGTTTTATAGATATCTTTTCTTTCTGTTGTCCTGAATGTCAAAAGTTTACATGATTCTGCTAATCCCTAAAAAAAAAAAGCACTTTAATTAACACATACACTATTAACATGATATCCACTGAAATATTGTACTGTACCGAGGTTACTGCTTTTACTGCTTAAATAAATTTGTAAAATAAAAAACTATTATAAAAAATGACTAATTTCTTATTTTTTCAAGTTTAGAAATACTGTTAACCTCTTTTTTTGAGGCTACAATTAAATAAAAGCACACTTTCCCTTTTCTGCACTCTAGGTTTATAAAAACAACTCAAGATTTCTGAATTATTAGCACAGTTAAGAATATATCCTATAGATGATTTATTGTCCTGTACATTTCCTCCACAAAATCAACTGCAAACTTCTTCATTTCTATTGTTCCTAATTTGGATCTAACGTCATTATAAATGCACACCCTCAGCATTATAGAGGAGTCGTAAGCAGTGCCCGGTCTGTAGACGATGTACTGAAAGATGAATGTAAATGTTGAGGTTATATTGATCATCAGTGAGTTCTGGAGGGATAATACTTTTGAATGCCTGCTGATAACACCAAGCGGAACGGTCGAGAATTTGAACGTTGTATCTGCCCGGACATATTTAAGTCGCCCCCATGACACCGGCGACGGGAACGTTCGTTGGTCATTCAGCAGCTGTTGTTTTGTCAGACATGTCTCGTGCAGGTCTCACCTGTCCGGGCTGCGGCTCCTCCAACATCGTGGACGATGATCTGTACTCTCAGGCCCAGCTGGTGTGTGTGGACTGCGGCTCCGTGGTGTCCGAGGGCACGCTGGCCAACGATCCGGTCGGAGGTTCAGGTACGGCGGCTTCACCGCGACGCGTCGCCCCGTACAACACTATTAAAGTTTACTGTTAATGGGAGAAAATACAAATATGTTCTCCCTTCAGATCATATTTTCAAGCTGTTTTTTCTCCGATTTTGGGATATCATTCAGATTTTTGTTTATGGTGCTCAACCTCAAAATAATCATCAAAATACATGCATATGCATATATATATATATATATATATATACACACACAAATATATATATATATATAAATATATATATATATATATATATATATATATACACACACAAAATAAATATATATATATATATATATATACAAAAATATATATATAAATATAAAAGAGTTAGAGTTCATCCTCAGAGGCCAGATAAACTGAGATAAGATGACTCTTTTCAGGACATGCTGTAGAAAATTCATAATGAAACCATAAACTACTGAAAATACTCTAAAAGCTATCGATGTATGATTTTACTTATGATTTTAATTTTACGGCTGTTTAGTTTTTTTCCGACTCTAAACCAGCTGGACAACAACGTTAAGATCATGCTGATACATTTTTCTTCCCCTGAATTCATCTAATATTTTGACTTTAGTTTGCCTATAAATGTATTTTTGTGGGTTCCAGATGTTCTATTGTTTTGTTCTGTTGAAAGCTGAAATGTCCAACTTCACTAAGTGTGTGAACAATAAACAGCACCAGTAAAATGAGGTTTAAAAGTGTCACCGACCTTCTTCTCCACCAACACGAGCAGCTCGTGGATTATTCAGAGGAACAGAGACACTGATTCTGGAAAAAGATGATGGTATTAATGTTTTAAGGCTTTTTTCACTGCTGTTAGCACCATAAACAAATCCCCTTCACCTCCATTGTTCCGGTGTGAATGCAGACAAATTTCAGAAAACCTGGCTAAATAAATGTAAAACTTCCGTAAAGAGGAAACCAAATGTTTAATACGTTGTGAAGAATCAGATCAACTCTTCCCGATTGCATCATGTCTCTACAGCAGCATAATGGTCAATCAACACATGGACAGATTTGCTTAAACACCCATTTATTTAGAAATATGTATTCCATGTATCATTTTGAATTGGCAGCATTTAAACAGCACTAATAACACTGAAGAAAATGCTCTTCCATTCCGTCCACCATTTACTTAAACAGCATGGTGATCGCATTTACCACTAAATATGAAATGACACTTTATTTTCTGTCCTTTTTACAGAAGTGAGTTACAGCAGAAGCACCGCGGTGGCCAGGAAGCCGTGTGTAAACCTGATAAAAGGTGAGATCTTCTCTCCAAAGGAAGCTAGTTCGAGATATTATTTCACAGTAACATGTAGCCCTGCTGCTAATGCCCAAGCACATGCTCATACACCTTTGTAATGTGTCTGCAGGTGTGCAGCGTGTGAAAGCCATATGTCGCACTCTGAGGGTCCACGCTGAGATCGAGGATCTCTCGGAGACGTATTTCAAGCGGGCCTACCAGCATGCAAATTTCATCAGAGTGAGCCTGCAGAAGAAAGAAGTTCTCGCTGGCTGCTGCGTGCTCGTAAGCTGCCGCCTGCTCAACTGGCCCATCACCATGGGAACCATCAGCTGCCTGCTGGACGCCGACCCCATGGTGGTGGGAGCGGTTTATCAAGAGATGGTCAAGACTCTCAGCATTGACGCTCCGATCCTCAACATCACTGATGTGATGGAGGCTCACAGTCAGGAGTAAGTGAAGAACAGATGTTAGAAAACAGCTGCTTTTTCTCTCCTGAAATCAACTAAATAGGAGCCCTTCTTGAATTGAAGTTGAATTCTCTGGCCTGACGAGACTTTGGAGGAGCTGCTTGATCAAATTTTCAAACAAATCTCATTTAGTAGCTACTTGGTAGAATATAAAACTGGCAGTGCTCTAAATAATTCACAAGAGATTCTTAGACAAAGTCTCTCAAACTGTGATGAGTCTTCATCTAAAACTCACTGTTTTCCTTTCTGACAGATATAAAATTAGCTCGCTTCACGTGCCTGAAGAGTTGGCTGAGAAGTCGAGGGACTTGACCAAACGAGCCGTGGCCCTGGTGGAGCTGGCAGCAGATTCCTGGATTGTAACTGGCCGTAAGCCCGTCCCCATCATGATGGCGGCGATCTATTTGGCCTGGCAGTCTTTGAAACCCAACAAGCATCGCCTCAAGTTCTCTCTGGACAAATTCTGTCAGATTGCCAAAGTTAATAAGAACAAGCCTGCTGTAAAGAGAATAAATGAGATAAAAGAGGTGCTGTGCAAGCTCGGCCAAGAAATTCCCTGGGTCAGAGAAGAAGTGACGCTGGATAATGTTGTTCAGCAGGTGGACGATATTCTGGAGCACAGGTACGCTCTGCTAAGGAGGGCGATCAGAACCCATGAAGACGCCCTGCTGGTGGAGTGTCAGGCCAGCAGTGTGGACGCTGTGACTGAGGAGACAGCTCCCTCCCAGACCTCTGAGCCTGTCAATCAGACCCCAAAGACGTCCTCTGTGGAACAACGTGGACTGAATGCTGAAAGGGGAGATGCAGGTAATCCACAAACAGTCCCGGAGCACAAAGACTCTCAGGACAGCCGAGGACCGTCTGCGACCTGGGGGAGGAGACTGCTGTTCGCTCCTCCGTGTGTGATTCGTCCTAAGAAGAGGAGAGTGGAGCAGCCCGAGCTCAAGGATGTAAATGGTGACGAGGAAATCTCTGACAGTGAAATCGACTCGTACATCCGCACTCCTCGGGAAGCTCGAGACTTCGCTCTGTCTCAGAAGATGTTGGCTGACAGTGGGAAATCATAAAGTCATGCAGAGACCGATATTTACTTCATGTGTTGGTTATAAAAGCTTATCTGCAGTTTCTATTTTATGACTGGTCCAAGGAGGATGCAGGTATTTTCATTTTCGTAAGTTTGGTTGGATCTTCTTTTTCAAAATACTTTAAATTCGTGTTTAAAAGCTGGAAAAATTCAAAGCAACGTCAGAAAATGTAAAGTGAGGTTCCCAACTTAAACTTAATTTTGTTTTAATTTTTTTTTTTTAATGTCATTATAGGGATAAAGCGATTTGTTTGTGCACGGTCAGCATAACCTATGAAAGATCTGATTTGAAAGCCTTTACCATGTCAAAAATATTGGAGATTTATAGTTTTTGGTTTTTTAGACGATTTCTCTTTTTATAGAATGTTATTTTTTAAATAAAGACGTATCAGCAAAATTGAAACAGCTCTCAGTAATTAAGCGTACACTATATAAAGGTATACCAAGTACCGACCCAGCGATATGATTGGTCAACTGAACATTTGGAACAAATCACCATGACAACATACCCTGCTCATCACTAGAAATATCACTCCACCTCCTCAATGGGACTATATCATTAGAATAGAATTTCATCTAATATGTAATATAATATAGTTTCTACTTGTTATAGGTCTATTAAATGACCCATTTGGTGAAGTCGGGTCTCTTTTGGTCCTTTTTGGTCGCTCCGAGCACCCGTACCGTAACACCACGGATAGTCACGCACTTACAATCCTAGCGGAGGCTAGCTGGACCGGTTTGGTTTGAACACATGACACGGAGCTAAAATGTTAAAAACACATGAGTCCATGGATATCTTTGTTCATCAGATATCTTTGTTCATCAGATATCTTTGTTCATCAGATGTCTTTGTTCATCAGATATCTTTGTTCATCAGATGTCTTTGTTCATCAGACAGATATCTTTGTTCATCAGATATCTTTGTTCCAACCAGACTGAGCTGAACAGTTTAGTGTTTCTATGTTCTGTATTTATTCAGTTTGAGACTAGAAATCCTCTCTGTTGCTAGGTGGTTGCTAGGGTCGGACTACTTCCTGGAGTAGGAAACATTACATACGTTACATAAGAGTCTAATGATTGTTTTCCAGTTGTTAGTCAGACCCCATCTGTTGCCATGGAAATGGAGATCACACTAACAAAAAGAGAGTGAATCGCTCCACAATATAAACACATTTATATTACATATTTTATTTAGTTGGTAACTTGGTGTATAATCACAACCTCTCGTGTAATATTGCTTAAATAACAGATAGTTAGGAAAAGCATCCTATGTAAAGCATGTTAGAGGAAGTCAGTATCAAACAAGCAGAGAAAATCTTCAGCAGCATGTTACAGAAACTTATATAACTTCATTTGTGTGTACACCAGATCAGATACGACATGGCAGAAATATCAACAGTTAAATACGTGAGCCAGTTTAGGAACATCTTCTTGCACTAAAACCACATCTTTCCTCTCTGTGCATCATGTATGAAGCCAGCATCTGTTGCACCAAGTGACCGTGACTGGATCCAGTCTGAATACTGTCAGTCATCCCGTCTGAATACTGTCAGTCATCCAGTTTGAATAGTCAGTCATCCAGTCTGAATACTGTCAGTCATCCAGTTTGAATACTGTCAGTCATCCAGTTTGAATAGTCGGTCATCCAGTTTGAATACTGTCAGTCATCCAGTCTGAATACTGTCAGTCATCCAGTTTGAATAGTCGGTCATCCAGTTTGAATACTGTCAGTCATCCAGTCTGAATACTGTCAGTCATCCAGTCTGAATACTGTCAGTCATCCAGTCTGAATACTGTCAGTCATCCAGTCTGAATACTGTCAGTCATCCCGTCTGAATACTGTCAGTCATCCCGTCTGAATACTGTCAGTCATCCAGTTTGAATACTGTCAGTCATCCAGTTTGAATAGTCAGTCATCCAGTTTGAATACTGTCAGTCATCCAGTTTGAATACTGTCAGTCATCCAGTTTGAATGGTGTCAGTCATCAAGTTTGAATACTGTCAGTCATCAAGTTTGAATAGTCAGTCATCCAGTTTGAATACTGTCAGTCATCCAGTTTGAATACTGTCAGTCATCCAGTTTGAATAGTCAGTCATCCAGTTTGAATACTGTCAGTCATCCAGTTTGAATACTGTCAGTCATCCAGCTTGAATACTGTCAGTCATCCAGTTTGAATACTGTCAGTCATCAAGTTTGAATACTGTCAGTCATCCCGTCTGAATACTGTCAGTCATCCAGTTTGAATACTGTCAGTCATCCAGTTTGAATAGTCAGTCATCCAGTTTGAATACTGTCAGTCATCCAGTTTGAATACTGTCAGTCATCCAGTCTGAATACTGTCAGTCATCCAGTTTGAATAGTCAGTCATCCAGTTTGAATAGTCAGTCATCCAGTCTGAATACTGTCAGTCATCCAGTTTGAATACTGTCAGTCATCCAGTTTGAATAGTCGGTCATCCAGTTTGAATAGTCAGTCATCCAGTCTGAATACTGTCAGTCATCCAGTTTGAATACTGTCAGTCATCCAGTTTGAATAGTCGGTCATCCAGTTTGAATACTGTCAGTCATCCAGTCTGAATACTGTCAGTCATCCAGTTTGAATAGTCGGTCATCCAGTTTGAATACTGTCAGTCATCCAGTCTGAATACTGTCAGTCATCCAGTCTGAATACTGTCAGTCATCCAGTCTGAATACTGTCAGTCATCCCGTCTGAATACTGTCAGTCATCCCGTCTGAATACTGTCAGTCATCCAGTTTGAATACTGTCAGTCATCCAGTTTGAATAGTCAGTCATCCAGTTTGAATACTGTCAGTCATCCAGTTTGAATACTGTCAGTCATCCAGTTTGAATGGTGTCAGTCATCAAGTTTGAATACTGTCAGTCATCAAGTTTGAATAGTCAGTCATCCAGTTTGAATACTGTCAGTCATCCAGTTTGAATACTGTCAGTCATCCAGTTTGAATAGTCAGTCATCCAGTTTGAATACTGTCAGTCATCCAGTTTGAATACTGTCAGTCATCCAGCTTGAATACTGTCAGTCATCCAGTTTGAATACTGTCAGTCATCAAGTTTGAATACTGTCAGTCATCCCGTCTGAATACTGTCAGTCATCCAGTTTGAATACTGTCAGTCATCCAGTTTGAATAGTCAGTCATCCAGTTTGAATACTGTCAGTCATCCAGTTTGAATACTGTCAGTCATCCAGTCTGAATACTGTCAGTCATCCAGTTTGAATAGTCAGTCATCCAGTTTGAATAGTCAGTCATCCAGTCTGAATACTGTCAGTCATCCAGTTTGAATACTGTCAGTCATCCAGTTTGAATAGTCGGTCATCCAGTTTGAATACTGTCAGTCATCCAGTCTGAATACTGTCAGTCATCCAGTTTGAATAGTCGGTCATCCAGTTTGAATACTGTCAGTCATCCAGTCTGAATACTGTCAGTCATCCAGTTTGAATACTGTCAGTCATCCCGTCTGAATACTGTCAGTCATCCAGTTTGAATACTGTCAGTCATCCAGTTTGAATAGTCAGTCATCCCGTCTGAATACTGTCAGTCATCCCGTCTGAATACTGTCAGTCATCCAGTTTGAATACTGTCAGTCATCCAGTTTGAATAGTCAGTCATCCAGTTTGAATACTGTCAGTCATCCCGTCTGAATACTGTCAGTCATCCCGTCTGAATACTGTCAGTCATTTTTTTCTACAGTTCTTGTGTTTTTGAGCACTGGTTGTTCGGCTTTGTCTCCACGTCTGAAAAATGATTGCCTTTCATGAAGACCACTTCTGACCAGACCTCTCTAGAGTGTCGATGGGTGCACCAGGGTTCCACTGATTTCTGCCACTTTTAAACAGAGGGCACTGCTGGACTTCTTCCAAATTCAAAGGGAAACTTGATTTTTCTTTCATCTGCTGCACTCAGTTTCCTTGGCTAACCACAGCATTTTAGGTCCTCAGCCTTATCGGTATCCTGTGCAGAAGAGCCAGGATGGTACATCCAGAAACATCAGTCTGCTGCAGAACTTCTGCCTGTGATAGACCTTGCTAATACAGGATGACCAACTTGTCTTAATGCTATGCATACTCTTGCCTTAACATTTTTTTACATAAGACTCATTTCTTCAGCAGCTTAATCTTTTGCGTTTGGCTGCCCCTCCCCCAGGTTTATCTACCGCAAACAATTAATCTTGTTTCAGCCTGCAAATTCCTTAAGTATTTCATTTTGAAAATGTTTTGTAACTTTTTTATTTTAACAAAGTATAAATGACTTACAGAAACATACAAAATAATTGTTTAGAAAATCTAATATTTCTTCCCAACACAGTGTATGTATAACAGACTAACATGTTTTTGTAAAACACACGCATCAAACTGCATAAAACTCTTTTACAGGACTGTATTTTTCAAATAGAGCGATAAATACATTTGTTTTTGCTTCCTTCTTTATGATAGATTTGTTTGTATTTAAAACATGTTTACCATTATCCATAATTGGAATATTAATTTTGAAGTTTGTTTGCCATGTTTATATCTCCCACATAAGTAGTTGCACAGTCTGGTTTTATTACAAAAGTCTACATATAGGCCCCTGGATTATAAAGTCAAACCATCTAGCACAACAGAGCTCTGGCACACAAAGCTATTAGCTTCTAACAATTTTCAGAATGCCTCCATGTGCATTTATCTTTTTTTTTTTTAAAAAGGGGAGAGGATGTCAGAAAAATGTTACGCATATGCTGAAAATAAATCCCCCATTACATAATATGAGCCCCAACAATGTTGCATGTGTTACATGCAAATGGAAAACCATGAAATTCATAAATTCTCAATGACATTTGAAGGACCACCGTGTGGAAGTTATAGGTATTAATATTTTAACCACGTTTCAGAGGAAACATTAGCCTGGTCAGCCTATTGTTTTTTTCTTTTATTTTCCATTCAGTAATTGTGTTTTGTCTTTAGAAAAATTAAGAACATGTTACCAGGACATATACTGTATACTAAAAGATGCATTCAAAAAATTTATTTGGAAAAAAACATCCATAACTTACCTGTGTTGGTGTTTCTCAATATGAGTTGCGTGTATTAGAGGAATGAGGAGCGGAACTTCCTCATGTGTCTCTGCAGAGTGAGCGAGCTGAAGCTGCTGCTGTTTTAAAAAGACACAGAGAGAGAGAGACCAAGGGAGAGAGAGACGTCTGAGGAAATTGACAGTAAGTCCAATAAGATGGCAGAGACCCAAAAAGATTGATGTCTGGGTTGGACTTGCCAATGACATTTGTTCTTGAACTGATTAGTTAGTAGTTAGGACAGAGGTCTTGGGATGATAACGATAGTTATTGATCCGTTCATGGGTATGTGTAGAACTCAGTCTGGCAGGAGTTTGATTCATTGTTTGCTTACTGTACATGTTTCTTTATACTGATGCATTGACAGCAGCCTCCTGATTTAACACAGTTTTAAAGTGCTGTTGGTGCATTATTTTCAGAAATTGTGAAATGAATGCAGTTGATGAAAATATACATTTCAATTGTTTTGTTTTGGAATCAGCTTTGCCATTTGAAGAACTAGAAGGGAACTCAGAGAGTCCAGACCTCCAACTAGGCCAATAGTTCGTTCTCCTATGATTAAATTTTGCAAACACATATATATCTACAAATTTGGCAATGTTAAAATTGTTTCAGTTCCACGTCTCTCCAGCGAAAACACTGTCCACGAGTGCTCCATAAAGACTGCTTGCTGTATTCATTTTGAGCAGGTGCATATGTATTCCACAAAAATACTGAGTAGAGTTATTGTATTTGTAGTTTGGCCTGTTTGATCATGATTGAACTTTACTACCATCTACTGGACTTTAAGATGCATGGCCTGTCGTAGGCCAAATGCCTCAATTTATTAAGGTGACCAAAGAACAATTTCATGATTGTTGTCAGAATTTTTCCTTCAATGTTTCTACCTGCTAATCATACGTTTAATTCAATTGTTTTAGCTCAGTAAAAGCTAGGAAGTTCATAATGTACAGTACATACCACTAACAGTATATTTTCAGTAGAAATAATAACTAACAATAACTGAAAATAATTACAAAATTACCTTCTCATTAGATGGAGACCGAATGATTTAGGTCAGACAGCAGTTATACCTCAGCTGTTTCTCACATTTCTTCAGGATTTTAATGGAATTCACCCAAAACAGCACAAATCTGCTATTTTAGTTTTGCAGCAGTGAAATTGAACTGGAAATTTGGAAGCCACAGATGAAAAAATCCTCAGGGACAGTAATACCAATTCTGGCTGCTTTGAGAGAAGATCTGTTAAAATGTTAGAAGAAATCTAACATTTTAATTAAATGTAATTTTCCAGAACATAAAACTTTACTTTAACTAAGTATACTGTACATCTATGAAACTGTATCTTTAGACTCTCAATCAGTCTTTGAGATGCTCAAACCTCTGTGGTCAGCTGTGAAGCAGCTCTGCTGCAGACTGTTTGCCCAAATCCTCAGGGGCAATGCAGGTTTCCTTTGTTCACTGTGATACTCAGATTATTTGAAATCAGTCTACGCAGGGATTCACAGGCTTTTTGTGATTGTTTTGATTTAAAAAAAAAAAAAAAAAAAAAAAAAAAAAAAAAAGCTTCATTGTGTACCAGCTTGTCTCAAAAGTTTTGTGATTTTTAAGAGATTTAAAAAAAAATTTTTTTTAAAGAAAGTCGTGCAATTACTTGCTATAAGAATAATGCAGTAGACATCACAGAAATATTTCAAATCTTTTCAAAGTATTTTCTGAATTTAAAGAGAAATGAGTTCAAAGTTGCAAAAATGTAAAAAGAAATGTAACTTTACAAAACAGCTTTTTAAATATTAATTCAAGACAATATATGGACAAAAACAAAGTGCAGTCTCTAATGAATAGAAGTGTGTATGAAACTAATATAATACATAGCTAACCCCTATGATAAGACCATATTTCTCAAACAAATCCCATGCCGACCATTTTTTTAAAGTTTCCCATCAGCTAACGTGTGGTTTGTTTTGATGGTGAGGGGAGAGTTTGAAGAACCTTGTTGACGGTAAATGAGGAGTTATTTTTGTTGATGAAGCAAGGTTTGTTTGGAAAGGCTTGGTTTGTGCTATAATACCGTCAGCATAGCTTCTATTGAGGACATTTGTTGCGGAAATATCATGGGAATCTTACGAAATTGCAAGCTCGTGCAAATATTGCGGAGATTGCTACACTTTGTGTTTAGCATTGGGACCGCAAGATCGGGATTTCCAGAAGGGACCCGCACATTTCTTGAGTATATTCACCACTGAAGTCAAATATAAACACAACAAATAGCGGCTTAAAGCAGCTCCTGCAATGTTGTTATCATAAGCAGAGCAGACAGAAAGCCAACGGCATTGCATCATATAAGTGCCGAGTGTTTTTTGTTGCAACATATAGTGGGGAAAAATGTTTGTGAACCATTTGGACTTACCTGGTTTTCAGCATTAAACTAAAATGTGATTGAACACGTGTTATTGAACACTCATTAACATTCAATGTTGGTGTAAAAACTAAGTGATTAAACTTCCTTTGGCAGCAATAACCTTATAAGAGAACCTTATAACAATAACAAATTGTCATTTACACCAACAGTTCTTCTCTTTATCGCTATGCTCTCCTTTTCTCTCTCTGCTCTCCTCTCACCCCAACCCATCGAGGCAGATGGCCGTCCACCTCTGAGCCCGGTTCTGTTAACAGATGCTCCGCCCACCTCTGAGCCCGGTTCTGTTAACAGATGCTCCGCCCACCTCTGAGTCTGGTTGTTAACAGATGCTCCGCCCACCTCTGATCCTGGTTCTGTCGGAGGTTTCTTCCTGTTAAAGGGAGTTTTTCTTCCCTCTGTTGGAGGTTTTTCTCCCTTAAAGAGGAGTTTTTTCCCTCCTAGATTATGTGGGAATTGTTGAATTGATGAATTGTTGAATTGTTGAATTGATGAATTGTTGAATTGTTGAATTGTTGAATTGTTGGTTTCTCTGTATAATATTGTAAAGTTCTGCTGAGGACTTTAATGTGTTAAGTGCCATGAAATAACCTCTGTTGTGATTTTGGCGCTATATAAATAAAATAAAATTGAATTGAATTAACCTCAAACAAGGGTTTCCGGCAACTGCACATCAGACCTGCACAACGTTCAGGAAGAATTCTGGACTATTTATTCTCATAGAACTGCTTTAGATCAGCTCGATTTTTAGGTCGTCTTGTGTGATCAGCTCTCTTGAGGTCAGTGTGCAGCATCTCTGAGCTCAGACTTTCCATGATCTCAATCACAAGTGTTTAGGTGTTTCAAATTTCTCATGCTGGTGCGGGCGTAATCCTTGTTCTATGTCTATTTACCTCTTGAACATAAATATGTGAATATATTTCACCAAATCAGAATTTCTATTTTTTTTTTTTTTTTTAATTAGCGGAGTTAGTTTGTAAATGGAGCAAGCAGTCATGTTGTCCAAAGACCATAGAAGAACATTCTGTATATAGGTTTTTACTTTTGTGCAGATAAATCGTGTTTTTATAACTCAAACATACAAAGGATGCCACAAGATAGTTCACCACTGCCACACACCAACTTCATGAAGATTCGTTTTGTTTCCACCTAGCGGTCACCTTGAGTACAACCACTGCACATCATTTCCCAGGCTTATTGCTCTGAGATGGAGCTGTAACTTTGTATGAGCTATGTGATACCCTCTTTAACTTGATTACAGCACACTTTACTGCCTCCCAAATCACGCTAGCATCCTGTTAATGTAATTGAGTCAAATGATACAGGGCTGACTCAACAAATGAGGAACGGCTACCAATTAAACAAATGGACTGGATAGTGATGAAAATGTTGCACTGTAACAAAAGTGGGAGTTGGAGGCCAATAACATCCATCTTTGATGTTTTTAAAGATGGGAGAGATAGATATACCTCCCTCTCTAATACCATTAATTAATCCTTAATACAGGATCAATAACAAAAACGCAGACATGTGTAAAAGGTCACTGGTCTTTGGTTTAATTAGTATTACAAACAGTAAAACAAGGCACTGTGTCATTCAGTAAAATGTGAAGAAGAAAATGTACGATAATGTGGTTTTCAGAATAAAGATACAGCTGTATTTTGCTCTGATATTTCTTCTATTCGCCTCCACAGAGCTCCAGCAGGATTTTGCGGTAGTCACCGGATGTATCTCCCTAAACAGTGAGAGAAAGATCTGTGAGACTTCAAAGAAGTGGTGTTGGGAATTACTGCAAACTAATAAACACTGTGATATCTTTTTATTCAGATCCAAGAATTTAAAAAAAAGTTATTACTCATATGCGTAGGATTTGAGCAATAATTTGTCTCATCACGGTTTAAAACTACACCGGGACATCACATAACATTGTTACTTTATCACAGCCGATGCAAAGTTTTTGCTGACAGCAGTGTTTCCCTGCCCTTTGTCTTTAGTGCCTCACCTTGATAAAGGAGTAGAGAGTCTTTCCGTACATCTTCAGGAACTGCGCCTTAATGTCCAGCATGTCAATCTCCGCCCTGGAGACCATGATTCTGATGAGGACACTATCTGTGGTGCCCAGGCCCTGACAAGGAAGAAAGACAGAAGAAAAACTGTATTCATACTGCGCCCAGAAAGGCCCAGGCTGAGATTCAAACCTGGAACCATCTTGTTGTGAGGTAACAGTGCTAACCACTGCACCACTGTGCCGCCCCACATATACACTATATGTTCACAAAATAAAGTTTAGTGGCGACACAAAAATGAAGATAAAGTATTCACCTTCATTGATTTGTATAATCGTTCTGCAAAGAACGCTGGCTTGTTCCTCATGCATTTCACTGCAAAACAGAAAACAAACAGACAATTAATTTTAAACGTGAGACCATCTTATAAAAGACCACAGTTAAATCACAAACTTCACTAAGAAAGTGTGAACAAAAGTACCAGCTTCACAGCATTAATATTTTACAGCAAGTCTGCTGTGGCTAAAAGTCGACCTGCAGTTCCTCAAATTTGGGATTTTGGTGACATCTTTAGTGCCAGGGAGTCACTGCAGGGAATTTCGGCACTAAACTTCAGCCAGACTTGGTAAACCTGTTGGAGCCATAATGCAGTTTTTGTTTGTTTTGTTTTATGTTTATGTAATGCACAGGTAGTAATATGTATACACATGCCGTTTTTGTGTTTGGACACAGGGTGGCACTTTAGCGCAGGAATTGTATTTACTGTAACACTGAGTGTGTGAATGGGGGAAGCAAACAATTTCTTGACCATGTGTGTGGCAGCGTGGCAGCGTGCCAGTATTTTGTGCATCCTGCAGAATGGAAACTGTGATTGCTGAATGGAAATCTACCTGTGATGATGTATGGACTAAGTCCTTTTTCTACCTGTGCTAAGGTGAGCATGTACACTGACTGACAATAAATGGGTCACCGCAGTCAAAGAGTACTTTGTATTGGACGTTAGTTTATTGTTTGCCTAGAACACGCATCCAGATAAGGTCTCCCTTTTCACCCCTCGTTGGCAGCTAAATGTATGCGATGTTATTGGAAAGATGCTACAAAACCTGCAGCAAGTACTGCAAAGTCTGTTTACTTTTATTTTCTTACAATAAAATTGGAGTTTCTGTGGGTTCGAACTAATTTGAACTTGAGTGTTAATGGCAGGGTTGAATCTATATAAATTGGCATGAAGAACATGTGAGTGAAGAGACAGACCTATGGCCAGAAAGACGTCCTCCAGACAGCCAGACATCTCGCTCTTGATGCTGTCCTCAATGGCTTTTCCAGAAATCTTCTGATACTCCTCGAACACTGGAGGAAGTAACAGCGTGATTAATGGGGGAAGTAGAATGTGGATGGGAAAGCTGTGGTGTCACTTATACAAGGATTGTGTGATTCAAGGAGAGTCCGTGTCTGCTCATAAAACTGCTGCAAGGGGGCAGTAAAAGCCCCACAGTGTAGTCCTTGCCTTCTGTGGCCAATTTAAGGAAATAAAGAGGGCGTATAATCACATGACACAAAACACAATGATTTCAAGTCTTCTTACTTTGACATGATCAGGTTGAATAAGCTGTAAAAATACCTCGCAGCAGATGGTTTGGATTCCTCACACAAAGCACGGTGAGGAACTTCACCTCGTCTGTGCCCCAACGAGCCTCACCAGCCTCATAGATTTCCTACAATCACAAATATTAAAGAAAAATAACACAGGGAGTCAAACGTTGAACCAACTAATTCATCTCAAGACCTGAACCTTTACCTTGGCATCTTGAACGGCCTGGGCCTCGTCCACTCTGTCACTTTCATCCCGTCCAGCCTGCATTGCAGAGGAAACAGAGGCTTAAGAAAAAACAAGTGTAGGGTTGAACAACATTTGAAAAAAAAAAACAACCAGAAACAATAAAATAACTGGTATTTTTACTGTGCAGAAGTGACTGATTCTTCCTCTTCCCTGAAGAAACAATTGAAACTTCCTCCTGACATTTTACAATTTACTTCATTTCTAAACTGATCTCAAGTAATGCTGAAATTTTCTGGCAAACACCAGGAAGCTAACACTTGTACTGTATTTTATAAAGCTTTATTTTGTTCTATTTGACAACATGCTTTTCTCTCAATTATAAGAGCAGTCCATTAAAACATTCTTATCAGCTCAAGCTGTGAGAGTTTGTTGGTCGGTGTTTGCTCACCGTGAGTAAAGAGACCAAAACCCTTTGAAACATCCCAGATGTATCTCCACACACATCATCCTCCAGGTCCTTGTCATTTTCTGCCATGAAAGATGGGGAAATGACATTAAAACATAAAATCATGACACTGGGGCAAAAAAGTAGCCAGCCAACCTATACTACGTATGGCTATGGTTAAAAGGGAATACATACACTGGCTTATAAAGTTTTAATGTCTGGTGCTGTTAGCAAAATGTTGTCTGCTTCAATATCCAACGTGCAGCCTTTTTGTACATCAGATGAACAGAAGATCGATATCCACTCTTCTTTAAGCTGTTTTAGTTCTCACAAACTCCTGAGAACGATTTGTATCTATATGTTCAACTACTCACTGAGTAAATACTTCTGTGCACCCTTTAGTGTTAGCCTGTGAACGTACAGTGTGGTTAAAAAGAGATTCTCAGAGTCAGCCATACAGTAGGTCCCTCAGAAAGGGGTTTAAAACCTCAGTAGATTCTCTGATTTCAGAGCTGTGAGCAACCACTTGCACAGAAAACAGCCGTGTAATTCAATTTTAAAATCAAAAATATTGTTTATTGTGGGTTATAATGAGCTATAATTCAAGCTTTCTATAAGATTTATAAAGATAATGAGGTTACAAGGGCAAAGTTTAACAACTGAGTAAGGTTCTATGAATATTAATTGTGTTGTGATTTAAATTCTAAATCTATGCTGTATAATCTGTACAAAGCATGTAAGCAATGCCACAAAGCATTACATCATAGCAATTGCCTTATAGGTGCTGAACAAAAGCCATTGAAAACCACTTTTAAAAACACTTGCCAACTGCTGTCATTGCAACCACAGAGGAATAAACAAGAAAACAACAAACTGCCACATGGAGAGCAACAATGGTTTTCATGAATAATTTACGGAATCCACTGTTTTCTAATAATGGACATCATTCCATCTCCAAACAAGAACAAAGGCTTTGTCACTGGTGCACATATCAGATATCATACGCGAGCCATAGGCACCAACGGACACTGAGATATATAATGAGCTGATGTCAGAAGTTCTGTTCATCGAAGTGACACAGTTACCTTTTTTGTAGAATGCATTGATGGTTTTTATTTCAGCATTTGACCTTGAGGCGAGAATATCAATGAGACAAGCCTCTTCGGTTCCAGCTCCCTGTGAAGCAACAGTATCCCATTAGCCATAAGTTGATTCAAGGCAAAAGTGGCCTGAAATATATATTCTCTATATTTTTGTTGTTGTCCACAAATCACATAAAAGAACTAAAGTCAACAATGCTTTACTTTGTCTCCCATTACTCTTCAATTTCCCCCAGCCATTCTGAAGCTTTCAGCATCAAGCAAATTCCCTCCTGCATGTAATGAAGTAACTAATGACAAATTTTTTTTTTAAAGCTAAATAATTTCCCCAAACCACCGGGCAGTGTTGTGTTTGTCAAAGTTGATTTATTTATTGGCTGATATTGGCTAATCACAGATATATCAGTATTGGTGTATATGCTATCCTATATTCAAACTTTTTTACTGACCATAATGCAGAAAAAAACGTTTTAGGTAATTTAGAAATTGTTCTATTTGTGTGCATTTCTCAAAGGTATTTATAATTATTAAATTCCCAGTCATTTTGGACAATAAACTTTATCATTAAACTGTAAAATACCCTGCTTGTATTACATATCTTTGTCACCCATTTTTAATAACCACATTTTGGTCAATATATTGATATTGTAATTTTTTTATTCCTTAATATTCGTATTGGCCCCAAAACTCCAGTATCAGTTACTCAAACAGGAGTAAACAGTTGCACACCTGCAGATCGCGCTCATTGTTGGCTTTGGTGTTTTGGTGTGATTTGAGGACAGTATCAGCAGCTGTATCCTCTAAATACACAACAAGTGAAGGAGGAACTCCGACCTTTATTGCATTCCGCAGCTCGTAGGCATCGTACACAGGTGCCAGCATCAGCAGACCCAGAACGACACTCTTGAAGTTCCCACTCAGCTCTGAGGACAGATCATCAGCCAGGTCCTGCGGGAGTGATTAACAGGGAAACAGTCATTCACCGTACTTTAATAAATCACTAAGAAGGGAATCAGTAAGGAAAGCTTTAACATTAAATTAAAATGGCTTCAGATTTTTTTTTTGTAGCCAGCATGACTTGACTTCACCCACTCCAGCAGCACCCGGGTCTCCACTAGAGGGTGTGGTGTCTGGAAACAGAGGAGCTGCTCCACACAGCTCGAAGATGTGACCACATGTGGGTGTCGCCGTGTGCATCATGACTCACTCTTTCTGCCTGCGAGGATTCCACTCACAAGCTTTCCTTTCCCTGTAGCTCCCTCAATGAACTTATTGATCTCTTACCGGACACTGTGCGGAGCTGCTTATTACCTCATTATGTCAATACAATAAAGATTCCAGGCTTCTCTTTGGGTTAATATATTGATCCTTAAAACCTTGAAACAAACAAGCGGAAAGTGGGCAACATAACTCTGTGGGTTCAGTGTATGTTTATTTTATGGAGTGGAATCTTCCTCTTTCCAACACATTACAAAGCCCTCTCTATCTCTTTCTTTATTTACAAATGGTATTATTTCTGCTTTACAGTTAATGGTTAACTTGCACTTTATCACCACTGTGTTAGTCCAGCAAAACCCCACCTAAAGAGAAAAAATGATGACAGTACACAGTGGAAAAGGAGTTCAGAGATGACACATTCACTGGTGCTGCCAGCACTTTCTGTAAAAGCTGCTGTTCAGTTTCCTCTTGTAGTCCAGCAGTCGTTTAACTGCTTTTCTCATGTTTATTGATTATGAAATTCACCTTTTCCCTCATAAATAGACTGTGTTTGCTGCCTTCAAGCACTGCTCAGTCAAAGCTCTCACCTTCCCCACTGTTTGCTTGTAGGCCTCTTTAATGCGCTGCCTCTGGGCAATAGTGCGATGCGCTAGGACCTCGAGGACAGCTGCCTCATCAGTGCCTGAAAGAAATATTTAAATAGTTAATTGTAGAACTGTCAATCCTAATTAAAATGATCATATATTCCTATTGTTTTAATTCAATCTAAGAACAACATTTCAGATGAATGTGTGGGAGTTCAAATCAGGCGTCAATGCTGCAACTCTGGATTTGTTTGCAGCCGTTGGCATAGAAACCATGTGTTTACAATGGAGCACAAACTGGAGTCAGGGGAAGATGATTAGACAAGTAAACCCTAACAGCATCAACATTCCCCGCCATGAATGTACTGACAGAGAGAAAAACGGTATTGTTGCACACTCCTGAATGTTTTACTGGAAAGTACATCTCTGAGCGGGACATACCTGCCAACATGGCTTCATAATGAGATTAGTTCACTACTACTTCATGCATGATTAGCATAGTCAAGATTAATTTCCCCTCCATATCAAGAGAGGAGAGGAAGCTTTATAACACAATATGTAAGGTGAGGCAAAGTACAAGTTTGCAGAATGATTGGGAGAAACCTAAAGCTGCCATGACGACGCGAGTACTGAAATTAGTTTTCAAACTTTCCCATAGCAAACGGGAGAGACTGGATATTCTTTTTCCACAGAGGCCGAAACATAATGACACTGTCCAATATATGTTCAGCTAATAATGGTTTCTGGATGTCACTCACCAGCTCCCTTCATGGCACCTCTAAGCTTCTGGGCATCTGCGTCTGCATTGAAGCCAGATGCCTCAGTCACTGTTCCACGGTTCCCGACCTGGTCAGAAAAGACAATATCACAACCATTTAACAATTAAACACAAACAAAACGAGCAGACACAAAGCTTAAAGTCCCCCTCCGCTCCAACATGTGTTCTGCTCGTTGTTACTTCACTTGGATTTTTGACCTTCAGAACTTAGCATTTTCTGTGCACTTATACCATTAAAACAGATTTGCATATTACAGATTCTGGATTTTTGTAATGAGTAGGAAAAAGATGTGCTTTAAAAATTTTTTTAACAGCTTACTTAACTTTTCAGTTATGCAAATCATCAAATAAATTATTGTTCAAACCAGAGTATATCTGAAAACATCTGGAGGGGACATTTAAAACCTAAATTACATGATTTTAGATGTAGGATAAGGCAAGCATGATACACAGCACTGTTATTCCACTATTCGAGAGTCACAAACACATTTATATTCTACTTTTAAAATGCAGGATAAAGTTTAGTAGCTGTGCAAACTCTTTTTGAGACATTCACCTTTACTAGGAGAATAAATTAGAAAAGCAGAGGCAATAAATAAATGTATACGGACCACAAAATCTGACCATATTTGTTTATGTTTAGAATAAAAAGAACATAAAAGCTGATCTAAGACTTATTTATTTCAATGAGTGGTTGCAAAAGCAATAGAATATTAAAACTGCAAGCAGTGATGTACGGGCCCTTGCACCCCCATGCGCCGTCTCCCCGAAGCCGTCTCCCCGACGTGCGGTGCGCGAGGGACCGCGTATCCCCACTTAAAGTTGCTATTTTGTCTCGTTTCCTGTCTCCAGCAGGGGGCGCTGGCGTGCCGTTTGGCCACACCCGCTCGCAAAACACATATCAGATGTATCTCACCACGCCGGATGTATGTGACACGTTTCGTGAGGTTTCAAGCATCCCTTGACCTTAAACATCAACTTCCTGTGTCACGGCGAGACATCCAACTTTGCCACATCGTCACGGCGACGCCCATTGACAAAGTCGAACGAATGTCTCAATACATCATCAACTACATGTTTAGGTTATTGTGATCCGACTTTACGTTCATGGGATCAACCAGCTCGACGTAGAATGTGAAAGTATGAAAAGTGTCATTTCCAGTGGCCAACAGGGGGCGCTATGACTATGAGCGAATATTACCCCACAGGGGTCTTCAGGGCGGGGCTGTTATCATACCTGTGATGTTTGGAGAAGGTCGGTCCATGTACATAAGATTTAAAGCAACTTGTAGTTTCATGGCGAAACGCTCAAAATGGCCGCCTCTTTTTTGTGCGTCTCGGTGTGATACACGTGTCCACCGGATTTCGTGAATTTAGGTAAATGTGGCCGCCGGG
Organism: Embiotoca jacksoni; assembly: GCF_022577435.1. Lineage (NCBI taxonomy): Eukaryota > Metazoa > Chordata > Actinopteri > Embiotocidae > Embiotoca > Embiotoca jacksoni. The sequence continues at coordinate 214,752 of NW_027185265.1, forward strand.
GCATCTCTTTAGGGGGCGCTCTCGAGCCATTTGGCCACGCCCACTCGCGACTCCACTAGAATACTAAATTCTTCACCGGGAGACAAATGTGTTTCCACTTTCATGAGTTTTTGAATATGATAAAGATTCCAAAAAGGAAAATCACTTTACGGAAGAAGAAGAAGAAGAAGAAGAAGAAGAAGAAGAAGAAGAAGAAGAAGAAGAAGAAGAAGAAGAACATCTTTACGAAAAACAACAGGGCTTCACACCGATGCTCGGGTCCTAATTAAAACTCTAACATGTCATCATTGTGACATTAAGTTTTGCAGTGAGTCTATACTACTGATGCAAATACATGTAAATGTTGTGGTTTATGTGATGGTTGTTTCTGTGCACAGGTCAAAGAGCAGCAATGGTGGAAACTTACTGCTGCCATTGTAGAAGGAGTGTGGATTTCCAAACTGGAGGTCCAAAAAGCTACAACAGAACAGATACAAAAAATAGCCTGGGTGTCAATTGCATGAGGACCAGAGGCAGAAGAAAGGAGCCGCAGAAGCAGTAAACTGTTTCAGGTTTGAATGTGACCCTCGTTAACCTCTGATCAATATTGAATGCAGTCAATCATCTCAAAGAAGGTTTCCATCTTAGGCTTCACCTAAACAGGCTTCACCCCTAACAGGCTTCACCCCTAACAGGCTTCACCTAAACAGGCTTCACCCCGAACCGGCTTCACCCCTAACTGCAGGGATCAAGTTACCCACTGATGGAGTCATCAGAGATCTGTCAAAATCCACTCAGTCGAAAACATTTTGAGAAGCTCTGTTTAGTTTTACAAGCTGTATTGCTGCAGACAGCCTTCAACTAAACAGATGTTTGGAAATTGACAGGATTTCCCTCCATTTATGATCAGGCACATTAAAAGATTATACATTATCAATAATGTGACAAAAAACAGGACTTCAATCCTGCAATTTGACAGCTGACACGTATACTAATAATGGCCTGAACTGTGTGTGTAGGTCAACAGCCACGACTGGGTGGTTTGTGATGTAAATACAGAGCATATGATTCCTACACACACCTCTTTCAAAATCATGATGAATGAAAAAGACAAATTTGATCCTGTTGCTAAAACACAAATGGTGTAAATACAATGAAATTAACAGTTTGTTCAAATTCATACACCTATTTATACACTTGTAATGTTTGGAGTAGACAGTTACAGGAACCAAGAACCAAACTTTCATTAGTAATATATTATTAATAACACACAAAGGTTTTCTGCTATTAAGCCTTTAATTTTCAAATGCGATATTTGTATTTATGATTACAGCTCTTCATCTTCAACAGAAAGTGATAGAATCACAACTCTATAACGTGCGTGTTCACAGGAAATTGAGCAATACTACATAAAGGAGTTACAAGTCAAAAGAAAAGCATGACAAAAACAATAATTATAGTCAAAGTTATTATTACTGCTGAAATGTATTCATCATAGTCTTAAAAATCTGCACTATAATGTTCAGAGAAAAATGTCTTATGAAAAGAAATTGCGGAAGCAGATGGCATAAAGTTAGTGGTCACACCCTGCTGACAGCGCGGCAGCCGCCGAAGTCTGAGCTCTGCTTTCACAAAGTCACAGCAAAACATGTCCGATGCCTGACAGACGAAGTACAGCTCACCTGTCCCGAAGACAATCACTCAGCCTGGTGCCCGAAAACAAGGTAGAGCGTCCCTGTACCGGGAAATAAAGCTTATGACCTCAAAGCCGCTCGCAGCGTCCAGCCCACTCAGAAGTACATTTCTACAGGACCCTCCTTTCTACAGGAGTCAGTGCTGCGTTCAAGGAACGTTGGTGCAACCGGGAAAATATGTCCCATCTGTAAAAATACTTTTAGGATTATTTATGGCTATAAATTGACCATTTTCTTATGTTACACATTCGAAGAGAAGCAAATATTAAAATACATGTTTTGTTTTAATTTGCCGACTGGGCTAAATTGTCGTTCCTAAAAACGTGTTGTATTTTGATGTACAAACCCTAACCTAACCTAACCTAACCTACCTAACCTAACTAACCCTAATCTAACCTACCTAACCCTAACCTAACCTACCTAACCCTAACCTACCTAACCTAACCTACCTAACCTACCTAACCCAACCTAACCTACCTAACCTAACTAACCCTAACCTAACCTACCTAACCCTAACCTAACCTACATAACCCTAACCTACCTAACCTAACTAACCTTAACCTACCTAACTCTAACCTACCTAACCCAACCTAACCTACCTAACCTAACCTAACCCAACCTACCCAACATAACCTAACTAACCCTACCTAACCCAACCTAACCTTAACCTACCTAACCCTACCTAACCTACCTAACCCTACCTAACCTAACCTAACCTAACCTAACCTATCCTACCTAACCTAACCCTACCTAACCCTACCTAACCTAACCTACCTAACCTAACCTATCCTACCTAACCTAACCTAACCCTACCTAACCCACCTAACCTAACCCTACCTAACCTACCTAACCTACCTAACCCTACCTAACCTAACCTACCTAACCTATCCAACCTAACCTAACCCTACCTAACCTACCTAACCCTACCTAACCTAACCTATCCTATCCTACCTAACCTAACCCTACCTAACCTAACCTAACCTAACCTACCTAACCTACCTAACCTAACCCTTTATTTGGATGTAACTGCCGTGAAGGCAGCACTTCTGCTTCAGGTTCTTCTCAGAAACGCCTCAAATCAACAACCTACAATTAAACTGGGAATCAGGACATGATGCCGGTTTTCCAGTGTCACGTGAGAGCTGTGCAACATGACCTGAACGCCGCATTTGACAACGGACACGAGCGGGAGGGGAGGGGAGGGAGAGGGGAGGGAGAGGAGGAGGGGGAAGGGAGAAGGGGAGGGGAGGGAGAGGGGAGGGAGAGGAGGAGAGGGGAGGGAGAAGGGGAGGGGAGGGAGAGGGGAGGGAGAGGAGGAGAGGGGAGGGAGAAGGGGAGGGGGAGGGGAAGGGAGAAGGGGAGGGGAGGGAGAGGGGAGGGAGAAGGGGAGGGGAGGGAGAGGGGAGGGAGAGGAGGAGAGGGGAGGGAGAAGGGGAGGGGAGGGAGAGGGGAGGGAGAGGAGGAGAGGGGAGGGAGAAGGGGAGGGGAGGGAGAGGAGGAGAGGGGAGGGAGAAGGGGAGGGGGAGGGGAAGGGAGAAGGGGAGGGGAGGGAGAGGGGAGGGAGAAGGGGAGGGGGAGGGGAAGGGAGAGGGGAGGGAGAGGAGGAGAGGGGAGGGAGAAGGGGAGGGAGAGGAGGAGAGGGGAGGGAGAAGGGGAGGGGGAGGGGAAGGGAGAGGGGAGGGAGAGGAGGAGAGGGGAGGGAGAAGGGGAGGGAGAGGAGGAGAGGGGAGGGAGAGGAGGGGAGGAAGAAGGCGGGGCTGCAGCTGCGCCCTGAACTACATTACCCATAATTCCGTCCGCGCGTCAACAGCAACAGCTCGGATGTTGCGATCCCGCTGGCGGTGGTGGTTGCAGAGATTAGACCGCTTTAGACCGCTGGACTGAACCGTCTGATGTTCGGTTCGGTTCAGGGTTCGGTTCGGTTCAGGGTTCCGACTCTCCAGCTGCACCAGACGGACTCTTCGCTCTTCTGCCGGCTCGACGCCTGTTTGTTGAAAGGCTGCGTTGCGCTAATGCGTTAGCTCGCTTCAATCCTAGTTTTATTGTAAATGGGAGTAAATAAATAGCTAGCGATGTGGCAGCACACGGTGGCTTCACTTCACTGAGGATGGACAGATGTTTTTGGGCGATCTCATCGCACAAGTTACGCGTCGGATCCATCAGACACGAAGACATCATCTTCAGCGGATAACCTGGATAACCTTAACGGACACGAAATGTCATAGCGCGTAAGTAGCTAGCAGCTAGCTAGCTTGTAGCGGCTGGAAGATGGATCCGTCCTGTTCTCAGCAGCCGAACAGCTGGATGGACAGAAACAGAAATACCTCCTCCGGACATGCTTCAGCCTCCTGGCTGCTGTAATTCACTTACATAACAGCGAGTCGCAACCGCTCCAGCTTTCACCAACTGGCTTGTGTTGGCGAGCAAATGTGAAATTTGCCTCCATAAATGCGACTAAATAATAATAATAATAAACCATCACAGCTGACGAAGACATCAAATAGACTCGTTAGATTTACAGCTGCATTCACTGTCAGCGCCATAACTCAGCACAAAGACAGCAGCTGATCAGAGACAGACGGAGACAGAGAGACTGCTGTCATTTGGACGAGATGAGGAAGTTCTTTGATTCTCGTCGGGAGTTGGTCAGCTCCGGGCCCGGTTCTGGAGGAGGAGGTGGCAGCTCCGGGTCCAGTCATGCGGGCGGAAATTTCATTGGACGAGGCTTCACTGTCGGCCGGCACCAAGTCACTGTGGAGGAGATCATTGCTGAAGGTGAGGAAAAAGCGTTGCACGCGCCAGATGATGCCATTTGTTTGTCTTTTTCCCTGATCGTGCATGGAGCACTGAGTGACGTGTGTCCTGCATGCTCGAGTCACGTGACAACAGAAATGTAAGCTTGCACCCTCCCCAGGAGGATGATGGAGCTCTGCATCCTTGTATCTTGGATACGTATGTGTAAAACAGGCCTACCACTTTCTCTCAGCTGCACTCTGACTAACACAACCATTTTTCTGTCAGCTGTCATGATTCAGAAGTGAGATTGAAGGAGATGGAGACGTGACAGGCAGTTTGAGCCCTTTGAAGTGAATGCTTAGTACATACTGTCTCTTTCATAAGAACAACTGATAGCATGGCTGATGCCGGAGTAGAGGCCTGAAACTGTAGTTTAAACCTGGACTTCACCAAAACAAAGCAAATGTAATAATGGTTTTATACCCGGGAACACAGTCTGAGTTCCTGTTTACTGTGTACCGCCAAGTAAACAGTTCATTTGACCATCACATGTGCATTCAGTACTATGACCACTACTACAGCTACGACAAATTGATTGAGCATCAGAGACGCATTTTCTCATGTTCATGTCTGAACCAAACGCTGTGTTAATAACAGTATTTCTGCTTTTAATCACTTGTGTGAGTCTGCCAGCATGGCAAAAGATTTCAAAACAAGTGACCAGTCTGTAAGTCATGGAAGGAGACATTTAAGGGCATTCAATAGGAGCATCAGAAGCTGATGTAAACCATCCACGTGCACCCATGTTCGTAGTTATATCTTTTAAAGCCACACTGCCATGTGATATCATTACACGTCAAGTTGAGGATACGGTTTAAGCAGCAATGTCTGGCCTGAAATTGATGGCTCTGTCACACAGCTAAACTCAGCAAAGTGAATCTTTGGTGTGAGCATTACCAGATGGTTGGGCCTCAATGTAGGCCTCTACGTAAAGCCTGCAGCAATGACATGACTAATAGATAACGCTATAAGGCAGCACCATTTGGTCCTGATCGTCCTCGTTGATGTAGGGCTACACGGACAGCCACTACAACAGTTGTTAAAGTCATGAGGTGTAAAACAAATAGCATGTCAGCTGAATATTCAAAATAATAATGGCCCATAAAAGCCTGCAAGAGTGGTGTGATGCTAGTTTCATCTTTTTTTGATTGTAGTTAAAACTAGTCACAATCTTTAAGTGCATCAACAAGCATGGTCCTTGTAGTCAGGACTTTGCTGATCCATTTATCACATCTTACTGACAGTTTAATTTGACCTCTTCTCTCAAATCCTACAGGTGGTTTTGCAATTGTGTTCCTTGTGCGAACGAATCAAGGGGTGCGCTGTGCCCTGAAGAGGATGTATGTCAACAATGAGCACGATCTGCAGGTGTGCAAACGGGAGATTCAAATCATGGTGAGTGGCTGAGATTCAACTTTTCTCCGCCAGCTCACACTCTGAGCTCTTGTGCCAGGTGAAACCACATATGATGGCAACTGCAAAATCAAAGGCTTTTCAAAAGAAATCCACATACGCAAGAAGCCTCATTCTGAGCAGAATAACTAAGAACAAGTGCTGAATTCGGTACATCTACAGCCTGTGGCAGGCTTGTCTGCATTGTTGTGCCATATTTATTCATCTAGTTCTTTGTGTGATGCTTTTGTTTTCAAATGCATGGTATGGTTCGAATCAATGTGAATCCTTAAAGTACGATTTAGCTCCTGATGAGAGGTTATTATTATTTCAGTGTTCATTGTTGGCATTGGTTAAAAAAATAGGTTTTAGTTCTAAGGTATTTCTCCGGTGGTCCCTTGATACATTTGAGACATGCTGTCTATTTTCTCATGTAAAATCTTACAAATCTCAACATGCCTGCCATAAATTCATTGTATGGAGATGCCACTTGCTACTAAAATGGGGATTTATTTATTACCATTTTTAGTAATATGCAAAAGCAGAACAGAATAAAAAATATATGGCATGTTAGGCAACCCCAAATATGAAAACACAGTGGAAAGTTTGAGTTCAGAGTCTGTACATAAGGCTTGTTCTTTTCTGTCTGGAGGTACACTCAGGAAGGAAGGAAGCAATGGATGTTCAGATTACCAAAAAGTGTCACCTTGTGTCATTCAGATGAAAAAGTTGGCCTAATTTTGCTTTTTAAACCAACATTACTTTAATATTTGGTGCAAACAGGGTGTTTTCTCATCATACAATTTTTTTTTAACCTTTTACATTTTGTGTCTTGTTCTCTCTGTCACTCTTAGACACACACACAAACATATAAACACACACACCAACACACACACCAACACACACACACCAACACACACACACACACACACACACCAACACATAAACACCACACACACACACACACACACACACACACACACACCAACACATAAACACCAACACACACACACACACACACACACACACACACACACACACACACACAGACAGTGCTTCACCTCAGCTGCAGTACTTGACATTTTGTCATTACCTAATAGATTCCTGATTTCAGCTCTCCACTGCAGCTCCCTCTGCAGGTGATGCTCTCACACTGCATCTCAGAACACTGACCAGATTTAATGAATGAGTTACAGAATAAAAAGATGGTAGTATTTCTTTCGTGTCTTTAACCAATTTAAAATAGAAAACCTGGTCATTACAAACGACTTTAATGCTCGAACAAATTATTTCACCTGTCAGATAGTAATGTATATGAACACTATGCAGCTTACAGTAGATGTCCTGTTTTTGTAGAAATGTAGTGTACAGTAGTTTATTAATGCCCTTGATTGTGTGTTTGTGCGTTTGCAGAAAGACCTTGTCGGTCACAAGAATATTGTTGGTTATCTGGACTCCAGTATCACAGCTATGGGATCAAGGGATGTATGGGAGGTTTTCATACTTATGGACTACTGCAAGGGTGAGTGCTGAAAGGGAAATGAGATAATGCTGCAACTGGATGCTTTGATTCATGAAAGAATTTGAATGTAGGTTGCACTTTCAGAAGAAATCTGTGTTGCGGAATGGTTGTGCTGTTGAATGATAGAAACAAGCTGTTACACAGCCTAAACTATATCAGTGGTAGAACAGAATAACTAACCCACGTTAAGATATGATCAAATACCTCTGAAGTTCATTTCTCATGTTGTTTGATCTGCTGTATAATTGGATGTTCTTTTGCAGGAGGGCAGGTGGTCAATTTGATGAATCAGAGGCTGCAGACCGGCTTTTCTGAGACGGAGGTGCTGCAGATCTTCTGTGACACTTGCGATGCTGTTTCTCGCTTGCACCAGCGCAAGGCACCAATCATCCACAGGGACCTTAAGGTGACACATTTTGCCACTTGTGCTCTACCCAAGATCGCAACGATCATCCTTTCCTTGCATTTAAAAAAAAAAAAAAAAAAAAAAAAAAAAGTTCCTTCATTCAGTGAAGTGCAGTTGTAAACAATTGTTTAGCAGTAGGCAGGCTCTGGCTGGCACTACTACAGAAGATATTTGCCTAACGTTGTGTCTTTCTCAACTCTCCATTGCAGTGTAGCCGGGCTCTTTTTGGATATTTTGAGCTCAGCCAGGGAGCGTAGCCTACAAAGCCAGTTCTCATTAACAATGAATAGCAGCTGTTGCTGTCCCAGCTTTTTGAATCCATATGTGCGAATGGCAATGCACTACTCTGCACTGTGTACCCTAGGAGAGGACAGCTGGTCTAGTTTTGTTAACACGGCCAAAACTGGCTGTAGATCACCATTTGTAATCTTTTGAAGAATCGTTATTTGTGTACTTGTATTAGTTGAAGCTTTGTTTAATTGAGAACTACACTAATAGGAGAAGACAGGAGATTTCACTTGTCAAAATACTTTGAACACCTTTTACTTTCTGCAGAGGGAAGTGAACTCCACTGTAATTGGTCGATTAATTTGATGTTACCTTTACTCAATGGTCTTAATCCACATGGAAATATGACTTTATTGCAGTGCAGATTTATTTTTAACATAAAAACAAAAGTCAGAAGAGAGGGTCATTGATATCAGTTTGCCTTAAAGGCAAAGACACAAAACAGCCTGTTCTTGGTTGACCACCAGAGAGAACTTTGAGATGAGATATACAACTATATTGAGATGGTTTTAGTTCTTAAAACCATTAAAATATCTTCTTATAGATATCAAGACTGCAAATAAAACACAGGCAAAGTGTACAATAGGGGACTACATTACCTCCCAACAGTACTGATCCAAATTGGTCCCTTTAATGTAAAACCCCATATTGTCCTCAATCAAAAGCTGCTCCACGTGTGTGTGTGTGTGTGTGTGTGTGTGTGTGTGTGTGTGTGTGTGTGTGTGTGTGTGTGTGTGTGTGTGTGTGTGTGTGTGTGTGTGTGTGTGTGTGTGTGTGTGTATATATATATATATATATGTGAGAGAGTCACCTCTTGTATATCTACAGGTGGAGAACATCCTTCTGCACGACAAGGGTCATTATGTGCTGTGTGACTTTGGCAGCGCCACTAACAAGTTCCAGAGCCCGCAGACTGAAGGAGTGGCTGCCGTGGAGGAAGAAATCAAAAAGTTTGTGCCTCTTTCATCTGAAACTTTCACTCATTAGCACTTCTTTGAGATGATACGCCACAGAAACTGTCGGCAGGTTTCTTACCCTTGAACAGCTTTTTAGTTTTTTATATTATTTAATTTTATTTCACCCCATCCTAAAATGGACTGCAGCTATAGGGCTCTGCATAAGGCAGCTGAAAATCTTATTATGTGTGAAACATTTAATTTGTTACACATAAAGTTATTGCTTTAGCATTTATGCACACTTATAAGCACACACTACTGTGAAGGTTATATTTCAGTATATAATATATATTGTTCTCTTCTTCCAGGTACACCACTTTATCATATCGTGCTCCTGAGATGGTGAACCTCTACAACAACAAGATTATCACCACAAAGGCAGACATCTGGGTGAGTGACAATGACAGACCTCTTTGATAATCACGCATGCATCATGTATGAGGTCAGACGGCTCCTGAAGAAAAAAATATTAAACCTGATGTTAATCCACACTTTAGTAACCTCAGCTGGTGTTTAGATGGGAAAAGGTTTTTCTTGTGTCACTATTCTTGATTAAATCTTCTCTTCTCTTGCGCGATGGGGTTTGCATGTGATTGTCTTCTCCAGGCTCTGGGCTGTTTGCTGTACAAGTTGTGCTTCTTCACTCTGCCCTTTGGTGAAAGCCAGGTGGCCATCTGTGATGGCAGTTTCACCATCCCAGATAATTCCCGCTACTCTTACGATCTTCACTGCCTCATTCGTTAGTGCCTCTTAAATATTACTTAATGTAATCAACTGCATCAAATTCAGTTCTATCGGTTTACTTTCGTCTCACTTTCATTGTTTCTTCATGGTGTGTTTTCTCAGGGTACACACTGGAGCCAGACCCGGACAACAGACCAGATATCTACCAGGTGTCCCACTTTGCTTTTAAACTCGCTCAGCGGACCTGCCCCGTTCTGAATGTGAAGGTCAGTTCTTCCTCAGCACCAGGGGATGCTGACATATTTGCTTGACTCTCTTATCAGGAATTGATTTTCTTCTTGTACTCAGTGGAATCTGCTTTGGGATCTTTGGCTGACCTACATAGACGGACATGTCAGTTGTCTGTGGGAGGAAATGAGCTCTGATTCATTAGTTGTACACAGTAGAAATTACACAATAGCTATGATAATATTTCATTAAAAAATTAAAAATGAAAAGTTTTCTATGTCAAATTTAGTCTGTAACGTTGATGGTTCAGTCTTGTGAAACATCTGCGTAGATTTCTTTGTAAAGATTTTCCTTTTCTTTCCCAAACTAGAACTCTCCAATTCCTTCTAAACTTCCTGAGCCAGTCAAAGCAAGTGAGGCTGCTGCAGCAAAGAAGAGCCAAGCTAAGCCCAGGCAAGCATGACCTGCTTACTCTTTATTACCATTAAAGCTGTAGTAACACTGCATTTTATGACAGTAATTAGGTACAGTTCTGAAATTCATTAAATAATTATGTTAGACACTGTTTGCCATGATTAACAAGAAGGTCATCAACCTGCCTTCATTTCCAGACTGACAGATCCAATTCCCACCACTGAAACCTCCATCACTCCTCGCCAGAGGCCCAAAGCAGCACATACCCAGCCGGCTGCTGGCATCCTACCCATCCAGCCTGCTGCTCTCACCCCTCGCAAGCGGGCTAATCTCCCTGGTGGTGCGGCTCAGCCTGTGGGTATGTACAGCACTCTGTCCTTACTTGCCTCTCTGTCATAGGAGGAAAGAAACCAATCTTTTGAATGAAGATGTTCATGAATACAGGAATCCCTCTAATCCTTTTGAGCACACATTGAATACTGTAATTCTCAGCAGGAAGAGATCAAGTATTCAGGTTAAGACTCATGCAAATTAAAGCAATCTAACCACAGGCCCAAAGTGATTATGAAATGATTTTCTCCGCTTCTCTCTCACTGTGCTACGCTGCTTCAGGTGATGTCAGTTTTTGTACCTGTTAAAAATTGCTTTGATGTATTTATTGAGCATTCAACAGATTATTTAGTCCTCTTTAATACATTTTTCATGAGCATTATATTGTTATTCAACATGCAAATAAACCTTTTTATATTGCTTCATTTTTAAACTGTTGTGCATCTGTGCAAGTATTAAAATTGAATGATCTCCATGCTGTTGACTAATGTGTATTCAGTGCTCTTTTTAACCTCCCGCAGGAGTCAGCTTAGACCTCTCTCAGCCAGCTGCAGCTCTGCAGTCACAGAAGGCGCAGGCTTCAGCTCTGCCACTCATCCAGTCACAAAACAATTCAAGTCAGGCTGCAGCTCCACAGAAGCAGGTATACACGGACTAATTACACCAAACAGCCAAAAGAGCTTTCTAGAGTTGGAAATCAATACAAATCCTGCCTCGTATCTGTATTTGTGCAAATTCCGTAAAAAGGAAAAAGACGAGCAAATGTCTTCAGTAAAGCATAACTCGTCATTGGCATTTTGTGTCTGGGTGGACATGCACATGTCTTTAAACTGGCACTGCAACAATTAGTTGATTACTTTGACTGAGAGAAATAAACAACCAGCAACAGTTTTGAAAATCATTTAGGCATCAAAAAGCTGCTTTTTACTTATTTTCTCTACCTAATCTGATTGTAAATTAAACATTTTTGGGGTTTACTGTTTTTCTAAAACAAGCGATTTGTGGTCATAACCTTTGGTTTTGGGTATATAGACTGAATTATGGCTATATAATAAAATAATCATTGTTTGTTATCAGCCTGTCATATACATGAATTAAGAGTTGTTTTTTGGAGCTTAGCACCCTTTGTTATTCTTGTTAATCAAAGCTGCTTTGCAGATATGACCTTTGAGTGACAGCAGATTCTGTCACTTACCTTTGTGTGACAGGCTGTGCAGCCAACTGCAGCTGCAGAGATAGCAGCAGCAGCAGCATCACAGGTGACCAAGGCTGACGTCCAACCACAAGCACAGCCAGCAGTCCAGCCCCAGACCACATCTTCCTCTGTGGTCAGCTCCAACTCCCAGCAAGCAGCACAGACTCCGTCCAGCCCGGCCCCACCTCAGCGCCCATCTCGTCGCAAGCAGGCCAGCCAGGCTCAGCAGCCAGAGGCTCAGCTGTCTCCCAGTAAACAGGCCCCCAGTCAGCAGCAGCAGCAGATAAATCAACCATCAGCTGCCCAGGCTCAGCCCGCCTCTACTGACATCAGCCAAAAATCAGCTGAGACCGTAAGTGGCCCCCTGCTAAAAACCCAGCTTCCAACCATTTCTGAACATCCTCAGCATTGCAGAGCATGTCAGTATCATTCTCATTTTAGCCATCATTAATAAGTGTCTGTTCCTCCCAAAGTTTTCTCATTGACCAAAGACATTGGAAATGTCGTGAATAAATATGTTTGTCTTAACACTCTCCTCTGAACACATTCAGCTGTGAGTCTTTCTGTGAGACATCCTATGAAATATTTAGGCTTCCTTCCCACATCCATGCTTCTTTTGATCAGACTCCACCTGCTACTCCAAAGACAACTGAAGAACGGGGCCACCAGCGCACACCAAGTGATGCCACAGTGAGCGCTGCCGCTGCAGCTCCAGTGAGCGACTCCTCACAGCAGCCGCAAGGAGCTAATGGAGACGCTGCCCTTAATCAGTAAGTGCCATGTTTACTGGAATAACCCCAAAGAATTTATCATTTTCTGCTTGTTTTATTTATGATATTCTACTTGCAGATCCCTTCCATCTCAGCCAAGCACCGTCCAGCCTGTTCAGCTCGGTCTTAGTGATGCAGCACAGGACCAAAGCAAAGCTGCCCCCACTGGTCCCGCCTCTGGTGGTGCCACCAACACCGCCACCCAGCCAGCATGGAACCCCTTTGACGACGACAACTTCTCCAACCTCGCTGCAGAGGAATTCAAAGCAGATGACAAAAAGGCTAACGGTAACACTGAAAGCTCATGTAATGTGTGCAGTATTTTTAATTTGTGATAAACAATAGATTTCGGGGATTTTCTGTTTACCAGACCCACCTTCAGATACCGAGACAGCATCTTCTGAGGAGTTGATACCAGGTCTGCAGGGCTCAACTGTGGATGATGGTCCCCAAGAAACTGGTATTTCACATTTTACCCTCCGACAGCCTACAGGCTTAGTGTTTTTTTTAATTTTTGTTCTTCATGGGCCTGAACCTGTCGGGTCCAGAAAACTTTTGGTGCCATTATTATGCCAACTACAAAACATCCAAACTTTTCCATTGTGATGCATTGATTTTGCTGTAAGAAACTGTGATTTCAGACAAGCACTTAACAGAAGCATTCGATGAAGTGCTAGAACAAACACATACAAAATATGCTGATAACTGTGAAAATAATGTATCATTCGTTAGTTAAAATATATAACAGTCTCAGTAACTTAAGGGACCTGCAGCTAAGATTCTGTTTCAGACTGCAGTAAAAAGACAATGTAGGAAAATCAATGAACTTAGAACTTGAACTTAACTTCATCTGACTTTATTTCAAGCTGTGTGTTTTACCACCTGGTTTGAATCATTTGTATTCAAACATCACCAGGTTTCTTCCACATTATATTTTTAACCTGATTTTGCAACTTCATATCATGGTTTATAAATCTTACCTGGGTAATTCTGCTTCTGCTTCCTAGTTGAAAGACCATCAGCCATTCTTAATGTGGAATCAGAAGCCTCACTGTTGGCTGTCCCAGATCCTTTCCATATCCTCGAACTGTCAGATACACCTGGTAAATATATCTTTCTGTGGATCAATATTGTACACACAAATACCTGTTTCTATGGGCTTTTTCTTAGTTGAGTTAAAACTGATACTCTCACACATACTCACAGTATAAAATATGAATTTAGTTATCTAAATAAATTATAGCAACAATTCTGAAAAACCTTTGAGTTTATGTAGGAAAATCAGAAACATGGAAAAATCGTGCAGATTGTTTTAATTAATTTAAAATTAAAATGAATTACAACATTAAAAAAAATGATACAAAAGTACATTATCCTAACATTCGGTGCATGATCAGAAGCCTGTGTGCCTCCAACAACACACAATTTTCTCTGTTGTTGTCATATGATTTGTTTTGCCTGTAAATTCTTAATTTAATTCAAATAACACCCTGCTACTTTTTCAGCTTTGTGTGAGCAACTTTACAGTTTTGCTACAACTGTTTTTATACTTTGCTCACAAATGTCTCTTTTCTATTTCTCTCCCTCTTCGTTGGCCTTTAGAGAAGCTGATTGAAGGACTCAAATCTCCAGATACATCTTCTCTCTTGCTTCCTGATCTCCTGTCATTGTCTGATCCCTTTGGTGGCTCTGTGGAAGAGTCTGCAAAAGGTGTGTGTGTGTGTGTGTGTGTGTGTGTGTGTGTGTGTGTGTGTGTGTGTGTGTGTGTGTGCGCAGGTTTATGTGCTTCAAAATGCATTTGATTACAGAGGATTTTAGTTTTTTTACAGTAAGTGTTAAATCCAAAAACAAAAGTATAGAAAACTTTTCATGGTATGGAGTACAGCTTAACCTTAATGGGAGTTTAGGTGAGATACCAACCTGTGTCTGCAGTTAAGGCTGTTCTTTGTGTGTAAACAGTAGTGTAAATGTTATGTAGAGCACACTTTCTCATCAGTCTGTATTTAAAGCTGATATGATCAATACTTTTTATTTAGACTGAATCCAATGTGACCATGTTTGTGAAAGGACTGCCTGCACAGAGATTATATCCGGCCTCTGCAGTTCTCCTCAACTTGACACAGCTTTTTAGTATCTTTCAGCTCAGCTGTTTTGGTTTTCTGCTTTGGTCCACTCTCATCACTGTCTTCAGCATTGTTGTCAGACACAGCATTAAGCTGTTTTCATAGAAAAAGCGGGATACTATCTGTCCAGCCAGGTCGAGGTGTCCTCCTAAATATGTCACGGATTTCCAGTTTATCAGTATTTATCAGTAGCTTGAAAAGTGACAATATTTCAATGGTATTCACAGTTTATTTTTGCTGCCACCAAGTGGCCAAAAACATGTCTCAACTTATATAGTGACAATCGTTGTAAAATGTCTTAGTTAGTGGATGAGAGGTTTGTAGCAAAGAAAGACAACATGTCATGAAAAATGTATAGAAAGGCATTTGTAAACCAGCTGTACCCTCTGGATATTTCTCCTGTGTTTGTATACCCTCTATTGATAAGTTAAGAGAAGGTTATTTATCTATCTTCACCTACGTTGTGTATAACGTCGAGAGTGCCGATATTTTTTCTTGTGACGATCTTGTAATAGTACAGATTGTAAATAGTAGAAGGAAATTTTGTCACAAACTTGATCTGTTTTCTTGTTCTTGTGCTTCAACAATAACAAAACTTTGCCCTCTCCTTTGTCTTTTTCTGCCCTGGTCCAGGCCATCTCACTGCAGACGACTCTCTCTTGGGCTGCTCACTGATCTCTGGTCCATCTGGCCCTCCGGCTGCAAGCAGCGCCACCTCCTCCGTCTCCTCTGCTCCCATCTCGGCTTCCTCTGCTTTGGATGATTTCAGCCTGTTGTCTGGAGACTCGGCACAGCCTAAAGCGGGTAAGTTGTAAGAATTTTATAAGAGGAGGGAGTGACATCCCACGCACTGCTAGAACTGTATTTAAAGCAACAATTTAAGGCAACACAGATCTACTGTATAAGCAACAGGGACAATGAAGATTTTTAAAAGAAATATTTCTTTCTCAATAAATTCTTAATATGTAAGAGTTATCAAAATGAAGAAAAAGGTCTTTAGGAAAATAACAGAAATGCTCCTCTTCCTCTCAGCCATGTTGTTGTCTGACTTTCATTGTCTGCCGCTGGCAGGCTGAGCTGTGGGGGAGGACAGAGTAAACACATTTCGGCTGTAGTTTACTACAGCAACTTATCAATAGACACTGTGTTGTCAGCAGTGGTATTGAAGAATAAGAATGACATCAGCAGCTAACCATACAAAATAGAGATTTGCAGTTGTGTTAAAACGCTCTTTAATTATTGTGCTGAAGCTGATTTAGCTCACTACTTTAACTGACTTGTACTAGCGATTTATTAATAAAGCCACGGTGCAACTTGGGTGATCTGGAGATCATTCTGGTCCACCATTATAACTGGAATTGACATTTCAGTTCCTTTATTACAGTTAATTTGGAAGAAGAGAAAGACGGCGGCCTGGGGGAGCCAGGATACACAAGAGCATCCTTCACACAAGTCTAGTATCACATTGACACACTTCTTTGATTCAAATGTGTTGATCAGACAGCAGTTGTAGTGGGACAAATAACAGATTCGTTCAAAAAAAGCACCTATTGTGTGTATCAAGTGGAAAATATCTACCACTGGGTGGCATCAGAAGCATTTTCACCAAAGTTTAACATCTAATGCACATTTATCGTGATGAGCTGTTATGTTCATCTTCTTAACTTCATAAAGGTTTGATATTTAAAGGTGGGTGAATAATTCTCATCTGTATGGATTCACTTTCATGTTTTTTTCTGTGTACAATAGTAAAACGTAAGTGCTTCCTTTGATTGATATTGTCTGTAACACTGTATTGCATGCCCCACATTGAGAAATCCACAGCTGTAGTTTCTTCTTTTCGTCCTTGGCTGCTGAACAAAAGCATTTGACTATTATTGACAGTGCCAACTCCAAATCAGCCTGACTGTGTGCACCAGCTGCATCAAAATAATTACCACTGATCTATCCTCATAATATCTTGTCATACGGGCCGTGTACCACTGGAGAGGAGCGGATGTGTTTTGTTCATTAATTGCTGATTTTATGAATATGTTTGTCACATTGAAGAAGGAAGAACCGTAGCTGGTGTCATTGCTGTTGTCCTAAACTGTGTGTGGAAGAAGCTTAGACTCTACAGTGCTCTAATAAAAATGATCATCCTTCCCCGCAGACTCGTCTCTTCTGATCTCAGACTTTGAGTGTCAGCAGGCCGGTGCAGAGGCAGGCACAGAGGATGAGTTTGATCCTATTCCCGTCACAGGCCGAAAGAATTCCCAAGGTAGGTCTTTACCGTCTCTTGAAGGAAGCACAGGTGGGTCGAAATGGTGATTAGCATCACAGACACGTCCTAGTTCTCCACACTTGTAACTGAAGGCAGTGAAGCTTACTGATAAGAGGCTCAGTTACATGTACCATTTTTACATCTTCACACACAAAGTTAAGAATGTTTGATAACCACTAGAGGTAAATGGGTAAATTCTGCTGTCTCTTTCTCTTTTCTCTCGTTCTTGACCTCTCTCCCCCTCTTTGACTTGCTTTGTTTGCTTCTTGTGACTCCCGCTCCTGTGCTTCTCCTCCCCTCTGTTTGCTTGTACTCGTCACGTCCCCATCCCCGCCTTCCCCTTGTCTCTCCTCCGGCCAGTTTCAGGAGGCCACTCGCGCAGTAACAGTGGTGGCTCTGAATCCAGCCTGCCCAGCTTGGCCCGCTCCCTGCTGCTGGTGGACCAGCTCATCGACTTGTAGGCGGCCCCTTCCCCTCCCCGTAGAAGCTGTAACACTGGATTATAGACTGGCATAGCATAACAACAATCAACACTATTGTCATACCTAGCTTCCTGCACCCTCTGCCTATCATCTTTGTTGTAGTTCCAACAGTAGAAACATCCTTCGCCTGTCAGTGCTTCTTCATTCCTGCCCTCTCCACTGCATCGATCACCGTATCTAGCTTCTCTTCATCTCTCATCCTCACTTTTTCTCTTTGTTGTAGTCTCCATTCATTCTTTTTGTCAATCAGGATATAACACAGCTATCCGGTTTGTTTCAACAATACTGCATTATGTCTAATAGCAAACAATAGAAGATCATTGTTGTGATGTATTATAGGCATAGTTCTTCTAAGTGGTTGTAGTTATTATCGTGCACGAGTGAATTTGTCGTCGTTTGCCTTTTTAAATTCTCCTCCCCAGATTTATTTACACTTTTAAAAAAACAAAAAAACATGGAAGAATTAAATGACCATTTGTTCAAATGAGGTTCATTTCTATAAATGCAAAACTTCTTTGAAACTTAGTCATGTAGCCTGAATTAGCACAGTTGCTTAAATGTTACTACCTCTATCAGGGCTGTGCGATGGAATATCTTTAACAATTTAAAGCTGCTATAGATTAGACAAAAAAAACCATCAAATGAAGTTACAATCTGTGAAGAAAAGGGGCAGAAACACACAACGGTGAAGTGCCATAAAATAATGTGAGAAGCAAATGTTTGGAGTTTTGAAAGTGGATTTGCTAAACGGCACAAATAATCATTCAATGTGAACTCGTTTCCCAGACAACCTGTAACCATGCTACCTTCAAATGGAACTCGTGAGGTCGTGTTATGAGATGTGAGGTCATGTATGGTTGGTGTTGACGTGGTTAAATTGTGAGAATACTGCTGCTAGGCAACATGGATGGCAACTAGAAGTTACAGAGGCTAACAATTTAGCAAGTTAGCTGGTGAGTAACCACAGACTGTATATACAAGTGAACGTAGCTTTTAGGTCAGAAAAATTAGGCCAATGCGGAAGTTCGTTAAACTGCAATACCACCGAAGGCCACTAAGGGTCGGCTCCAAAACAGCTCTGGCTCCATAAACTCCCATTCAACTTCTTTCATGAAATGCAAACTCAGTAAATGTTTTCCCCGAGTCAATTTGGTGTCATTCATGAAAGTCATTCCTTCTTATTAGTTCCATTGGTCCATCCGAAAATAATCCCATCGTTAATTAGAAATTAGGCCTCAAAAAGCGGTATTTTTTGGGGCGAGACTCTGATTGAGAGGTGTGTGGTGTAGTCAGGTTTCCGCTATCTGTGGTCGAGCATAGTGTCCTCGGGTTCCCAATCAGATCAAGTCAGATCCACCGCTCACTTCCCTCCCAGCTCATCCAAATATTGTAGAAACAAGATGACGGCAGCCAAAATCCAAACTCAAGGCTTCAGAATGGCAGTTCTTAAACCAATGGGTGACGTCACTGTTGATTGCTGCTTGTAAGTAACGTAATGCAGGGAATGCAAAGGCATAATGACAGAGGGAGAAGACGTTGGAACAGAAACATTTTTCTCAGATGTATTACCACTTATCCCTAAAATCACTATATATTAAATGATTATCCAAGGAAAAATGAACTTCTATGTCATCTGAAAACGTCAGCAAACACGTCACAACTGGAGAACTCTGAGCTTTCAAAAAAATCTTGTGGCCTGAGGTCGTGAATACCACAGGAGGTTGTGTTCACATGGTCTCTTCTCGTGAACATGGTAAATACCACCCCATTTGAAGGCAGCACCGTTATCACCTGCTCTTCTTTTGAGCTTCTTGTTGTTTCTGTTTTCTCTCTTTAGGCAAGCAATAGCTCGCCTTTAAATGACAAATCAGGGTCATTTAATTGCTTTAATAGCAGCGTGCCATATTAATAGAATTGCATGAAAATAATTTGAATAATCAACACTAATAGGAAATAGTAGAAACACAGTAGCAATTATATATATAGAGCAAACATTCATGACTATTTGGGTCATTTCTCGGCACTAACAGAAACAGTCAAACATGTAATTTAAAACATTTATTTTCCTTAAATATCAACACATTCATTCCACATTGTGCAATCCTTCCTACATTCCTTTCATTTGTTTACTCCTGATTTATGTAAATAGATATCTGCAACCCTGCAGGCTCTTACCCAGACCGTATATATATGAAGTCATTGTCATAAAGCTTTACTTGTGGAAAACATTTTGCTTTACTTGTGAAATCTCTCTCGTATATATATACGTATATATATATATATACAGTGTCTATATATATATATATATATATATATATATATATATATATATATATATATGACATTGTTTTCCTGTTAATACATGTTAATATGAATAGAGTGTTAGAGAATGAATGTAAGTAATAAATATTAGTCTATAATAAAATATATCTATGATTCTTAACACCATAATCATTCAATACTATTGAAGAATAATCTATATAAATATTTCATTCCTCTTTGTGGAATTGTGTGTTGAGAAGGTTTTGTTTTTTTTCTTGGTTATAGCTACTCAATAACTGTCAGTACATTAAACTGTATAGATGATAACCCTAGTCTTTGTTTGATCTGGACGATTAGGCTGAACCCTATGTCTTATTCCACCTTTGTGAAAAGAACGTCAGCCTGTGTTCTGTTAGTTTACATGGACTGATGAAGGATTATATTTTTACTCAAAACAGTCTTCTGGAAAGTGGGAGTTTAACCGCGTGGATTTTAGTCCTGTTTTCGTTTGAACTTGTGCTTCTCAAAGCGTTTTTGTTCTGCTTTGCCGGTTGTAGTAATCACAGAGTTCATATCGGAAAAAAAAGCATGGCAGTGTTGTTGAATGTCACGTTCACGTGTGTTGGTATACAGTGTTATGATAAGTATGTGTGCGTGTGCGTGGAGTCCGAGTTGTTGGATGTGTTGTGTTGTTGTTTGCTGCAAATTGGCGACGGCCACGTTGTCATTAGAATCTCTGAAAGCACAGGCCCCGCCCCCACCCCACCGAAATTCTCTCAGGTAGTCAGAGCTGGAAATGTACAGTGTTGGCTCACTGCTCCATGGTCTCACTGTGCTCTGGAAGTCTGCGCACCACATTACAGTTTACTGAATTACAGAACGTGTTTGATGCGTCATGTGTGAGGGGCTCTGTGAGGTGTGGAAAGGTCTGTGTGAGGACACGGCTCTGCTGCTGTAGTTGTGGTTTGATGATCAGACAGCATCACTGTAAGTCAGCTGTGTAGGTTTAGATAGTGTCAGCTCCAGTCAGCAATATAGAGGTTTCTGGAGGATCAAACTAAGGTGTTGATTACAGTGGGAAGATGACGATTTTATTTCCATTTTGTCACGTTAAACAGGAATTAAAAAAGCACACTCTAACTGTTACAGTGCGTTTTTGAGAGATGTACTTAAAATGAGAAAGTAATTGAGAGATATTAATTAGAATAATGCGGATTTACTATTTGATCATGATTTAAGCCAAAGAAGCTTTTAGAATGAGAAACAAACCAGTCATACTGTATTTTAATGCTGATAAAGTGCCCAAATTGTTGGTTATTATATTATAAATGTAAGGAGCTCTTTGAATGATTCATACCAATGCAGCAGTACAGTACTTTGAATCCTACAATTCTGAATCTGGGAACAGTGCCAAAAGCATGGAGTGCACTTTGTGACTGATCCACATCATCTTTAAATATTAAAGGTCAAGAAGTGTTGTGGTATTAAGGTAATAACATACATATTGGTTTCTGTTATTTCCCTGTTTCTATCTGGCCCCTGAATATTTTGACTAGAACATGCACATGTATTTTGAATTAAAAATAATTTGGGACCCAAAATATTTGCAGAAACGTGACATAGGAAGCTGTTTTCAAAACTCTTGGGTGTATTTACTGCAGTTGAAGAGGTATATTTTTTTTGTATCATCCTCTTTCTCACCCTTTCACTGAACAGCTCAGTCGTTTGCAGTTACTTTTTGAACCTATGCAACTCCCGAGCTCTCTCCCTGTAGCCACCAGTGTGCTGTTGTAATCAGTAAAGCCGAGTAAGACGAGTCCACGATGTGAACCAGAAGCCCCTCGTTCCCTCTGTTGTTTTGCCTAAAGTGAAAGCTGTCGATTAGCCGATACCATTGAGTGTTTTGAGACGCCTCCTGTCATTATGGCCCAAACCTGCGTCAGAGCTGTGATATCGTGTGCTCCTTCTATTTTTGTGAGATAACTAAATAATTCTAAAGGGATGGCAAATAAAGTTCAAATGTGAATGTCAATGTGTTGAGTATTGATTCTGATTTTATTTTCTGGTAAAAGGATGGAAACAGTTTGTAAAGCATCACCAAAAATATATAAATTTGTATTCATAATGATCTTTCTATTGCAGAATTTCTAAAATATATTCCACATTAAGTGTTTCTCACCAGACATTCACGCAAAGATATGCACCTGATGTACTTTGGTGAGAAGGTAAAGGCTTAAATTAAAAGTTACCACTGAGTATCTTAATAAACTGGTAAATGTTGAAATGTACCATCATGTAGGAATAAGTTAAAATGTGTAATGCACTAAGAATCTGCTCGGATAACACTTTAATTCTACTCGGGTAAGACCCAACATCATCTTCTTGTTCTGTAACAATCTTAATCCATTTTTTATTTTTACATTATTATAAAAAGTGTTTTTATTAGTATGTCCACCAAAGATCAGCAGCAGCAGATATTTAAATTTGAAATAAACACAACCGTGTTTCTTTACATTTAAGCTTTAAAAAAGATGAATTGACGTATCTTCATTTGCATGAAGATCACGTCAGCCACACTATTTAAAGATAATAACATTGCGTTGCAACAGTGTAACTGAACCATGATTTTGAGTCTCTGTTCCACATTTCTTTCCTCTTTATTCTGTTTAAATCTGTGTCTCTTGGCTGTGATGTAAAATGTGGGTCGTTTTGAGTGGGACTTGTTTGCATAAAAGAAATGTTAAAGGAAAAAAACCAACTTTTAAAATGTATATAACTATTCCTGCTGCGCTTTTATTTTGAAAGATGTTTATTTCCCATGACACAGCGTGTGTAGTAGCTGTTTGCTGCCAACGTTGTCATGGCAATAACAACTAAAACTAATACATTAATAGTTGTCTTTCACTGAAATATTTTTAAACAGGTTTAGGGTTAGATATGTCTGTCTTTTGGCTCAGTTCACAATAAATCTTCTTTTAATCCATATTTCATATTGTTCAATTTATATTCCAAAAATGTAATTTGCTTCACCAAGCTTGTTTAAAAAAAACATATATACCTGTCATCCAAGGTAAGTCTTCCTTTTTATTTGATCAGCTCCTTAGGTTTATTTTAGTAACAGTGTATATTTACTCCACTATTTGTCTGTTAAGTAATTTTTTTGGAAAATGTGTAAAATTTGTGTCACGACTTAATGACAGAGTAAAAATGTGGTTACTGAGACTGGACCTGTTGAGAACCAGTGGTTTAAATGAAACATCTTTTTCTGTTTAACATCACTGATAGAATTGTAAAATGCCAGAGAATCGAAAAAGAAAGGCCACTTCATTGAAAAAGTCATGAAAGCTCCTAAGCATACAGTTCATCTTCCTATCTGACCTTTGTTCCGTCTCGTCCACATGCAGACCTGCAGAGGGAGCTGGGCAATAGTAAACTACGAAGCGCCCGCACTGCGGCTCCCGTCCAGTTCACCGAGGAGAAACAAAGGCCGAGGATCCAGCAGAGCAACGCTGCATGTGTTGACATGTTTCCTTGTGATGAACGCAGCATTCAACAGCAGACCATTGAAACTCCTCACGCCAGCCTTCATTTCATACCCGTCAAGCAAGAATCCCAGTCCCAGCCTCCCAGCAGCCCAGTCACCTCTGATGTCTTCCAGCTGGCCCCCTTTAAAACACCAGCAAAAGAAAGCAAGATGGCATGCAGCAGCTCTGTGTCTGATAAACCTGCTGAGACATGTGATGTTTTCCTTCAGGCTCCGTTTGGGAAGAGGCAGGAAACCACCAAAGCTGCTCCAATTACCACCCACGCATTTAAGTGTGGTACACAGCAGATCCAGACCAGCAAACAGTGTCACCCAGTCAAAGCATCACCTCCTCCTGCCTATCAGCTCGTCAGCATGCGAGCAGTTGAGACGCCTCTGCTTCAGCAGCCGGTGGCGGTGCACCGGGTCGTCTCCAGGATCGGTCAGCAGGCCGCCGTGAGCTCGGTCGCTGTGGGGCCTCTGCATTCCTGGACCATCGGGGGGAGAGGTCTGAACGACCCGTTTACTGCTGCACCTTTTCAGCCAAGATGCTCTCAGGGGAAGCCCTGATTATCATCATCTCTTCCAAAAATGCCAAGTCAGAG